>NC_060144.1:407644552-407964374 GCF_021461385.2 Schistocerca piceifrons | reverse complement strand
AGGACGTGCCTGTCCAATGGAAACCGAAAACATTTGATCGCAAGGTCATAGGTCAACCGATTCCTCCACAGGAAAACACGTCTGATATATTCTATACGACACTGGTGACGGCATGTGCGTCATATGACAGGAACATGTTGTCGACCCACCTAACTTGTACACTTGGTGAACGGGTAAAAAGATACTTCTACCTTGCCCAATTTAGGTTTTCTTGAGGATGTGATAATCACTCCCAAAAAAGTGTGAAAACATAAGAGTTTGTCACATAAACTGCAACAAATGAATGCAACAGTTTCACAGTCGCACAGTTTTGTCTCTGCTCTGTCAAAACATGTTTTTAACATTTTCAAATTTTTCTGTGTGTAGACCGTCAAATCCTGCATATGTCCAAGCAAATCTGAACGTGTCCTCGAATTTTGGAGAGCGAAGTTGATTATATGTGAGTGCCTGAACTTTGATAATTGTCTGAAAATAAAAAATTAAAATTTTCTCCCAAGGGAAGACTTGAACGAAGGACCTATCGTTTTGCAGCTGCACACGCTAACGACGGGGCCACGGCGCTCATGAGTTTAAAGTCACCTGTATGTTGCATATCTTACACATGGACTACTCAGTTTGTATATTTTGCTTATTTTTTCATAGTTCCACACAACTTCTTCCTGTTTTCTCGATTGATCTGTGTTCAGTTTTTCAAGGCCTATCCACTGTACCAATACCAACTTATAACTAATTCTGAGGGGGGTGCGATGGGGAGGTTCCCTTGTCAGAGCCATTTGAACCATTTTCGAGGAGACTGATTCTAATCGTTACTCGTTGATATCTTACTCATACAATACTATGCCTTTTTATTTCATAAAATGCATAATTTTTACATTTCTTAACATTTTAAACGCATCACCAGTCTTCGTAAACCGAAATCTTTCAAGATCTGAGTGAATATTTCAGCAGGGCTTCTCAGATAGAACTCCATTATAGATAACTGCATCTTCTACGAAGAGTCTGAGATCACTATTAATATTGTCTATTCATTAATAAACAACATGAACAGCAAGTGTCCGATCAACCTTCCATGGGGCACACCCGCAGCTGCTTCCACAGATGTCAATAAGTCGCCATCCAAGATAACTTGCTGCATTCTCCCTATTATTAATTCCTCAATCAAGTCTCGAGTTTCGTATGATAACCCATTTCATCGTACTGTCATCAATGTGCTGCTGGATATTGAGGTGCAGCAGAAAAATGTTTGTATATTAAAAGTGCCGACCACCAAGAAAGTATGAGAACCATAGAGTAAACGATTAATGACCGTGCATGGGGGCTTAATTAAATATTATGCAAATAATTTTAATTTTAGTAGCTGTATGTCCGGCTACGAGGTCTCGTAAACGGTTGGCCCTGACTAGTATTAGTACGCAATCTGACTGCATAGAATAACAACAAAGAATGAAACGAAATTTCCGTTAACACAATTAATTAATTAAGTCCTCAGCAACTATGAAAGCTATGAAACAACAAGGCACAAGTGTAGCTGTTCTGTGTGTGGAAGTGTGATTCAACGTACACATCTGGCACGGTTCTTCCTCAATACGACAAGATGCTTTAAACGCCGTTTACAATGAAGTAATTAAAAAAAAAACAGAAATACTATGATTGCACATAGAAACCAGAACTACACTCTAATACATTAACACAAGCCAGATGCTTTGTTGACTGAACCTGTGACCAAGAGACATTGTTAGTTAGGAAATTTTAAAAAAATGTTTTTTACCTTCATACACTGACGAAAAATACACTCTGATCATTACAGCATCCCCATTCGAACAACATCTGCTGTCTAGTCCATCAAAACAATTGCACACGACATGGCCTCAAATAGTACAGCTATCAACATCCTCTCCGCAATCACTAACCACCACAACTTCTGAACAAGCACTGCCAGTGGAGGCGGCGGAATAAAACTCTTTGGCGCAATCTCTGGCGCTGTGACTCAGTGTAGCCACCTTTCATATGCCCCTCCTCCATGGGCTAGAATTTGATGGTATTTTTGCCAGCATTGGTGGTGAAAATACCACCAAATTCGTCACCAAAAATATAGACAAAAATAAAAGATAATATTAATAAGTAAATATCACATAACTATATAAATTTTGGCTTTGCACTGACCCTTCAATAACCTAATATATAAAATACAGTAAGGAATACAAATGCTTGCATACATGTGATTTTACATAATAGTTTACACAAGTATCATGTGTTTAAACAATTCAATCAATAGCGTCAGCAATGACGAATATGTGCAGGTAAGAGTCTCATAACATTTCATAAACAGTAAATACACAAAAAATCAGTTTATACAAATATTCACATAAAATCTTGTCAATAGTTCAATAAACAAGTAGCACTCCTCAGAGTAGTTGGCAGTTCCAACAGTAGCACCCAGCAATGGTCAACAGCTGCAAATAGCAGTCTCATAACATTTCATCAGCAGTATTTAAACAGCTCCAACAGTGGCACCCAGAAATGGCGAACAGGTGCAGACACCAACAAGTGACCTTATTTCAGTAGAAGCAGTTCCATCAGTGGCACCCAGCAATGTTGAACAGGTGCAGACACCAACAAGTGACATCATTTCAGTAGAAGCAGTTCCATCAATGGCACCTAGCAATGTTGAACATGTGCAGACAGCAACAAGTGACCTCATCAGTAGTAGCAGTTCCATCAGTGGCACCCAGCAATGTTGAGCAGGTGCAGACACCAACAAGTGACATCATTTCAGTAGAAGCAGTTCCATCAGTGGCACCCAGCAATGTTGAACAGGTGCAGACAGCAACAAGTGACATCATTTCAGTAGAAGCAGTTCCATTAGTGACACCCAGTAATGTTGACAGGTGCAGACAGCAACAAGTGACATTATGTCAGTAGAAGCAGTTCCATCTGTGGTACCCAACATTGTTGAACAGGTGCAGACACCAACAAGTGACATCTCATCACTGGTTGAGCATTTCCAACAGTGGCACCCAGCAATGTTGAGCAGGTGCAGACAGCAACAAGTAACATCATTTCAGTAGAAGCAGTTCCATCAGTGGCACCCAGCAATATTAACAGGTCCAGACAGCAACAAGTAACATCATTTCAGTAGAAGCGGTTCCATCAGTGGCACCCAGTAATGTTGAGCAGGTGCAGGTAACAGTCCATAATATTCACTATCACTAATTAAACAGTTCATCAGAGTTCATCAGCAGTAATTAAACATTTCCAAGTGGCACACATCAATGTTGAACAAGTGCAGGTGACAGTCCATAATATTCACTATCACTAATCAGACAGTTCATCAGAGTTTATCAGCAGAAATTAAACATTTCCAAGTGGCTCCCATCATGTTGAACAAGTGCAGGTAACAGTCCATAATATTCACTATCACTAATCAGATAGTTCATCAGAGTTTATCAGCAGAAATTAAACATTTCCAAGTGGCACCCATCATTTTGAACAAGTGCAGGTAACAGTCCATAACATTCACGATCACTAATCAGACAGTTCATCAGAGTTTATCAGCAGAATTTAAACATTTCCAAGTGGCACCCATCATTTTGAACAAGTGCAGGTAACAGTCCATAATATTCACTATCACTAATTAGACAGTTCATCAGCATAAATTAAACATTTCTAAGTGGCACCCATTAATGTTGAACAGGTGCAGGCATAAACAACAGATTGAATGCACACACAATTGCTTTTACAAAGTTATTCTCAATGCTCTTACACTAAACATACAAATTATAACAAACACACAAATGATATCAGATAATTGTCATATTAACTATTACAATACACAAATAACAGTAAACCTATAATATTTATGGGTGTCAGTGCAAGCCACAACAAACAAGTAAAATAATATTTAGGAGATAGAACAGTACCAATTATTTGGGATTAGGAAGGGAAAACACACAAAACACACTCACTCACCTTTCATCCACATTAAGTACTACTGTGTAATTGAATAGTGTTAACTGTGTAAATGCAATTCTCTCAAAATTTGATGTTCGACATGTGTATCAAGTAGTAATGGCAGCAGTGTATAACAGTCAATAATAGTTAGTCAACGTCATAGTCATCATGTCAAGACCAATGTTTGCCAAGCCAAATCAAAATGTACGGTTTCTGAACAACTGTCAGTGTGCCAAGATATGCAAATGCTTCCTCTCTCCAAAAAAAAAGTATATACTGCTTAGTGATTTAACAAAGTGTTTGTGTAGACAATCTTCCTTCCACTTGAGTATTCTAGTCTGCCATCTTCATCCTCCTTGTTCCATATAAACCAACAAATAAAATATGCTCCTCACTTACTTTACCTCTTATCCACCAAAACTCCAATAATCATCAGCATCACATAATATTAATACTTCAATAATACCTCTTACGTCGATACATATAAACCTGATCATCAATATCATTTACCTTACCTCTTTTCCACCAAAACTCCAATAATCATCAACTTCACACAATCTCAATACCTCAATAACACCTCTTCAATACGTCGACACATATAAACCTTATCGCCTATATCATTTCACTTCCATAACAACTCTTTCCTCTAGTCAGTCTACTCGAACAAGTACAGATAAAATCCTAGTGCAAACTTCAATTCATCATCCCATACAATCCGAAGACATAATGTCCACACACAACCTCTGTGTAATCCATCTGACCCATATCTTCTACTCATTATGAATCATAAAATACATTTTGGTTACCTTGTACATCATTAAATAAAAGAAATGCATACATGACCTCTAACAGCCTTTAGTTCGAATAACTTTCAGTAAGTAAGTACAAGTATGGAGTGTGAATGATAGTAATAATTGTCACTTGGGAAAGAAAATTGACGATCTGTTAGACGACGATCGGTTTGGCTTTCGGAAAGGGAAGGGCACCAGAGAGGCCAGCGGTTGATAATGGAAGCAAGACTGAAGAAAAATCAGGACACGTTCATAGGACTTGTCGACCTGGGAAAAGCTTTGGTCAAAGTAAAATGAAGCAAGATGTTCGAAATGCTGAGAAAAATATGGGTCGCTATAGGGAAAGACGGGTGATGTACTACACGTACAAGAATCAAGAGGGGACAATAAGAGTGGAAGACCGAAAATGAACTGCTCGGATTAAAAAGGGTATAAGATAGGAACGTAATCTTTCGCGCCTACTGTTCAATCTATACATCGAAGAAACAATGACGGAAATCAAAGAAATGTTCAAGAGTGGCTTCAAAATTCAAGATAAAAGGATAGTAATGATAAAATTTGCTGTGACATTGCTATCCCCATCGAAAGTGTAGAAGAATTACACGATCTATTGAATGGGATGAACAGTCTAATGAGTTCAGAATATGGATTGAGAATAAATCCAAGAAAGACGAAAGTAATGGGAAGTAGCAGAAATGAGAATAGCGAGAAATTTAACATCAAATTTGGTAATCACGAAGCAGATGAAGTTAAGGAATTCCGCAACCTAGGCAGCAAAATACCCCATGATGGACGGAGCAAGGAGGACATAAAAAGCAGACTACGACAGCAAAAAAGGAATTCCAGGCCAAGAGAAGTCTACTAATATCAAACATAGACCTTAATTTGAGGAAGAAATTTCTAAGAACGTACGTTTGGAGCACAGCATTGTATTGTAGTGAAACATGGACTGTGGGAAAACCGTAACGGAAGAGAATCGAAGCATTTGAGACGTGGTGCTACAGAAGAATGTTGGAAATTAGATGAATTGACAAGGTAAGGAATGAGGAAGTTGTCCACAGAATCGACGAGTAAAGAAAAAAACGACAAGAAGAAGGGACAGGATGGTAGGACATCCGTTAAGACATCATGGAATAACTTACATAGTACTAGAGGGTAAAAACTGTAGAGGAAGACAGAGATTGGAAAGCGACTGGAATACATGCAGAAAATAACTGAGGACGTAGGTTGCAAGTGCTACACTGAGATGAAAAGGTTGGCACAGGAGAATAATTCGTGACGGGCCACCTAAAACCAGGCAGAACACTGACGGATAAAAAAATAAGTTTATAAAAATTAAAAATGTAAAAAAAGTGTATCTGCCTCTCCTATCCGCAACTTCTCTGCTTACATCAAGCGATGCTATGCTACAAGAGAGAGCTGGTGGTGGACTGAAGTTGGTTGAGGCACACAGGAATGACATGAGGCACATGTCTATTCACTGAGATGCATCATTCAACATGTTTACATACAAGTTTTCTTGTGTCGTTGGTATCATTCTTGCAGCCGCACAGAGCCCTTACGTGCAACTGACGGGACTGAGACGGTGTTGTAACAGAGAAGAGATTTTCTACATCTGGTTACAGGATGAGAAATAATTCAAGCGGAAAGCCACTTCCACTTTCAGAATGTATTGTTGGTCAATGAGCCGCATGAGGTGGACAAAGTAATTATAACACTGGCCATGTATTCAGAGGCAGTGAGAGTCACATTTTTGCCCAGACTTACTGATACGTTTCACATGGGTTACATGAACCACTTCAAGTGGATACGAGGGCTTTCCTCATCCCTGCCCAATTAGTCTAGAGTTCCATCTCAAATATAGTCCACCTCTCTAGCATATCTGTATTACGACGACCTGCTTCTATTGACATGGGAAAATCCCCATCGCACTCCATCAGATTTAATGATAAAATGGCTCAGTGGACAGCCCGTCAAAACTGAACACAGATCTAGCAATGAAAACAAGAAGGTGTACTGAACTGTGAAAAAAGAAGTGCAATAGGAACAGTGAAAAGTCCAAGTCCAAGATGTGTAACATCGAGCGGCTGCCAATAACAACGGCGTCGTGGTTGTGTGTTCACGGCGTTGCACGCCAAAGTGGAAAATCCGCGTTCAGACCTCCCCCTGACCCCTCTTTTTTTTCCTCACAAATTTATGAACTGTCCATCCGGTCACTGATGTGTCTGTTCTCCTTCTGTAGTCCTGGCAATTCTCATAATACACACTGGTTTAGAGTATGAGTCAAGTGGTAAGAATGTATTACGGCCCCAAGTAAATGTGATGAATTGTGGAAGCGGGTGAGATGCCTCATAGACCCCTCACAGAAACGAAAACAACAAATACATGGGTGTGAACTACGTTACAGCGAAGGAAGCCAAGAGTCAAAACTTCCAAAACGAAACGCAAGAGGCATAACATTTGGTACTAGTCGGTACTAGTGTAGAAAAAATGGGAGATACGTACGTCTGGAGGTCCCTTCGTTACATGTCGCTGTTGCAAACGGACGTTACACCTCAATACAATCACAAATTTGAATACAGCGAACAAAAACGTCAGTGACCGGAAGTGCAGTTCATAATTTTGTGGAATAATGAAAATAAAGGAGGTAGGACGTAAGGGAGACTTGAATCCGGATCTCCCCTTTCGCAGTCCACCACCACGCTCCCCTGATCACGACGCCACGGTCATTCAAAGTCACTCGATGGTGCACATATTAATCTTGGGCCGGTCATTGTTTCCATTTTGCTTCTTTTTTCCACAGTATACTTTCTTCCCGTTTTCAAGCTTGATCTGTGTTCAGTTTTTGACGGGCTATCCAATGGGCTATCTCACCACTAAATCTGAAGGAGGTGCGATGGTGAGTTTCCCTTGTGAATGGTTCTACTGCTTTCCATAACTTGTGCTGGTTTTATGTACTGTTTCTAAATATTAGAGTCATACTAAGTATCCGTACATACCCATAGCCAAATCAGTGAAAAGATCCTGATGAAAAAATTATACAGGTGGTGTCTCGTTAGATAAATATATACTGATGGTTCGAAAAACTCCGATGGGATAAAAATGTAATGTGACATTACGGTGAGACAAATTTAACCTTCCAGGAGTGGCACCCATCCTCACAGCTGAACTCACGGCAATTCTGGGGTGACTCAGGTACATAAAAAGACTTTCGAAGAACACGATTATAATATTACCAGACTCTCTATCGGTGTTCATCCCATTGAAACGCCACAGTAAGAGCACACCAGCAATTAAATTGAGAACTGCATCTTAAAAGAAACACAGGAAAGGAATAAAACTATCATCATACCCTGGATGAAGAGTTACACAAAAATTAAAAAGAAAATTAAGAAGTCAATGCTTGGGCTAAGGAAGCAGTGTATGCTGAATCAATGACATACTGCAAATTATGACGGTACAACTTCCTCTGTATTTACTAACGTATTTATCCAGCGGGTGCCGGCCGTCTAGACCAAGCGCTGCATCAATAATCAGTCTCCAATGCATTCTCTGTGTTGCTGTTTAGTCCCAATTAATTACATTCAGAGTTTCCGCATCTTTCTTGGCCTACTCAGTGGTCTTTTCGTTGTAATTTGTGTAATGAAAGCTTGCATAGGAAGTCAGGTCTCTGGCACAGGGATTACGTGACCTGCCCACTGGAGTCGTCTGATCTTTTGGTATTGTAAGACGTTGGGCTCATTCATGGTCTCATACATTTCGTATTCTGTCTTGCTCTCAACGGGTCCCAGATCCTTTTTATCGCCTTTCTTTCAAATGTTAGAAGCTTTTGTGTCTCCCTTTTAGTTAGTGTCCAGCATATGAACCATAGATTACAAGGGGCGTGATCCAGGACACAAATTGTATTTGCATGATCCAAATTAGAATTCAGTGCAATGAAAAGGAACACCATTCATGCGAAACTAAGCGCAAAATTGTACAGCAGTAGTCCCTTATCTGCCAAAATAACGTAGATGTGGAAAAGCAATTGCAGAAGAAACTTAGAAGCAACAAGAGTGCATCTTACATCTTTTCATGTTAATGGTCGGACAGAATATATATCGACTCATTATGTTCACATATACTTACCGTGACTGCTGCTTAGACGGAGGCTCAAACCATATTTTATCGATATATTCCCATTTTCCTACTGTGACTGCGACTCTGTAAATGAGCTCAGCCACATTTTCTCAGTATGTTCCCATCTCCCTACTGTAACAACGGTTCCAGAGAATACCTCAACCATATTTTCTCAAAATGTTCCTATGTCCCTGCTACTAATGCTCTGGCTCGGTTTTGGAGAAGAGTTCAGCCATATTTTCTCGATTTGTTCCCATATTCTTACTGTGACTGCTGCTCTGACAAAGACTTCAATAATATTTTGTCAATAGAACCTCACCTCCCTACTGTCACTGCAGCTCCAAAAAAGAACTCAACCATATTTTCTCAATATGTTCCCATCTACCTAATGTGACTCCTCTTCAGAAGAAGTCAATCATACTTTCTCAATATTTTCCCCATTCCTTACTGAGACTGCAGCTCGAAAAAAGACCTGAGTAATATTTCCTCGATATGTTTCCATCATTTGACTGAAGTTCCACAGAAGACTTCAACCAGATTTACTCACTACGTTCCCATCTCCCTACTGTGACTGCAGGTCTCAGAAAACTTCAACAACATTTTCTCAATATGTCTGCCTATCCTTAATATGACTACGGCTCTGAGGAAAAACTTAACCATATTTTCTCACTATGTTTCCATCTCCTTACTGTGGTCAGGTGATTGTATGTCACTTGTGTCATACGTGCGTACGCGGTATTTCCACACTCCTAAACATCCCTAGTCTACTGTTTCTGATGTGATAACGAAGTGGAAATGTGAAGGGACACGTACAGCGCAAAAGCGTACATGCTGACCTTGTCTGTTGACTGACAGAGACTGCTGACAGTTGAAGAGGATCGCAATGTGTAATAGACATCTATCCAGATCATCACACAGGAATTCCAAACCGCATCAGGATCCACTGCAAGTACTATGAAAGTTAGGCGGGAGGTGGGAAAACGTGGATTTCATGGTCGAGCGGCTGCTCTTAAGCCACACATCACGCTGGTAAATGCCAAACGACGCGTCGTTTGGAGTAAGGAGCGTAAACATTGGACGATTGAACAGTGGATAAACGTTTTGTGGAGCGACGAATCATGGAACACAATAAGGCAATACGATGGCAGTGTGTGGGTATAGCGAATGCCCGGTGAATGTCCTCTGCCAGCTTGTGTAGTGCCAACAGTAAAATTCGGAGGTGGTGGTGTTATGGTATGGTAGTGTTTTTCATTGAGGAGGTTTGCACCTCTTGTTCTTTTGCGTGGCACTATCACAGCACAGGCCTACGTTAATGTTTTAAGCACCTTCTTGCTCCCCACTGTTGAAGGACAATTCGAGGATGATGATTGCATCTTCCAACTCGATGGTGCACCTGTTCTTAATGCACTGCCTGTGGAAGATTGGTTACACGACAACATCCCTGTAAAGGACTGGCCTGCACTGAGTCCTGACCTGAATCCAATAGAACGCCTTTCGGATGTTTTGGAACGCTGACTTCGTGCCAGGCCTCACCGACCAACATCAATACCTCTCTTCTCAGTGCAGCACTCCGTGAAGAATGGGCTGTCATTCCCCAACAGACCATCTAGCATCTGATTGAACATATGCCTGCGAGAGTGGATGCTGTCATCAAATCTAAGAGTGGGCCAACACCATATTGAATTCCAGCATTACCGATGGAGGGCGACACGAATATGTAAGTTATTTTCAGCCAGGTGTCCGGATACTTTTAACCACATAGTGTATGAGGTTCATTCAAATGAAACCTGGTCAGTGCCCCTATCTTTGCCTCACACGTAAGGTGGCACCACGTAGCTGCAGGTATAGTGGTGCCATCTATTGGTAGAGAGACTGACGCGTGCGCGCCATTTGATGTTGTGTAGCGCCAGTGTGGTTTCACGCCGAAGAGAAGGTGGTCATACTGAAACGTCCCCTCTGGAAAATTTATATTTTACTGTGCTGATAAACCTCTTACGTTATTCGATTTTCAAACAGCTCAGCATAACTGAATGTACTCATACATTTCTCTCTTTACTTATTCTGATCAACACTAAATTGACACACGAATTTTTTAGCGCAACGCAAACTGACTTTCAATAATCCCCACAAAAGAATGGCCCTGACTAACAATAACCTATACCTTTCATGAATCACTTGCCTCACAAAAATCTTCGATACTCGAACTACTGCAATACAGCGAGCGCCAATACTGGCAGCTAAATAAAAGAGTCTAACTACTGAAGGCACTAACTACTGATAGGCACAGTTAGCAAATGAAAGATTTTGATAGAGAACAAACAATGTATTTGCCTTAATAATATTCAAAAGTCATCAAATATATATGTTTTGGAACGCCGACTTGGTGCCAGGCCTCACCGACCAATCAGTTCATGATATACAGTATTACAAATTTATTCTTTCTGATGGACACACGTCCAGATTGTCTGCTCTCAAAATTCTACCATCTCTCTCCCCACATCCACCACTGCTGGCAGTTAACCTCCAACTGCACAATGCTACACACTGTTCATATCCAACGGCCCAACATTACAATAGCAAAAATTCCAACAATGCAAACCAACCACAGACTGCACACAGCACAGTCAATGATTTTCACACAGAGTGCTACGTGGCATTACCAACATAAAAACCTAAACAGCCTACCTACATAGCCCCCATGCTATCCACAAAAATTTTACAAATTGTTTTGGGCAGTGGCCAATACAGATTTGAAAAAAAATTTCATAATTACAATAACAAAGATATCAAATGCACACACTTATTTATTACACTGTTGGTCAAAAGCAAAGATTTCCTCACAGTCCGTAAAGACAGTCCTGATCATTCATCACAGTAGTCATTGCATAGCACAAAGTCTGATCAGAAAAAGAAAATGCACACGGACGAAGTGGATTTCCATGCAGTCTTGAAGAAGTAGAATTGTCCTTCCAACGGAAAGACAGTGCAGACTCTTGACATGCAGACAGGTAATGGGCCACAACAGAGCAAACCCACAGCAGAGTCAGTCGAAGTTTTGAAGAATATTGGTAGGTAGGTCATCACAGAGCAGACCCACTGTAGTCCTGGTAGAGATTATGGTATTGGTGGGCCACCAGAGGTGCAGAGCCACTGCAGTCCTTGTAGAAATAATGGTATTGGTGAGTCATCAAAGGTGTAGACCAACTTTAGTCCTTGTAGAGATGGCCAGCAGCCATCTGCTGCAACTGTGTGGGTGCACAATCACCATTAAAGAGTCTTGCAGACAATATAGAAAGTCCATAAACCACCACTTCTGCACTCACAAACTTTTTGGTATGTCCTTAGAACCAAGAATGCTGTTAACCAGTCCGTTACTCAATTATCAACACATGTGCGAGTACTAACAGTCCCTTTTTTTCATATATTGTGCGTATACTATGACCAACAGAAACGTGTGCAGTGAAACGATACTTAATTTGAAGAACTGGTGCCTATACAATTACAAATTTAAGACATGAGAATACAATTACGAAGATACAAAATACATCATTAAAGAACATAATAGTACAGATAACATTTATAGTAATATGGGCTTTACAAAACAATAGAAATAAACACATACATCAGTGTTACAGGAATTATGACATAAGTAAATACATAAAAGATCAGAATAGTTTTCGAAAATAATGTCTAAACATCTTTACAAAGTAAATAACATATTATTAATGCAAATTACATTTGAAGATAAAAATATTCCTCATAATACTGAATGCAGCTTAGTATTAGCAAAATTCTACACACAAATCTTATTAGCTAAACACATAAAGACAGGAAAAACACAAATACACAATGGTACACAAACACATAGCGGAATAACACAAAAGGAAAAGACAGGGTTCGTTTTCAGTGTAGCATTTGGTGCTGCAGTCCAACCCAAATCTTTATTCCATAGATCTTTCCTCTGATTTCAACATTTGTTCCCGCAAAAAAAATCATATCCAAACCTGTTGTCCCTAAAGTCTACTGTTTTGTTCATATCCTATTTCAAAATAATTATTTCTCATTGTACAATACTCATTTTGGCCCAAATCTTTTTCATATAACTTCTCAGTGCATTCTTTTCCTATTCTTCATAACTCATTCTCTGATATACCCTACACCCTCTTACGTTAACTTAAATCTACTGAGCTCAGATAAATATGCTAAGGGACGACACCATGCAGCAGTAAAAAAAATTAACACAAACAGCAATGACAAAAAAAATGCAAATTGGCAAAGCAAGCGGCAGTATATTTAAATTAGCAAAGCAAATGCAATATTACAACTAATATGAGCCAATGTGCAGCAACAAGAAAAATAAATCAGTAGTAAAACTGGCTTAACAGAGTAATACAAAGTGAAATTCAGTAGCACTATGCCTGGCAAACAGCAGCAGCAAATGCATACCTTATACCTAAATATGACATAGTTCAAGCAGAAAAAATAGTACAATAAAAACAACAATGCAGATAAGGGAAATGTCTATTCACATTTTAATGTCTATGTCATTAAAGTAGTGCACCACAACAACTTATTCTACAAAAAAAAATTACCAAGTACTTGAAAAGAAAATTATGTATGCAGTTACTGTTATTAGTCCCTTCTTATTGTCCTTTCCTTTCCTTTCCAAGTGCTCCTTTTTTGAAGAATGTGGATCATAAAATTATTATTTAATAGATCTGTTGACAGAAAGTGTTCACATTAGCAAATGCATTTAATTTTATTTTATAAAACCAATGCTGCAACACAGCTGGAAACCAGATATCAAATTAAATAAGCAACTATGTACAAAGCAAAGCATAAAAACATCATTCAATAGCTATGTGGCATTTCATAAGCCAGTAGAAATTCTCTCAACTCTCGTAGAAAGACACTTGTGATAATCATATGTGCAGATGTAAGAATCTTTCCCATCAATTCTTAAGCATTTCAGTAAGCAGCACAGAGTACGAGCTCCAAAGTGTAATCATATGTTTCCAAGTAATGAGTGTGTTGTATTTGCGATGCTTTCTACACAGGAATGTCAATAGCGAGGTTAATGGCCTCTTTTTTCTCCACCTAATGACTTTTCCTCCAGGCAACTGGCTCAGCTGGCCACCCACAATGCATTACATCAAGGTCACTTAGCTGTCTTACGAAATAATTATGACAGCAGTTTCTGATACAGTGACGGTTTGATACAATAAATTTCACAGGTCGAAAAATTACAGTAGAAATGTGGTAGAAACGAAATCTCATGAATAGCAGTGTTGTGATACATTCACGCATGTACTCACATTTCATAACTCTTAAAGTACGAGTCTTGGTTTCCAATATCCTTTTTGAAAAATCAGAGTCCCTAACCACTATTCATTATTCCTTACCTTACTACACATATACATATTCGTCGACACTTCTTCAATATTTCATCATAATACAGGGCTATTACAAATGATTGAAGCGATTTCATAAATTCACTGTAGCTCCATTCATTGACATATGGTCACGACACACTACAGATACGTAGAAAAACTCATAAAGTTTTGTTCGGCTGAAGCCGCACTTCAGGTTTCTACCGCCAGAGCGCTCGAGAGCGCAGTGAGACAAAATGGTGACAGGAGCCGAGAAAGCGTATGTCGTGCTTGAAATGCACTTACATCAGTCAGTCATAACAGTGCAACGACACTTCAGGACGAAGTTCAACAAAGATCCACCAACTGCTAACTCCATTCGCCGATGGTATGCGCAGTTTAAAGCTTCTGGATGCCTCTGTAAGGGGAAAGCAATGGGTCGGCCTGCAGTGAGCGAGGAAACAGTTGAACGCGTGTGGGCAAGTTTCACGCGTGTATCTGGACACGCTGGAAAATTGGCTCATGCCACAACTGGAGACCGACAGCGCCCACTTCATCTTTCAACAGGATGGTGCTCCACCACACTTCCATCATGATGTTCGGCATTTCTTAAGGAAACCGATGGATCGGTCGTGGTGGAGATCATGATCAGCAATTCATGTCATGGCCTCCACGCGGTCCCGACTTCACCCCATGCGATTTCTTTCTGTGGGGTTATGTGAAAGATTCAGTGTTTAAACCTCCTCTACTGCGAGCTCGCATCAGCGATGCTTTCGAACTCATTGATGGGGACATGCTGCGCCGAGTGTGGGAGGAACTTGATTATCGGCTTGATGTCTGACGAATCATTAAAGTGGCACATATCGAACATTTGTGAATGCCTAAAAAAACTTTTTGAGTTTTTGTATGTGTGTGCAAAGCATTGTGAAAATATCTCAAATAATAAAGTTATTGTAGAGCTGTGAAATCGCTTCAATCATTTGTAATAACCCTGTCCATACGTGGCATAATCAAATTCCTCATGTAGCATCAGCTTATTGATCATACACATACCTCAACAGCATAATACACATCGTTGTCGTAATAATAACATCATAACACCTCAGTCAAATCTCAAAAACGTCGTAGCTTTCTGTAATAATTTCAAAACCTAAAAAAAAATTCTCTGCTCATTTCAATAGTGTCATCTACCTCTAATGTACTTTAAAAATCATGATCCCATACTAAATACATCATTCAAAGCTCTCACAGTATCAAATGGTTATGAAAAAATATGAAAAGTTCACAAAGTACAGACAAAATACAATTTCATAAGTGTGAAGTTATACAGCTGTGTAATTGTGTAAACATGTGTCACTGACATAGGGTAAAAAAAATGTTTGTCTCTCTCAGTTAAATGATCAGATAGCTGTGTAATTCTGTGTTACAGAAATATGGTACCAATGTGTAAAGCAAATACTATATTAGCTAGGGCTCCTAGAGCTTGCCACGCTTAGTACACAAAGTAGACGTGTACCCCCTGAGCATTAATGTAATTATACCTCAGGTGTTGCAGATTACAGCGATGGAATGAAATGTATCACGGAAAACCTTTGTATCTTTGTAATTCAAAATTCTTTAAAAAAATGTAATAAGTACAAAATTAATCACTCAAATACGTGTACTGAAGCGCTAAACTGTGCGTCTTGTTGTAAGATAATCTATGTCATTACTTAAGAGTAAAAAATGTGCCAAGTGTCGTAATTATAGTCGTCCATAAGCAAAGTTTTGTAGAAGTCAATGTACTTATCTCGTAATAAACAATAGCGAAATGCTATGCGTATAGATATCGTAGTAATTACGTACATTACCGTGATCAGGAAAGTACTGTAGTGTAACGTATTGTTGTGGTACAGAAACGGCTGTCTCATTGTAGCTACACCACAAAGTTACTAATAAAACATGTTTTAGTTTCCAGAATAATACAGAAAAACTGTGCAGATATAAAACAGATACACCGCAAAAGCAACAATGTAAATTGTGTCTCACATTAGTAGTGTCGTGATATAATCGTGTAGCTGTCAAAGAAACCAAGTACTAAGTCATCTTTAATCTCACAGAAAGTACTTTAAATAAAGAATGTCTTTTCAAGTAAACCAAAATGTCACATTAAAATCTCATTAGTCGTATATGTTCTAAGTATGTAAGCCTTGTAGTCGTTACGTAATCGTGCAACAAACAAGAAAGAATGTACACACAATAACACCATGTCGTCTGTTCACTATAACAATGCAATCGTAATTACTGTTTAAATAAGTTCTTTTGGTTCTTGACTGGATAGATAACTTCAAACATTGTTGCATGTTCACAGTTTCTAAGTGTGACAAAGTGTACTAGTAACGTGAAGTGAAAAATTTTATGGCAAACACTAAGTTAAAAAGCAGATTAGCTTTCAATAAACGGTTTTACATGTGAAATGTGGTGTAAACCTTTACTCTTCCTAGTACGCAGAGTTTCAACATCAACGCAATTATCATGTGGTATGCGTCGGATTCTGTAAGGTACATTGAAAACCAGAAAGAATTTGTGACTCAAGTGTTTCTTCTTATGTGACAACGAATGAGCTTTAATGAGAACTTTCTGACCATTATATAGTTTCTTTGCATTTGCTTTACCGTGTAGTTTACTCCTTTTGTCTGCAGCAGAATTTATATTTTTAATAGGCAAATCAATTATGTCTTTGTGTCGAAGTTTATGTGTATTCGGAAAAGGTACAAGCTTTTTGATTCTGTTTGGTGGTTCTTCATTCTTCACTACAAGAACAGTTGGTAAAGCAGTGGAGTCATGAGGCATTTCATTCAGCAAGTTTTGAAATAAGTGCAAATATCTGCCCTAATACTGATGCTTTCTGTGACAATAAAGTCAGCAAAGCTTATTGATTTCTTTCATAATCCGTTCAGACAGGTTACAATGTGGTGAGTACAATGAAATAAATACAGGTTTGATTTTATGATTCCGAAGCACGCGTGACCAAACAGCAGATCTGAATTGCAGTCCGTTATGTGAAATGACTTTACTAACATGTCCAACTTCACGTAAGAAATTGTTAACAAAGGCGTTGGATAGAGACCGTCCATTGGCTTTACGTAACGGTGTGAAAGAAACAAATTTTGAAGTAAGTTCAACAGTGACTAGAACGTACGAAAATCTATTCGATGTTCTGACAAGGGGTCCCAAGAGATTAACAGCAGAAAAATCTTTTAATTTAGAAGGAATGATAGGAAACAACGGAGCACGATGTGAGATACTAGATGGTTTAGCCTTTTGACAAAGTTTACAAATAGACAAGACTCTTCGAATTCTCTTTTCCATATTGTTAAAATAACAAGTCGTCCGAAGAATATGATAACATTTTCCTGGACCAAAATGTGTGTAGCGGAAATGACTGTACCAAATGAGCTTGTACCCATAGTCTGTCATCAACAGTACAGCGTTTGAAGAGTATGTTGTTTCTAACCAGATAATAATGCCGAATCTGTGTGTGTGTCTTCTCATGCCATTTACTTTTGATATCTTTTCAAATCGGATCTTTATCTTGTTCATGAGCAATGTCCTTTAAAGATGTGGTGATGAAGTTTTCAAAGGCCACTTTCTGAACGTAAAGAATACTGAAATTTTTTTCGAGGTTGCCACCTTCTGTGTTACTTGTCTCAAGCCCAGCCGGTGCGTGTGACAGTGAGTCTGCAACAATGTTCTCCTTCCCGGGAATGTACAGTAGACTATTGTGAAGTGGAATTCTTGCAGAAACGATGCCCAACGTTTTAAGCTGTCATGATTTAATTTTGAAGACATAAGTAATTGTAATGCACGATGATCACTGTATACTTTTAAGTGCTTACCAGAAAGAAAGAAACAGAATTTGTTAAATACCCAAACAATAGCTAAAGCTTCTAATTCAGTAACGGAATAATTTTTTTCAGATTTTGTTAGCATTTGGCTAGCAAAAGCAGTGGTTTTCTGAACAGTAGTCTCATTTTCTATGGCTTCTTGAAATAAATGGACACCAAGACCGACTTTAGAAGAATCCGTGTTAAGGCAGAAATCTGGATGTGGATGAGCTAGTATTGACGCATGAAGTAACGCTTGCTTCAAAGCATTGAATTCAAACTGTGCCTGTTCGTCCCAGTTCCAAATAGTATTTTTTCCAGTGAGAGAACAAAGTTCTGGTGTAACTAGAATTTGCATATTCAGAAAACGACGCTAAAAATTTACGAGACCTAGAAAACTGTGGACTTGTTTTTTTTTTTTTTGTGGATGGAACTGGAATGGCTCTGATTGCTTCTAACTTTTCATGATCCGGCTAAATGCCTTCAGAAGAAATAATATGTCCCAAAAACTTCACCTTTGTCCTACCGAATTCAGACTTTTCCAAGTTAACTGTAATTCCAGATTCTGCAAAAATGCGTAACAAACTGTTGAGGATGCGATTAATGCGATTATGTTGTTCCTACGAGGCTTCTGCTACTAGAATATCGTCCACATATAAGGTGATGTGACGTTTTAAGAACTAAGGTAATATGGAATTTAGCCCACGAATGAATGCTGCCGAAGAAATGTTCGAACCAAAAGTAAGTTTCCGAAATTGATAACAAACGCCGAAACAAAGAAAAGCTGTGTATTTTCTACATTCTGGATGAAGTTCGATCTGATAAAAGCTGGATCTGAGATCAATGGAAGACAACACTTTTACACCATTAAAATTTTGAAGAAGTTCTTTCAACGTTTGCGGCCTGTCTGTTTCAGGAATGATGATAGTATCGATTTGTCTCGAATCTAAGACAAGCCTGATCGATCCATTTTTCTTCTCAACAACATGTAATGGATTGATTTATGAGCTTACCACAGGTTCAATAATGCCCTCGTCAAGCATAGATTGTATTTCTGTTCTAACACGGTCCCTATAATGTGCCGGAATTACGTATGGTCTTACACAAAAATTAGTAAGCTCACGAACACGAAATTGGTATTGAAATCCCTTGGTTGTTCCTGTTTTATGAGTAAAAACTGTGGAATGTGCTTGTAAAATCTCAAAGGTCCTGCCTATCAGTGTCATTACAATTCTCAATTGTTTGAATTTTATTCTGAATTAACTCATTAGTATCAAATACGCTGTCAATATCATCCCTGTCAATACTTGCAGAGTGATTGTTAGTGTCAAGTTCCGTCGAAAGTTCCGAACTGTCATCTAACAGGAGGTAAAACCGATTAATTTTCTCGTCATGGTTCGAGAGCCAATCTTCAAATTTCACAGCTATTGACTTACCTTCTTTCTCTAAACTCATTTCAGCATCGTGAAAGTTTAAGATTGCTTTGTATTCATTCAAAAAGTCTACTCCCAACATAATTTCTGTTGACAATAATGGAATGATAAGGAAGTTCATAGACAAACTGTGGCTTTGACAAAAGAATTCTAACTTGGTTTGTTGGCGTACATCTACAATTTTTCCAAAGATTGCACCTTGTAATTTAATCTTACGTAACGGAAGTGTGGGGCAATCGTTCGATTTGTTGCATTTGCTAAAAGCTGTTTCACTAATTACTGAAATGGGACTGCCAGAGTCAAGTACTGCCGTAAATTTTACATCATTTACAGTAATGTGAATTACAGGATATGCAATGTTGTTATGTTTTACGTCGTGTTCCTGGAGTAAGATGTCCCTAATATCTTCAATTTTTACGTAATTACTAGCCATGGCAGCTACGTCGTGAGCTTCATAAGCACGTTTTGTGGCTGCCAGCGGTGTGAGTCATTGCCTACTGCCTCTCTGTTGGCGCGCGTCGTTATTGGGATTAGGAGACCTAACTTCTATAAATTCACCTTGCCGAGAGGTGCCGGCCCTGTTTGAATCCCGCCAGTTTTGATGAAATTCAGGTCTGTCATTATGTCGGTAGTTTCCATAGTTTCTTTTTTGTCGGTCATGTGGTGGAGAATTTCTCCCAGAATCGTAACTGCGCGCTGGACCGTTGCGTCAGAAGTTGTTCTGTCTCCCTTTATAATAATTATTTTGGTTTCCATATTGTCTGTTTCTCTGATTGTCTCTGTCATAGTCATTACCACAGAGAGGTGATCTTTCCCTGTGATTATTATTACTCTGCCAGTGGTTGTCATATGGGTGGTGTCTGTTTTGGTCACGATTTGCGTTGTAAAAATAGCCTTGTCGTGTTCAGTTATTGTTTCTGTTGTCACGGAATTGTGACGGATGTGACCTGTAATGATTGGTTTCCTGTCTTCGCATCCCGCGACTGTCTGTATCAATTTCTAATTCTTGTAAGAGTCCCTGAGAAGCTTCAATGTCGTCTTTGAAACGTCCTGCCAAAATAATATGTCTTATATGTTCAGGCAATTTGATTAAGCAAATACAGATGAGTTCTAAGGGGCTCTATGGGTTTGACAGGTACTGATTCTTGTGCAACATGTCTTCAAAATATTTCACAAGACTGGAAAATTCAAATTGTTCAAAGTGTTTCATCATCATGATGCTACGTTTTACGCGACCTTGAGTAGCTTGAGACCAATATGCTTAGAGGAAGGCATGATAAATATCTCCTTCACTGTGACAATCGTGAATGACCGATCGCATTCTTACACCTGGTTCATTCTCTAAGTAACCACACATACATTCTAATCTGTGCTCCAATGACCAGTTGGGAGGAAAACAATGAGAGAATTGACGAAGCCACACTTGTAGATGAATGTCGTTGCTAGAATTCTTAAATGTTTTGAATTTACGTGTTGTAATGAACAGCTTATAGTCAAAGTCATCGTGTCGGTGAGTCGCATATCGGTCATTGTCACGTCGTGTCGGCGGTTCCATCCCAAAATTATGTATACCTTGCCAATTTCTTTCATAATTTCCGAAATGCCCTGTGTTATTATTTTGTGGTTTTTCCGAATTTCTAAGTCCCTCTTCCCGTGTTGGAGTGCGAGTCTCCTCTGAAATATGTCATTCTTGTGTCACTTGTGCCAACTGATCTTGTACTTCCCGGATTTCTCTTTCGTGTTGCATATTAATTTGATTCTGATTTTGTTTGAATTTCCTAGTTTGTTCGTACTCTTTTGTGTCATTAAAGACTACCGGTCATGTGTCTTTCAGATTATTATCTACCTTCGTAGATAAATTATTTAGCTGATCCGAAAGTTCGACTACTTTCTCTGATACTGAACTAATTTCCTCTATGTGTCTATCTGAACCAACTTTCAGGGTATCTACTGTGTCCTTTAAGTTTTTCTGAGTTTTTGCAAGTTGCGTAACCGAATCGGTAGATGCAACTGAGTCAAATTTAACCCGCAACGTCTCGTGATTTTCATGAACAATAGTTTGCAGTTCTTTTATGGCTGCTTCGTGACTCTGTAATGCATTTTCATGCCGCGAAAAAATAGGTTGAAAATGCTCACAAATTTGTGTTTTACGTCATTACAGACTTTTTGGCATTTATATTCGATGTTATTTAACTCAGTAGTTAAATCTTCACTTGTTTGTTGAAGCGTTTCTTTAATTTGTTTCTGATTTCGTTCCATTCGTTGCTGCGTTTCTCTCTGATTTTGTTCCATTGTGTCTAACTGTTGCTGTGTTTGTCTCTGGTGTTGTTCCATTGTGTCTAACTTTTGAAGCTTTTGTCCCATTTGTTGCATTAATTGTAATAACAATGCACTGGTGTCTGAAACATGTTCCTCAGTGTTATTCTGCAGTTCATTTGAACCGGCAATATTCGCATTTTGAAAAGCAGAAAATATGTCTCGACTTATTTGAGAAAACGGTGAGGACGCAAAACCTGAATCTACAGTATTTGCAAGATTGTGTCCTGTCATTTCGGATTCCTGAAGCGAGCTGTTGCTGACCGATCGATCGATAATGCTTCCCTGTTCACTAATTGTTTCACTGTCTACACCATTATTTGCCGCCTGGTCCCACAATTACCAAATTAGTACGTTGAATGTCTGTTAATTCATTACACAATGGTGCTGATAAGCTACACTCGTCGTCACTATCATTTCTCAGTTTACTTTGGATCCTAGTATTACGTTTTTCACACGCCATAACTGTCACAATATTTCACACGATAACACAGAAAAGCACAATTTGAAGAGTAAAATAAGAAAACACATTAAAATAGCACTCAAAATAATATCTAATTATATGCACGCACAGCTGCGAAATATTTGGTGCAAATCTACATGCATGCCACGTCTGTTTTACTGTACAACAATGAAACACTACAACTACAAAGAAGATTCTCTCTACAATTACACGCTAGCAATAAACAGTAGCTACACTAATTACACAAACTACAAGAAAAAATCAGAAGATTCCAATGAGGTATCTTCGGCTAAGGGTCGACATATGAAACGTCCCCTTTGGAAAATTTATATTTTACTGTGCTGATAAACCTCTTACGTTATTTGATTTTCGAACAGCTGAGCAGAACTGAACGTACTCAGGCATTTCTCTACTTATTCTGATCAACACTAACCTGACACACAATATTTTTAGCGCAACGCAGTCTGACTTTTAATAATCCCTACAAAAGAATGGCCCTGCCTAACAATAACCTATACCTTTCATGAATCACTTACCTCACAAAAATCTTTTTTTTTTTTTTTTTTAAATTCTACTACCTCTCTCCCGACATCCACCACTGCTGGCGGCTCACCTCCAACTGCGCAACGCTACGCGCTGTTCACATCCAACTGCCCAACACTACAATAGCAAAAATTCCAACAATGCAAACCAGCCACAGACTGCACACAACACAGTCGGTGATTTTCATACAGAGCGCTACGTGGCGTTACCAACATAAAAACCTAAACAGCCTACCTACAGTACAAGTTATCGTCCGCTACAGAACATGCAGGCGAGTAAGCAGGAACAACGAGGAATGATTCGATTTTTGGCGGCGGAGGGAGTTGGAAGCCGTAAAATGTATCGACGGATGGAGGCTGTGTATGATTACAGTCTGAGTCGTTCAAGTGTTGCGGAATGGTGCAAACGATTCCTTGAGGGGCGCGCGTCACTGGAAGACGACGCTCGTCCTGGGCAGGCTCATCGTGTCATCACACAGGAATTGGTTGCGGAAGTGAATGCTTTAGTCTTGGACAACCGCAGAATCGCCGTGGGCGAGATCCATCGGTTAGTGGGTGCTAGAGTGGACACCGCCCACTCCATAATGCATCAACACTTGAACTTTCGAAAAATCTGTGCGCAGTGGGTTCCCCACCAACTGACCGCCGAACAGCGCAATACTCGAATGGCGCTGTCTTTGAATCATCTGCAACGTTATTATGAGGAGGAATACGGCTTTCTGTAGCGTATTGTCACAGGTGACGAAACATGGTGTCACCATTCTGAACCGGAAAGCAAGTGTCAGAGCAAGCAGTGGAAACATGCTGACTTCACCACGTCCAAAGAAATTAAAGCCCGTACACAACAGTTGTGGTGAGGTCATGATGTCCACAAGGGACCACTAGTTGCCGAGTTCCTGGAACGGGGAACCACCATCAATGCCCACCGTTATCGAGGTTTACATAACCTTAAGCGAAACGCCGAGGCATGTTGTCCAATGACGTTATCGTCCTGCATGACAATGCCCGCCCACACACGGCCACTGCGGTGAAGACGACGTTGCAGCATTTTCGTACAGTCCTCACTTTTCATCGTGTGAGTTTCATGTGTTTGGACCTGTAAAACAAGCTATTTAAGGGCATCGATTTGCAACGGACGACGAAGTGTATGACTGGGTCCAGGCCTGGATCTCACAGCAGCCTGCTAGCTTCTTCAAGTATGGAATCTACAGGCTAGTGTCATAATGGGATAAATGTGTCAACAGTTTTGGCTACTATTTTTGAGTTCTTTTACTGTGTATAACTACATTTTTGAGTTACTAAAATCGTTACCGTTACTTTACACTAGTGACCGGTTTCATTTGAATGCCTCTCATAGCCCTGTTCCCTACTCCACAAGCCACCTTACGAAGTACTTTGTGGTACCGGTGTCACTAACCCCTTTTCGTGTTCTAATCACGAACGATTCTCAGGAAGAACGACTGCTGGTAAGTCTCCGTGTGGGCTCGGATCTCTTGTTTTACCTTCACAGTCTCTTCGCAAAATATACGTAGGAGGAAGCAATATATGTGTTGCTCTTTTAGAACGGTACTCTCTCGGAACCTTAGCTATAGACCACATTATGCTGGAGAACGGTTCTCTTATCAGCCACAGAAGTGGCTGAGCATCTACCTGCCGCTTTCGCGCTTACTAAATCAACCTGTAATGAAATGAGCTGCTCGCCTTTGTACTTTGTCTGTTTTTTTTCTTTTTTTCTAGCAGTCCTATCTCGAACGTATCCCAGACTAACTAGCAAAATTCAACGAAGGTTTTGTAAGCTACCTTCTTTGTTTGTGGACTATATTTCTAGGGGATTCTTCCAAAGTACCTCAATGTCGCATCTACCTTACCTGCGATTAGTTTTGTGTGATGGTCCAATTTAAATAGCTCCGTACATATACTCCTAGATATTTTATGGATGTGGCTGCTTCCACTGATTGTTCTGCAGTCGTTTAATCATACATTAAAGGATTTTGCTGCCTATTCACGCTCAGTACGTTACATTTGTTCATGTTGAGAGTCAACTGCAAGTCACTACACCAGTCACTGATCTCCTTCAGGTCTTCCTGCATTTCGCTACAATTTTCTAGTGTTCCGACTATTCTGTATACAACAGTCATACAAACACAGAGACCGCATCGACTCGCATAGTTTTGCTCCTGAGCTTTTCTAATTGCGGAAAGACCTTAGATCCTCGAAAAAAAAGTTATCTTAAGCTCTCGAGTAAGCTACACGTACAATAGTTTCCTCCACACACTGTGTATGAAGAAATGTGAGGGACGGCAGAGAACACTGCTAACTACATTACGGCGAGCGCTTCTCTGGGAGTAGCCAAGGAGAAGCAGCTGCGGTAAACGCTGATAGGAGCAGCACCAGATAAAAATACCAGAAGTACACAGAATTTAGTTTTCGTTTCACCTACACCGATATGAAGCAATGATTGCTTTCGCGTAGCAAGGTTCACCATCAACTGAACGTAAAGCGCGTCGCAACTCCAGCATTAACTTTAAATCAGATCCGTGTACATTCGGAATTCATTATGACGTCGGAAGTTTATAGGGCTCTCTCTCTCTTCTCCTTCGTCCAAGACCATTCTTTTTCCTTATGAGAATACGAAGTCAAAAATAAGTATCTGACCACGCATCGTTTGCTTAACAGGTAACTGAAACTCCCTGATTATGAGGGGACTAGGACACGAGCCCGGAATATCGGCTTTCTCGAGAAATATCCATATTTGAAGGAGTGTTAATGCTTCTAGGTATGGATGATAGCTGCTGCGGAGTTTGGAAAGTAAAATAGAGACACTAGCAGAAGTGAATAAACACAGCTCGCTGAGTTCGTCCATGAGACCCAGAAGGCAGTAGATTCCGGCGTTCAGGTTGATGCCGTGTTCTTTTAATTCCGAGAGCCGTTCATGCACATCTACATCTACATCTACATCTATATCTACATGACTACTCTGCAATTCGCAATAAAGGGGACCACACCCTGCCTACCTTACCCATGTTAATTTATTCAAGTATTTGACCCATTTCTGAAAAAACTGTTTGATGCAGGACCTTAATATTTTTACTGTATGTTACACGATGCTACTAGAGTCATCTGTACTAAAACCTACTTTATCCATTTTATAGTTTTTAAGAAATACTTTTTGTATTTATTAACAAAAAATATTGAGTTTTTTCTACAGAAAATATTTGTTGTGAATTTCCTAATGGGGGAATATTAATGAATGTAGTACCAGAGGTGGCTTTTTATGTTATGCAGAGTCTCTGAAAATTTCATTCATTTATCTATGATAGTTTCCGATATAATGCGGCATATGAACTGAAAATTTTAGTTTGCCTGAAATTGACTTTAAAGAAAAAACTTTTGAAATTTGTTACTTACAGTTAATTAAAACTGTCCCGCTGCATATGATACCCTTCTTTGGCCTCTAGCTGGTCTTCTAGCTTCTTTTTCACCTTGCTGATTTTGTCTTGCTTTCTTGGCCATATTAGATGCAGACCTGTCGGCATCGGCTATCCTCATTTTATCGCTATGTTGCAGCCCAGTGATCATATTTTCACCAGGATTAATTCCCAGCTTTTTCAGTACCCAACACTTTCTAATATTATCACAATTGAATGTAATAACAGCATCATGAACTCCTAGTTTCATTGTATGCATGCCTACAAAAACAGTTTTAGGAAGGCGGTTCCAAATTACGCTGTTGAAACATTCATTTGGGTTCTGTGTCTGCCCATGCAGACATTTCCTTAAAAGGTCAGGATGAGAGTCTCTGAAGATAGGTTCAGTTGCTGTAATAACAGCAGCAGGAAAAGAATGCTGGTGAGAATAAGATTCTCCAGTTGCCTGAGCCCCATTGTATTTGCACCACGAATTTTCTCCTGATGGACACAATCCATGACATGGCTTACCATCAGTAGAGGACTTATGGAAGAATATGGCCCATACATCTCTTTTCATTGCCTCCAGATTTTCTTTATGTCTCCTAATTGCCTGCCCATAGTATACCTGCAAGTTTTCAATCACACTTAAACAAAAGTAAACGCATGTTTGAAAGCATGTTGTTTACAAACAGCAGAAACAAAAGAATACCGACCGTTCCATTCCAAGGATAGCCAACACACTAGGGAGTAAAAAAAAATCCCTAACGTGCAGTGTAGGGGATATAAAGATCTAAAATATATGCAGAAAATTGGGTGACAGAAAAGTGGGCGTGGCACATAAACACACGTGGTAGAAAATGCTCTTTATATGCTCGAAAAAAAATTTTTCAGCAAAATCCTTTTCAGAGTACTTAAATAAAACCTTATAATCTATCGAAATATGATGAAAACCGAAAATAGATTTCTTTCGAACTGAACCACGGTGTGGTCCCCTTAAGTGCCTGGCAAGGGGTTCATCAAACCACCGGTTCGTCGAACCACCGTCAAGCTATTTCCCCACCGTTTTATTCCCGAACAGCGCACGGAAAATCATTCCGTGCGAGTTCCGATTTTTTCTCTAATTTTCAACATTCTTCTGTAGTACCACATCTCAAAGGCTTCGATTTTCTTCTGTTCTGGTTTCCCCACAGTCCATATCTCACTACCAAATTATGTGCTCCAGACGTACATTCTCAGGAATTTCTTCCTCAAATTAAGACCTTTGTTTGATACCAGCAGACTTCTCTTGGCCAGCAATGCCTTTTTCGCCAGTTCTAGTCTGCTTTTCATGTCCTCCTAGCTCCGTCCGTCATAGGTTATTTTGCTGCTTAGATTTTATTACAATGACCGTTTCTCGCAATGCAGGCTGTCTCTCCGACGGACGATGGGATGCCCCAGCAGGATAACTGTCGGTGTTACAAGGACAGCATAGTTCTATATGGTTTCGGGAACATGATAGTGAAGTACGTGGGTGACAACAAAATATTTTGGCATTAGGAGGAGAAAGATTGTGGCTAAAATTTCAATAAAATGTTCTTGCGCAGCGAAAACATCTTTTGAATACATTGTGGGAGTGAACAGTGATCAATGTTGTTACAAATATATACTATCAAAAACACTCTTGATCACAATTTATGTATTACGGTGACCGGTTTCGACGACGACTGTGGTCATTTTCAGACCTACAAGTCGTATACAAAGCTTTACTTAGAGCGCTACATACATTAAATAAAATACATTAAGTTACAAAACTACAAAACTATGAATTACCAATGCATAAGAACCTCTTTCTGGTGGTAAATCACTACTTGTTTTAATGATAGGTGTTACGGCGTAAAGTCAAGCACCGGCACGCCAGTCAGCGGTAGAGAAGAGATGGCTGTGAGAAGACGTCAGCCAATCGCACGCTGACCGACCCTTCTCCAGGACGACAACACGACAGCAGCGGCCCCTGCGTGAAGAGGATATAAGCGCCGCGACCGAGTGGTGACGGCCCAGTTCATTAGCAGCTGCAAGATTAGCAACTTATACCCCACTTCGTTTTCCCTCTCCCTCCCCCCTTTTCTTTTCCCATCATCTGTCCAGGTTCCCCCGTCTGCCCTCGCCTGTGGTATGTCATATTTGTGCCAACTTTTTAGTGCAGTGTTCAAGTGAGTGTTCAGTGTTGTGCGTCTTTCCAAAGTGTTGCGAACAGATATCATGCTGTCACTGAGTGTGAATTTTATATTTCTTGCGAACAGAAACCAGACTGTCGCCGTGTTTTTTAATTATCTGTCTATTATGTTACCTGTCTGCTTCCCGCGTGTTTTATTTGCATCATCAACCCATTGTTTTATGTTTTAAGTTCCACCATTTTTCCGCCATTTTACCATTTAAGTTACCGATTTTATCGCCTGCTTTTATTATTTATTATCTTCATCTTTTTAAGCCAAATTCTGTAGGCTGAAGAGCGGCGTACTAAGCCGCTGCCAGCCCGCCCCCTTCAGGGAGAATCGAAACTCAATAAAGAAAAAAAAAACTAACTTATATAGCAGCGTCAACTCTAGTCACTTCACTTGTACTCTCTATGTAACACAGACTTGGAATTGTCTATGCTGAAGAAGATTGCTTATTTTGTATGTCACCCTTTGCTTGCGACGCGTGTGTGTAATTGCAAAAGCTAAGTATAGTAATTTTCTCTTTGCAATAAAACTCGTTAATACGATTTGTTTGAATGTTTGTCTACCGAAGGGAGTATGCAGGCTCCCTAGACACCACAACAGGCACCAGAAATCTCGAATTATAACATTACTGAAGACCGAAAATTTGCTCTATAGGAACCAACACGGGTTCCGAAAACAACGAGTGTGTGAAACCCATCTCGCACTATTCGTCAATGAGACACAGAAGGCAGTAGATTCGGGCGTCCAGGTTCATGCTCCATGACTTCCGGAGGACGTTCAGTACAGTTCCGCGCTGACGTTTAATGAAATAAATGAGAGAGTATGAAATACTAGATCAGCTGTGTGACCTCACTGAACAGTTTCTGGCAAACATAACACAACGGGTCATTCTCGACGGAATAAATATTCAGAAGTAAAAGCGACTTCGTGCGTATCCCAGGGGAGTGTTATAGGGCGATTACTTTTCACAACATGTATAAGTGACCGAGGGATAACGTCAGAAGTTGGATGAGCCTTTTCGCCAATGATTCTGTCATGTACAGCGAAGTCTCAACGGTAGAAAACTGTAGCAGAATACAGGCAGACCTTCAGGAGATCAAAGCTTGATGCAAAGAGTCGGCCGGCCGCTGTGGCCGAGCGGTTCTTGGCGCTGCTGCTACAGTGATGTCCTTAGGTTAGTTACGTTTAAGTAGTTCTAAGTCCAGGGGACTGATGACCTCAGATGTTAAGTCGCATAGTGTTTAGAGCCATTTGAATCATTTGCAGAGAGTCGTAACTGACCATCAACATAAACAAATGTAACGTGTTGCGCATAGCTAAGGCTCGTTATCATATGATTACAAGAATGCAGAACAGTCACTGGAAGCAGTGGTTCAAAATTATTCAAATGGCTCTGAGCACTATGGGACTTAACATCTGAGGTCATCAGTCCCCTAGACTTAGAACTACTCAAACCTAACTAACCTAAGGGCATCACACACATCCATCCCCGAGGCAGGATTCGAACTGCGACCGTAGCAGCAGCACGGTTCCGGACTGAAGCGTCTACAACTGCTAGGCCACAGCGGCTGGCGCAAGCAGTGGCATCCATAAAATATCTATGAGTATGCGTATGGAGTAATTTAAAGTGTAATGACCACATAAAACTAACTGCAGGTAAAGAAGATGCCAGACTATTATTCATTGAAAGAATCTTCTGGAAATGTGGTCAACCCATAAAGGAGGCGGTTTGCAGAATCTTCCTTTAACCAATACTTGAATATTGCTCGTCAGTCTGGGGTCTGTTCCAGACACGACTCTTGAGGAAACAGAGGACATCGAAAGAACAGCAACGCGTTTCGTTACAGGTTCCTTGAGCAATTGCGAAAGCGTCACGCAGATGCTGGATCATCTGCAGTGGCACAGGTTGCAAATGAGGTGTTCTTCATCACGGAGTGCTTTATTGTTAAAGCTCGGAGAGAGTAGGTTCTTAGAAGAGTCAAACAATGTATTTTTCCCTACTACGTACATCAGTCCAAAAGACTAAGAAGGTAAAATTAGAGATATTCGCGTTCACACGGTGACTTACCAGCAAGTGTTCTCCCTGGGGAGCCATTTGCTAATGAAACAGGAAAAGGGGGACGTAACAATGGTACACTCTGTAAGGAAAAAAAGGCAGCTCTCTTTCCCGACCAACAGCTGTTCTCTTGTCCAAGCACTGTTCTGACTGCATTCTCAGTGAGTACTCATTGTCTTCGTTTACAAAACATTATTCTGAATATCACAGCGCAATGGGCATCTGTTTCGGTACAATGAGTTTTCACACAAGAGCGTTGACTCTCGAGGCCGTTGCCGATGATGTTACACACTGTTCGGTTCAAATGGCTCTGAGCACTATGGGACTTAAGGCCGTGCGGTTAAAGGCGCTGCAGTCTGGAACCGCAAGACCGCTACGGTCGCAGGTTCGAATCCTGCCTCGGGCATGGCTGTTTGTGATGTCCTTAGGTTAGTTAGGTTTAACTAGTTCTAAGTTCTAGGGGACTAATGACCTCAGCAGTTGAGTCCCATAGTGCTCAGAGCCATTTGAACCACTATGGGACTTAACTGCTGTGGTCATCAGTCCCCTAGACCTTAGAACTACTTAAACCTAACTAACCTAAGGACATCACACACTTCCATACCCGAGGCAGGATTCGAACCTGCGACCGTAACGGTCACGTTGTTCCATACTGTAGCGCCTAGAACCGCTCGGCCACTTCGGCCGGCACACTGTTCGGTGTTGGTGCCGCGCCATTCTTGCATAATCTTCCAATCGTACGCTCCTACCCTTTTGCTGGGGCGTTCCTCCTAGAACTGACCCCACACTGCGGCAGACTGTAAAACTAGTGTTACTTTAAGGTGAGTATATCCCATTTTTATCAATATGTTCCAAGAGCGTGTATCGGTTCTGCTTGGTCTTTCATCGATATTAAATTTAAGTTCACGACTGAGCTCGCAATTATCAATTCTGAAGAGCCTTCCTCTTAGCCCAATCAATCTCTTTCCAAAAATTTATCCAGTGGTGGAACAAGACTCTAAAACTGCCATTTATTATATAAATGAAATGTTCAGTTTCGAGACGTGTCGTGACGTAAACACTAAACTAAGGCACTATTAATGTTACAATTGGCTAAACGAGGTGTTTAATGGAATCATGGAAAATCGCTCCTGGAAGTGAGAGAATTCAGTTTCCCAGATCCCAGAGGGCGAGTGTGGGGAAAGCAAATGCCCCACCTTTCGGACGCCCATTGCAAAGTGACTTGGTTTTTAAACTAGAAGGTAAGCTTAGCAGGTGTTGCAGTAACTTTAGAGCGCCCTCCAAAATAATGACTGGGGGAACTTACGGCTACTAAATGAGGCACGAATCACAGTTACTTTATTCCGATAATATTATTGATAAAACAAATGACAAACTGTGGAAACATTAATATAATAAAGCCTTGACGTATCGGAGGGAAGGATGCTAATATTCGCACATGTGAATTAATTGTGCTCAGTGAGCGTCGTAATATTAACTGAAAATGGCAGTACAGAAGGGAACACGTCACACCTGAGTTCGGAGGTCAAAGTCAGCTGACATCGTGGCCTTCAGGAATGCTTAGGTAACGACATAGCGCACCTTAAGAATAAGTACCCATTGTGAAAAAATTGTTGATTCATGTGTGGTGTTGAGCTTAGTAGGTATTGTTGTTATTATTATTATTATTATTATTATTATTGATAATAATATTTTATAAGTGAAACTTGCTTAAAAAGGAATCGCTTGGGACTAAAATAAATTTCCAAGTGGGAAAAGTTTCCGAATTACACAAACACTCAGTGGGTTACATAAAATTTGTCAGACCTCATGCACAAAAGTATGAATTTGTAACTATGCACGTATTTACGTACCTTCACTTTTGCGCAGTAGATGTTCATTTACTGTATATTGTACAACAGAACACCAGACTGTTAAACTAATAGATAAATAGCATTGCATTTCTGTACTGTTACTCTGACTTTAAATTCGTTTATTGCTGTACGTGCATATGTATTATTCCCGTGTTTATTAGCTTTACACTTCATTTTTTTGCCACATGTCAAAGAGGGAAAACTGTTTGAATTTCCTGTTCAAAACTGCTTTTTCTACACAATTTTTTTGCACCGTACAATGGTTCCAACAGCTTGGGAGCATCAAAAATGTATTATTATTATTATTATGTTACTGTTATTATTATTATTCACAACACATTACACAACATCTATATTATAGACCTTCCACAGTATTACTATTATTACCTTCTAGCAGCTCGCCATCAACTTCGACGCATTGGCCCATTACGCATTTCTGTCTTTTATAAGTCACAGTAGTTACGCCGGCTGCCCTGCACGGCCAACCGGTGCGCTACGAGCCGATAGCAAGCTTTCGCTTCCAGCATCCTCCGCAAAAGCGCCTCCCAGTCGAAAGTGCGAGTAAACAGCTATTTATAAGTGGACCCGACACTCGTTTCCGACAGTGTTCAGCTATTCGAGGACACCAGCATAACCTGAAGAAGATCCCAGCACACGGATAGAAATGTCGAGGATTCTAGAAGTTTGAAGAGAAAAATGTCACGACTTATAACAACTTAGAAATTTTTACCATCAATGCTAACGATTACGAAAGCTTGCGAACGTAAGCAAATTTGTTGTTACGAAAGCTTGCGAACGTAAACAAATTTGTTTATGTTTGTTCTAAAAGATGCATTAAGTACTTAATGCGGCCACTTGGATAATGCGGGAGATAATAAAAAATATGTATACGTGATAACAACGTTTGCATTTCTGTTTCTAATCCTCTCGCCCGCCCCTGCAAACACAGGCAATACTTGCGAGTACAGTGTTTGTATTATCAGTCGTATAAGTACTTGAAGCTCTATAAAACGCTGTTTGCACATACACTGGTGCAATGTTACAGCAAACGACGCAGCGACACAACACTAGAGATGAAGGTGCTCTGCGCCATCGTCGCGATGTCACTAAGAGCTCCTTTATTTGTTTGTCATTTACAGCGAATAAAAATGCAACTAACTGAACGCTAAATCACCAAGTTTGATAAGCTGCATGGAACAGCAGTTGTATTTTACCTGCTACGCCTTTCAAAACAGCAAAGGTGTTCGTCCAATTTCTACATTTATATCTACATTCTGCAAGTCACCTTAAGGTGTGTGATGGATCGTACTTATGTATTCACTATGTTTTCTCCCTACCCTATACAGCTGCCGAATTGTGTGTGAGAAGAATCATTATTAGCAAACATCAGTATGAGCTCATATTTCCTTCAACTTCTACAACGACGAAATCCTACATTCAGATTGTAATATGCAGTGTTAGCCTAAATGATTCATCGGGTTTCAAATCCTTGTTTATTGACAAGTATACGACGTATGATATGTGAACAGATGGATACACTCGCGAATTTTAAAAAGCCCGTCCCTGGAGCACAATTGTTTGCGCCTATGTCAACAGAGAACTGCCACATGGTTAGATATTGCATGTTGGTCTGCATGATGTTCAGTCTGGTGCCATGCCCCCCCCCCCCCCCCCACTGCCCCCTCTCCAAGTCACCAGATCTCACGCCTTGTGTTTTCTTCCTGTGGAGTTAAGGACAAACTTCAGTTCTACGTCAATCTGTACTTCCCTGATTGCGTCTATTAGAAATAACTGATTATTTACAGTGAATGACATTGGCCATTTCCTATATCAATTTGTACTTGGTATGTCCTAAATGTACCCATACCGATATACCGATTAAACAGTCAACTATTAATTCCTCTACCATCAAAAAATTGCATCGTACAGAAAACTGTCCTAATTGGACGGGAATTAAGGCTTGTATTTTGACTCCTTCTGATTTCTGACCAGTGGCAGTTTGTACGTTGCAATTTGGCACTGGCAGTGCGGGTATACGCCAACGTTTCTTCAGTTCTTGAAAGAATCCCTGTGACATCAAATTAGTCGTACTACCTGTGTCAAGCACAATGGGTACATCAAGGCCAAATATTTTGGCTTTAATAGTAGTTTGTACCTTGCCCTCTGACAAGTTTCCCTGTGTATCGTCATTACTTTGATATAGATCATCTTTCACATCACTACCTTCATCGTATCTGATAAAGCAAGTGTCGATCAAGCTCGTGCCCTCACTCTTCTCCAAGGTCGCAGAATGGGGGCCTACCGTAACCGGTCCAAGTTTTCCGGTGCCGCAGTGGCATCGGTCGCTGTGTTAGGCATAGCTTCTACTATACGGACTGTTTGTGTTTGATTACGCCAATTAGTATCCTGTGATGTTCTCTACTGAAATTCTCTTTGCCTCTGCGTGTTATCTGGCATATGTGCGTTACTTTTCTGGCCGAAATCCGCGGTTTGTGGATTATTCGGTTGTCTGGTATTGTTTTGTGTTTGCCAAGCGATCGGCAGATTATTTCTGGAAGCTTGTGTCTGAACGTGTTGTACAGGTTGTCCATACTTCACTTGCGCGTTGTACCTGTTTTTGTTAAACTTTTGCCCATTTCTTTTATATCCGCCCCTGAATTTACGGCTTTTGCCATTACCGTTGTGATTAGTGTTACCATAGGTCTGTGTGGGGTAAGGTTACCTTCCTTCTTGTACTACGAATCCGTTGTTCACTTGTTGGTCCATAAATCTCTGTGGCACTATGTGCGTATTAACAGGCTTGGGTTGTACTGGTCTCTCTCTTTATACCAAATCTGTTGGGTCCAATACAGGTAGAAAGTATTCGGTGTCGTGTTCCGGTTCAAATGGTTCAAATGCCTCTAAGAACTGTGGGACTTAAAATCTGAGGTCATCAGTCCCCTAGAACTTAGACCTACTTAAACCTAACTAACCTAAGGATATCACACACATCCATGCCCGAGGCGTGATTCGAACCTGCGACCGTAGCAGCAGCGCAGTTCCGGACTGAAGCGCCTAGAACCGCTCGGCCACAGCACCCGGCTCGTGTTCCGGAGTGGTAATGAGTTTTTCCTTGATGTGAGCAGGAAGAAGGCTCTTTAAAATTTTCAGCACATCTACTTGAGATACCGAGTTCATCCAGTATCCGGTTTTATTCAAATATTTTCCAAAATAGCCCCTTAAGCTTCCATGTTTGCTATTTAATGGAGCTGGGTTGAATAATTCACTTGCGAGATTCTCTTGTACGGCCTCAGACCAATATTTATCCAGAAAGGCTCTCTCAAACTGTTCATAGTAGTGGCAACATTCCGCCATGTCCGTAGGCCATAGCAGAAAGTCACCCTGTGTGTACCCAACAACAAATCTAATTTTCTGGGCTTCGGTTCAGTTACGAGGTAAAACATTTCGAAACGCTCTCATAAAAACCACGGGGTTTGTTCTTTTCCCTTCGGAGATAAATACCAGAAACTGACGATGCCTACGTAATCCTTCATTTGCAAGTAATGTTGACAAACATGCCGCACTGTCAGTGACAGGCGTGTTTTATGTTTACTTGTGGCGTAGCGTATGGCAACTGCGTTTTCTCGACAGGTACAGTTGCCGGCAAGTGTTACTGCATTCTGCAACCTTCGCTATTTTCTTTCGACGGCCTAGCCACGTATTGTGGGTAACCAGTGAAAGGATCTAACTTCTCTAAAAGCATGGGTTTGTCTTGGAGTGTCAGCAGTTTTAGCAAACACTGCCTCGTAATCTTTCCTCTGCTTCCTTTAAACCGAATCTAAATTGACTTTCCTTCTCCTTTAGAGCTTCTTCTACTGTATCTACATAAATTTTGCACCGTGGAATTACCTTTTCGGCAAGGGTGCTGCCCTTATCCAGCGTCCCAGCTTCAGCTTTTTCAGTTATTTCCTTTACTTCTACACATTTCTTATCTCTCTGTTCAAAAAATGGCTCTGAGCACTATGGGACTCAACTGCTGAGGTCATTAGTCCCCTAGAACTTAGAACTAGTTAAACCTAACTAACCTAAGGACATCACAAACATCCATGCCCGAGGCAGGATTCGAACCTGCGACCGTAGCGGTCTTCCGGTTCCAGACTGCAGCGCCTTTAACCGCACGGCCACTTCGGCCGGCTATCTCTCTGTTTTCGGCAAATTTTAACTCTAAACTTAACTATTTTAATCTTAATCTTAACTTTTGGACTACTGCAGGTAAGTTTTTGCAGGCGTCTTGCAGCTCGCTTACTGCATTCGTCACATTTTTTTACCGACGCATCCACGAGGGATTGCGTCTTCGGATTTTGGGAATATGCTTCACAGAAGTTTTGTAGCTCACCTGCTGATTGTTCCTGTTTATCGTCTACGGATGATGTTCTTTCCGTTAACATATTAATATTGCGGGATATGTCGGTAATTACACTACTGGCCATTAAAATTGCTACACCAAGAAGAAATGCAGATGATAAACAAGTATTCATTGGACAAATATGCTAGAACTGACATTTGATTACATTTTCACGCAGTTTGGGTGCATAGATCCTGAGCAATCAGTACCCAGAACAAACACCTCTGGCCGTAATGACGGTCTTGATGCGCCAGGGCATTGACTCAAACAGAGCTTGGATGGCGTCTACAGGTACAGCTGCCCATGCAGCTTCAACACGATACCACAGTTCATCAAGAGTAGTGACTGGCGTATTGTGACGAGCCAGTTGCTCGGCCATCATTGACCAGACGTATTCAGTTTGTGAGAGATCTGGAGAATGTGCTGGCCAGGGAAACAGTCGAACATTTTCTGTATCCAGAAAGGCCCGTACAGGACATGCTACATGCAGTCGTGCATTATCCTGCTGAAATGTAGGGTTTCGCAGGGATCGAATGAAAGGTAGAGCCACGGGTCGTAAAACACCTGAAATGTAATGTCCACTGTTCAAAGTGCCGTCAATGCGAACAAGAGGTGACCGAGACGTGTGACCAATGGCACCCCATACCATCACGCCGGGAGATACGCCAGTATGGCGATGACGAATACACGCTTCCAATGTGCGTTCACCGCGATGTCGCCAAACACGGATGCGACCATCATGATGCTGTAAACAGAACCTGGCTACATCCGAAAAAATGACGTTTTGCCATTCGTGCACCCAGGTTCGTCGTTGAGTACACCATCGCAGGCGCTCCTGTCTGTGATGCAGCGTCAAGGGTAACTGCAGCCATGGTCTCCCAGCTGATAGTCCATGCTGCTGCAAACGCCGTCGAACTGTGCGTGCAGATGGCTGTTGTCTTCCAATCGTCTCCATCTGTTGACTCAGGGATCGAGACGTGGGTGCACGATCCGTTACAGCCATGCGGATAAGATGCCTGTCATCTAGACTGCTAGTGATACGAGGCCGTTGGGATCCAGCATGGCGTTCCGTATTACCCTCCTGAATACACCGATTCCATATTCTGCTAACAGTCATTGGATCTCGACCAACGCGAGCAGCAATGTCGCGATATGATAAGCCGCAATCGCGATAGGCTACAATGCGATCTTTATCAAAGGCGGAAACGTGATGGTACGCATTTCTTCTCCTTATAAGAGGCATCACAACAACGTTTCACAGGGCAACGCCGGTCAACTGCTGTTTGTGTATGAGAAATCGGTTGGAAACTTTCCTCATGTCAGCACGTTGTAGGTGTTGCCACCGGCGGCAACCTTGTGTGAATGCTCTGAAAAGCTAATCATTTGCATATCACAGCATCTTCTTCCTGTCGGTTAAATTTTCGCGTCTGTAGCACGTCATCTTCGTGGTGTACCAATTGTAATGGCCAGTAGTGTATTTCTTGTTTTAGTTGTCAACTTCCCGGATAGTTCGTCGGATAATTCAGTGCGTATAGTTTTGCGCACCTCACTGAACTGTTGACTAATACTATTCTTGAAAAAGTTAAATGCTTGATATTGCTGTGTAAACTGTTGTCCTATACCCCTGTGTTACATTTTCCTGAAATTCCTGTTGTTTTATAAACTGTTATTTGTTGCATGAGTTGTAACAAATTGTGTGTCTCACTAGTATTTACATTGTTTCTACTAACTGTTTGCTGCTCTTGCGTTCGTGATATCTTGAGCAAAAAATCAAAGTAATTTTCGCCGGCGCGCCCTGCAGTTTCACTATTTGAAAAAATTTCTCCTGGTGAGAACTGAGAAATTGTCTCATCGAGCGTCATAAAACTAACATCATCATTAGTTATATTATCAGTGTCATCATTTTTTGATAGTGGGACGCCAGCCTCGTTGTTTTGGTTGGCATCGGCCAGTTCACAATTTGGTAGAGAGCTTCAACTGTTGCCAAGCTCGGTTTTCCGACATCTTGGCGTATTGCATTTTGTAACGAATTTTCAACAATGGCCATTTCCTTTGACTCCATTGTGAATGGTTTTTATCAAAATTATGAAAATTTTTTCTTTTCTTTTTCAAAAATAAAATTTTGTCTGTGTCGGTACTTTCCAATTAAAGTCGATTTAGCTGCGTATTCACTAATGGACCTGATTATTATCTGACACAGTCTTATAGAATTTGTCTTATAGAATTTGAATCACCATGAACCATGGACCTTGCCGTTGGTGGGGAGGCTTGCGTGCCTCAACGATACAGATAGCCGTATCGTAGTTGCAACCACAACGGATGGGTATCTGTTGAGAGGCCGGACAAACGTGTGGTTCCTGAAGAGGGAAATAAGCCTTTTCAGTAGTTGCAGGGGCAACAGTCTGGATGATTGACTGATCTGGCCTTGCAACACTAACCAAAATGGCCTTGCTGTTCTGGTACTGCGAATGGCTGCAAGCATGGGGAAACTACAGACATAATTTTTCCCGAAGGCATGCAGCTTTACTGTATGATTAAATGATGATGGCGTCCTCTTGGGTACAATAGTCCCCCATTCGGATCTCGGGGTGGGAACTATTCATGAGGACGTCGTTATCAGGAGAAATAAAACTGGCGTTCTACGGATCGGAGCGTGGAATGTCACATCCCTTAATCGGGCAGGTAGGTTAGAAAACTTAAAAAGGGAAATGGATAGGTTAAAGTTAGATATAGTGGGAATTAGTGAAGTTCGGTGGCAGGAGGAACAAGACTTCTGGTCAGGTGACTACAGGGTTATAAACACAAAATTAAATAGGGGTAATGCAGGAGTAGGTTTAATAATGAATAGGAAATAGGAATGCGGGTAAGCTACTACAAACAGCATAGTGAACGCATTATTGTGGCCAAGATAGATACGAAGCCCACGCCTACTACAGTAGTACAAGTTTATATGCCAACTAGCTCTGCAGATGACGAACAAATTGAAGAAATGTATGACGAAAGAAAAGAAATTATTCAGGTAGTGAAGGGAGACGAAAATTTAATAGTCATGGGTGACTGGAATTCGAGAGCAGGAAAAGGGAGAGAAGGAAACATAGTAGGTGAATATGGATTTGGGCTAAAAAATGAAAGAGGAAGCCGCCTCGTAGAATGTTGCGCAGAGCATAACTTAATCATAGCTAACACTTGGTTCAAGAATCATGAAAGAAGGTTGTATACATGGAAGAAGCCTGGAGATACAGACAGGTTTCAGATAGATTATATAATGGTAAGACAGAGATTTAGGAACCAGGTTTTAAATTGTAAGACATTTCCAGGGGCAGATGAGGACTCTGACCACAATCTATTGGTTATGAACTGTAGATTAAAACTGAAGAAACTGCAAAAAGGTGGGAATTTAAAGAGATGGGACCTGGATAAGCTGATAGAACCAGATGTTGTACAGAGTTTCAGGGAGAGCATAAGGGAACAATTGACAGGAATGGGGGAAAGAAATACAGTACAAGAAGAACGGGTAGATTTGAGGGATGAAATTGTGAAGGCAGCAGAGGATCAAATAGGCAAAAAGACGAGGGCTAGTAGAAACCTTTGGGTAACTGAAGAAATATTGAATTTAATTGATGAAAGGAGAAAATATAAAAATGCAGTAAATGAAGCAGGCAAAAAGGAAAACAAACGACTCAAAAACGATATTGACAGGAAGTGAAAAATGGCTAAGCGGGAATGGCTAGAGGAAAAATGTAAGGATGTAGAGGCTTATCTCGCTAGGGGTAAGATAGATGCTGCCTACAGGAAAATTAAAGAGACCTTTGAAGAAAGGAGAACCACTTGCATGAATATCAAGAGCTCAGATGGAAACCCAGTTCTAAGGAAAGAAGGGAAAGCAGAAAGGCGGAAGGAGTATATAGAGGGTGTATACAAGGGCGATGTACTTGAGGACAATATAATGGAAATGGAAGAGGAGGTAGATGAAGATGAAATGGGAGATATGATACTGCGTGAAGAGTCTGACAGAGCACTGAAAGACCTGAGTCGAAACAAGGCCCCCGGAGTAGACAACATTCCATTAGAACTACTGACAGCCTTGGGAGAGCCAGTCCTGACAAAACTCTACCATCTGGTGAGCAAGATGTATGAGACAGGCGAAATTTCCTCAGACTTCAAGAAGAATATAATAATTCCAATCCCAAAGAAAGCAAGTGTTGACAGATGTGAAAATTACCGAACTATCAGTTTAATAAGTCACAGCTGCAAAATACTAACACGAATTGTTTACAGACGAATGGAAAAACTGTTAGAAGCCGTTCTCGGGGAAGATCAGTTTGAATTCAGTAGAAATGTTGGAACACGTGAGGCAATACTGACCTTACGACTTATCTTAGAAGAAAGATTAAGGAAAGGCAAACCTACGTTTCTAGCATTTGTAGACTTTGAGAAAGCTTTTGACAATGTTGATTGGAATACTCTCTTACAAATTCTGAAGGTGGCAGGGGTAAAATACAGGGAGCGAAAGGCTATTTACAATTTGTACTGAAACCAGACGGCAGTTATAGGAGCTGAGGGGTATGAAAGGGAAGCAGTGGTTGGGAAAGGAGTGAGACAGGGTTGTAGCCTCTCCTCGATCTTATTCAATCTGTATATTGAGCAAGCAATAAAGGAAACAAAAGAAAAATTCGGAGTAGGTATTAAAATCCATGGAGAAGAAATAAAAACTTTGAGGTTCGCCGATGACATTGTAATTCTGTCCGAGACAGCAAAGGACTTGGAAGAGGAGTTGAACGGAATGGATAGTGCCTTGAAAGGAGGGTATAAGATGAACATCAACAAAAGCAAAACGAGGATAATGGAATGTAGTCGAATTAAGTCGGGTGATGCTGAGGGAATTAGATTAGGAAATGAGATACTTAAAGTAGTAAAGGAGTTTTGCTATTTGGGGAGCAAAATAACTGATGCTGGTCGAAGTAGAGAGGATATAAAATGTAGACTGGCAATGGCAAGGAAAGCGTTTCTGAAGAAGAGAAATTTGTTAACACCGAGTATAGATTTAAATGTCAGGAAGTCGTTTCTGAAAGTATTTGTATGGAGTGAAGCCATGTATGGAAGTGGAACGTGGACGATAAATAGTTTGGACAAGAAGAGAATAGAAGCTTTCGAAATGTGGTGCTACAGAAGAATGCTGAAGATTAGATTGGTAGATCACATAACTAATGAGGAGGTATTGAATAGAATTGGGGAGAAGAGGAGCTTGTGGCACAACTTGACTAGAAGAAGGGATCGGTTGATGGGACATGTTCTGAGACATCGAGGGATCACCAATTTAGTGTTGGAGGGCAGCGTGGAGGGTAAAAATCGTAGAGGGAAACCAAGAGATGAATACACTAAGCAGATTCAGAAGGATGTAGGCTGCAGTAGGTACTGGTAGATGAAGAAGCTTGCACAGGATAGAGTAGCATGGAGAGCTGCTTCAAACCAGTCTCAGGACTGGAAGACCACAACAACAACATCTTGCTCTTTAATGATGACTTTGTACAACTTTTTATCTTTTCTGTATTAATGCGCTTTCCGTAAAGAATATTAACTGGAAGGAAAAGAGATTATCTACTGCCAGAGAGACGGCGCTAAGCGCGGCCATATAAGCATACAGCGTAGCAGCTTCCTAACTTTACCGCTGAAATCAGCATTCCCGGCTCTTCTCGTTTGCAGGCAGAATTTAATTGTAATTTGGTCCTTCAATGTTTCTGTTACTCCCAATCTCACAGACATCTAACAAATACGACGAAAGTTTCATTAGTTTCTTATAACAATAATATTAATAATTTAACTAAAAAAATTTTTTTTTATGTCAACAGTTTAAAAGTCTGTTCATATTTCGCTCGGCATCGTCCTTTAAACGGTCGCCGTTGAATTTATATATGCGTGTGTGTGTGGGGGGGGGGGGGGGATAATGGTGGAGATTGATTAAATTGATTAATAATTGCTTCTTGAATAATTGAAAAAAATGATTGGAAAGAATAGTTGAAAGAAACTTGAAGGCAATTTATGAATCTGTACACAATCCTGGGTGACTTTAACCGGTTCGAATGTCAAGAGACCTTCAGTATCAATACATTCAAGGTCAATATTCATAATTTGTATTACGTACTGTTTTACATTAATTCCATTGTGCGTAGTCTTGATTATAAGCAACCCGATGCAGGATCGCTCCTCCATTACTCGCGCAAATTCCTCTTGTCTGCTTGAACCTCCTGATGCAGGATCTCGGCGGAGGGCGAAATGATGAACAGATAGGAATGCATCTCTCACATATGAGAATTAATTTTACCTTTCTGACAACTTTTTATATCACTTTTAATGTACAGTTGAGATAACACATTTTTAACAATTCTGGTATGACGGATCCAAGCATACGTCCGCACGCTGCCACTTAATAGAAAAATGGTTCAAATGGCTCTGAGCACTATGGGACTCAACTGCTGAGGTTATTAGTCCCCTAGAACTTAGAACTAGTTAAACCTAACTAACCTAAGGACATCACACACATCAATGCCCGAGGCAGGATTCGAACCTGCGACCGTAGCGGTCTCGCGGTTCCAGACTGCAGCGCCAGAACCGCGCGGTCACTTCGGCCGGCACTTAATAGAAACAAACAGGTGAAGATACAGGAATTAATAAATTGAAGAGCATATTTCTATTTTTTGTTTCATGCAGAGGTATCAAAACATTATCCTGACCACAAAACAACTTGTTAATTTACCTTTGGCGTTGTGTATAACCCATTCAGTTTATATATAGCTTACATGTATAAAAAATAAGGCCGAAAAAGTAATACGATTCAACACGTGAGGTCAACCCGGATTTCACTGATACGATTGTTAAATGTGTGTTTTGTTGCATATACTTCATCGATAAAGGAGATTAACAATACGCCGTGTCGTTACCAGAGAAGCCACAATTGAAAGTAGTGAAGCTCTTACCAGATTTGTTTCACTAGATAAAACCAAGTGTCACTACTGCCTATGTGATAAAAGACAAACTTAAAGAATTTTTCTAAGATCAACCGAATAGTTGAGTATATGTGTGTTATACATTTCATTAGTCAATTAACTACTCCAAAACTTTTTTGTATATTAAAATGACATGCATACCTAAAAAATGACTGCATACCAACCATTACTGACTCCCACTTCCACTGGAACGTCCACCTGAAGTTTTCCTTGACTATCGCAAGAATAATACCAACTGTCTTTCATGTTCCACAGAGGCGGTTTTGCGCAAATCACTCCATCCAATTTGTCACAATCTACAGTCATTGCGGTTGAGGTAGTAGCGTTGTGTGTCCTAGCGCTAAGCGACTGCAAGCGACCAATACCGTTCCAGGCGGGTAAGTCGCCAGTCACCTCTCGTCACGTCAAAGCTGTATATATGTATAATAATATTGGATTCAGGATGCTGAGAAGACACATTCCAGAACTTATGATGTTAGTTAAGGAAAACTTTTGTTTGAATTTTTCCTATATGTCAAATGTGTAAACGATAAGATGGGTGGTTGTAACATCTACACCTACATCTACGTGATTACCCTGCTATTCACAATAAAGTGCCTGGCAGTGAGTTCAATGAACCACCTTCAAGCTGTCTCTCTACCGTTCCACTCTCGAATGACACGTGGGAAAAACGACCACTGAATTTTTTCTGTGCGAGCCCTGATTTCTCTTATTTTATCGTGATGATCATTTCTCCTTATGTAGGTGGGTAGCAACAGAATGTTTTCACAATCGGAGGAGAAAACTGTTGATTAAAATTTCATGAGAAGATCCAGTCGCTACGAAAAACGCCTTTGTTTTAATGATTGCCGCTCCTATTCACGTATCATGTCTGTGACACTAGCTCCCCTATTTCGCTATAATACAAAACGAGCTGCCCTTCTTTGTACTTTTCCGATGTCATCCGTCAGTCCCACCTGATACGGATCCCACATCGCACATCAATACTCCAGAATAGGGCGGACAAATGTCATGTAAGCAGTCTCTTTAGTAAACATGTTACACTTTCTAAAATGTACTGCCAATGAATCGCAGTCTTTGGTTTGCTCTACCCACAATATTATCTATGTGATCGTTCCAATTTAGGTTATTTGTAATTGTAATCGCTAAGTATTTAGCTGATTTGTGTGACTTGTCGCGTAGTCGAAATTTAACTGATTTTTTTTTTTTTTTTTTAGTATTCATATGAATAACTTCACACTTTTATTTATTCAGGTTCAATTGCCACTTCTCGCACCATACAGATCATTTTGCAAGTCGTTTTGATCATTTGATGACTTTACAAGATGGCAAATGACAGCATCATCTGCAAACATCTAAGACGGCTGCTCAGATTGTCTCCTATGTCGTTAATGTAGATCAGGAACAATAGTGGGCCTATAAGACTTTCTTGGGGAACGCCTGATATTACTTCTGTTTTACTCGATGACTTTCCGTCTAGTACTACGAACTGTGTCCATTCTGACGGGAAATCACGAATCCAGTCGCACAACTGAGGCGATACTCCGTAGGCACGCAGTTTGGTTAGAAGACGGTTGTGAGGAACGGTGTCAAAAGCCTTCTGGAAATCAAAAAATATGGAATCGATTTGACATCCCCTGTCGATAGCACTTATTACTTCATGAATATAAAGAGCAAGCTATGTTTCACAAGAACGATATTTTCTGAATCCGTGCTGACTATGTGCCAATAAATCGTTTTCTTCGAGGTACTTCATAACGTTCAAATATAGTACAGGGTGTTTCAAAAATGACCGGTATATTTGAAACGGCAATAAAAACTAAACGAGCAGCGATAGAAATACACCGTTTGTTGCAATATGCTTGGGACAACAGTACATTTTCAGGCGGACAAACTTTCGAAATTACAGTAGTTACAATTTTCAACAACAGATGGCGCTGCAAGTGATGTGAAAGATATAGAAGACAACGCAGTCTGTGGGTGCGCCATTCTGTACGTCGTCTTTCTGCTGTAAGCGTGTGCTGTTCACAACGTGCAAGTGTGCTGTAGACAACATGGTTTATTCCTTAGAACGGAGGATTTTTCTGGTGTTGGAATTCCACCGCCTAGAACACAGTGTTGTTGCAACAAGACAAAGTTTTCAACGGAGGTTTAATGTAACCAAAGGACCGAAAAGCGATACAATAAAGGATCTGTTTGAAAAATTTCATCGGACTGGGAACGTGACAGATGAACGTGCTGGAAAGGCAGGGCGACCGCGTACGGCAACCACAGAGGGCAACGCGCAGCTAGTGCAGCAGGTGATCCAACAGCAGCCTCGGGTTTCCGTTCGCCGTGTTGCAGCTGCGGTCCAAATGACGCCAACGTCCACGTATCGTCTCATGCGCCAGAGTTTACACCTCTATCCATACAAAATTCAAACGCGGCAACCCCTCGGTGCCACTACCATTGCTGCACGAGAGACATTCGCTAACGATATAGTGCACAGGATTGATGACGGCGATATGCATGTGGGCAGCATTTGGTTTACTGACGAAGCTTATTTTTACCTGGACGGCTTCGTCAATAAACAGAACTGGCGCATATGGGTAACCGAAAAGCCCCATGTTGCAGTCCCATCGTCCCTGCATCCTCAAAAAGTACTGGTCTGTGCCGCCATTTCTTCCAAAGGAATCATTGGCCCATTTTTCAGATCCGAAACGATTACTGCATCACGCTATCTGGACATTCTTCGTGAATTTGTGGCGGTACAAACTGCCTTAGACGACACTGCGAACACCTCGTGGTTTATGCAAGATGGTGCCCGGCCACATCGCACGGCCGACGTCTTTAATTTCCTAAATGAATATTTCGATGATCGTGTGATTGCTTTGGGCTATCCGAAACATACAGGAGGCGGCGTGGATTGGCCTCCCTATTCGCCAGACATGAACCCCTGTGGCTTCTTTCTGTGGGGACACTTGAAAGACCAGGTGTACCGCCAGAATCCAGAAACAATTGAACAGCTGAAGCAGTACATCTCATCTGCATGTGAAGCCATTCCGCCAGACACGTTGTCAAAGGTTTCGGGTAATTTCATTCAGAGACTACGCCATATTACTGCTACGCATGGTGGATATGTGGAAAATATCGTACTATAGAGTTTCCCAGACCGCAGCGCCATCTGTTGTTGAAAATTGTAACTACTGTAATTTCGAAAGTTTGTCTGCCTGAAAATGTACTGTTGTCCCAAGCATATTGCAACAAACGGTGTATTTCTATCGCTGCTCGTTTAGTTTTTACTGCCGTTTCAAATATACCGGTCATTTTTGAAACACCCTGTATATGTTCGAAAACCCTACTGTAAATCGACGTTAGTGATACGGGCCTGTAATTCAACGGATTACTCCTACTTCCATTTTTAGGTATTGGTATGACTTGAGCAATTTTCCAGTCTTTAGGTACGGATCTATTTGTGAGCGAGTGGGTATATATAACCGCTAAATATGGAGCTATTTTATCAGCACATTCTGAGAGGAACCTGACTGGTATACAATCTGGACCGGAGGCCTTGCCTTTGTTAAGTGATTTAAGCTGCTTTGTTACACCGATGATATCTACTTCTATGTTTCTCATCTTGGCAGTTGTTCTTGATTGGAACAATGGAGAATTTTACTTTTATGTGTCTAGAGAAAACGATATTCTAAGTACAACGCTTCGCCTTGCGCATAGCCCAGTTGTAAGGAAATAAATGAAGTTGTGAAACGCATGGTAGCGCTCAATGTAATACACAACTTGCCGCGACGCCTGTGGTTTCAGGACGATGCAACGCATACGCATAGGGTAGCAAGCTAGTCAACAAACGGCAAGCGCGTGCGCGCCCGACAGCCACAGCTGGGAGTGATGGAGCGCTCAAAATAAACAAACCTGATGAGCTACAGCCTGCACTTGTATTTCCTAAGCCTATTGAATGGAAAGGGACATAGAAAATTAAGGGAGAGTCTATAGTGCAACTACGATTATGTGCACAATACGCACATACAACAATAAGCTAAGGGATTAAATACACAGAAAAGGGACGCTAAACTACGAGATATTTACCTATGCTATGCTACTATGTATATTATATCCATATATGCGCTATATTTATAAATTTAAGTATTGAAAGTACACGCACTAATTATACTTGATGGACGAGAAAAGTCTTGCTGCAGGTAAACAAGCGAGTACAGTTTCTTTAGCTTTCGCTTACACCATAGTCCCGCAGCGATCGCAGGGTCGCGGTGGTTACAACGGATTTGGCAATGTTAGTTTTAGGGATGGCCGTATACCCTTCCTGCCGCCACCCTGTACTCCCCCCCCCGCCCCCCCCCCCCCCCCGCGACGGAATCAGTGTACCCTAACTGTCTGCATCTAGTGGAAATCGTGAAATAGTGCGGACGTGTTTCAAATGTCTGCGACGCGTGTAACTGAGGCAGAACGTGGGGACCAGCCCGGTATTCACGCTTTGTGCAGGATGTGGAAAATCGCCTAAAAACCACATCCAGGCTGGCCGGCACACTCTCGGCTACCCTGGCGGGTAAACAAGCGGGTATAGTATAAGTGGCAAACTGAATAAGAGTCGCACCACGCCTCTAATATACTGTATCTTTCAGATTTATAAGATAAGTAGAGATGCGCACATGACGACTGCACACTGAAGTGAATGAATACATGGTTGAATATATGAAAAAGATATTAGTAGCCATGGAGCCAGTATACATTTATCTATGAAGAGTTAGTTTTAAGTTAGTATTAAGTTTTTTCTTCCAGGGAACGATGCATCGACACGTCCTAAAGTGAAAAATGGAAATGTCGTGTGGCTAGGGCCTCCCGTCGGGTAGACCGTTCGCCTGGTGCAGGTCTTTCGATTTGACGCCACTTCGGAGACCTGCGCGGCGATGGGGATGAAATGATGATGATTAGGACAACACAACACCCAGTCCCGGAGCGGAGAAAATCTCCGACCCAGCCGGGAATCGAACCCGGGCCCTTAGGATTGACAGTCTGTCACACTGACCACTCAGCTACCGGGGCGGACTCCTAAAGTGAAGAAAGATATATGCTTGCACAGTGTTAGGTACTATATAAACACAAGAAAGGACCGCACTGCAAGTAAATATAGTTGTAAGTTTATGATACATGTGAATGTGATAGTGTGGAAGTATGTGTAGAAGAAAACGATGCTGAACTAAGGTTGAGAACTACTAAATAATCAACGGGTCGAAACCTAACTAGTGTGAGCGTCGATTACCCATTAAGGCGTAAAACACCTGGGTTACACTGAAATTTTTATGCTCGTTTGTTACTTACGTAAACATTGTTTTACGATCATTTTACGTAGCATATAGTATTGATGATACAACTCTATATACCTCAGCACATGAACTGGTTATCCTTTATATGATGAATATAACGAGTAAATACCGAGCTGCGCTTTTAAATACTGAATAAGTATTGGATACGATTGGTATCGTCAGATTTGAGTTTTACTTAGAAACAACAAACCATTTTGTTCTTGGGGTCACAGTTAAGTTTATTAACGAGACGCAACTGAGCACATAAATGCCTTTCGGTAGAGTTTTCTCAACTCTGTAGTGTGTAGATCCTTCCTGGAAAATGCTAGAAGGCGAGGCCATGTGTAGTTATCTGAGCAGCACTTAGTATCTGTCTATTGTAGCGACTATTGTTTACTTTTTGATTCTTTTGAACTGATAAATATGGTCCCACAAGAGATCATTGTAAATTGAAATGAAATGTACACTCCTGGAAATGGAAAAAAGAACACATTGACCCCGGTGTGTCAGACCCACCATACTTGCTCCGGACACTGCGAGAGGGCTGTACAAGCAATGATCACACGCACGGCACAGCGGACACACCAGGAACCGCGGTGTTGGCCGTCGAATGGCGCTAGCTGCGCAGCATTTGTGCACCGCCGCCGTCAGTGTCAGCCAGTTTGCCGTGGCATAAGCTCCATCGCAGTCTTTAACACTGGTAGCATGCCGCGACAGCGTGGACGTGAACCGTATGTGCAGTTGACGGACTTTGAGCGAGGGCGTATAGTGGGCATGCGGGAGGCCGGGTGGACGTACCGCCGAATTGCTCAACACGTGGGGCGTGAGGTCTCCACAGTACATCGATGTTGTCGCCAGTGGTCGGCGGAAGGTGCACGTGCCCGTCGACCTGGGACCGGACCGCAGCGACGCACGGATGCACGCCAAGACCGTAGGATCCTACGCAGTGCCGTAGGGGACCGCACCGCCACTTCCCAGCAAATTAGGGACACTGTTGCTCCTGGGGTATCGGCGAGGACCATTCGCAACCGTCTCCATGAAGCTGGGATACGGTCCCGCACACCGTTAGGCCGTCTTCCGCTCACGCCCCAACATCGTGCAGCCCGCCTCCAGTGGTGTCGCGACAGGCGTGAATGGAGGGACGAATGGAGACGTGTCGTCTTCAGCGATGAGAGTCGCTTCTGCCTTGGTGCCAATGATGATCGTATGCGTGTTTGGCGCCGTGCAGGTGAGCGCCACAATCAGGACTGCATACGACCGAGGCACACAGGGCCAACACCCGGCATCATGGTGTGGGGAGGGATCTCCTACACTGGCCGTACACCACTGGTGATCGTCGAGGGGACACTGAATAGTGCACGGTACATCCAAACCGTCATCGAACCCATCGTTCTACCATTCCTAGACCGGCAAGGGAACTTGCTGTTCCAACAGGACAATGCACGTCCGCATGTATCCCGTGCCACCCAACGTGCTCTAGAAGGTGTAAGTCAACTACCCTGGCCAGCAAGATCTCCGGATCTGTCCCGCATTGAGCATGTTTGGGACTGGATGAAGCGTCGTCTCACGCGGTCTGCACGTCCAGCACGAACGCTGGTCCAACTGAGGCGCCAGGTGGAAATGGCATGGCAAGCCGTTCCACAGGACTACATCCAGCATCTCTACTATCGTCTCCATGGGAGAATAGCAGCCTGCATTGCTGCGAAAGGTGGATATACACTGTACTAGTGCCGACATTGTACATGCTCTGTTGCCTGTGTCTATGTGCCTGTGGTTCTGTCAGTGTGATCATGTGATGTATCTGACCCCAGGAATGTGTCAATAAAGTTTCCCCTTCCTGGGACAATGAATTCACGGTGTTCTTATTTCAATTTCCAGGAGTGTATATCAATTTATGCCATAAATGAAAACAGAATCTATTATTATATGAATTTTGTATGAAGAATGTATAACCAAACGAGAGGAAAATGCATACTCATATAACTGGAATCGAATAATGTAACAGAAATAAAAGCAAAATGACAAGCAGTGACACTATATATAAAAAGGGGAAAAATATGTTACAGTCTATAATGTATATGAGCGACGATAATGGAATGTCAGCAAACGAATAGGATAAGTGTATTTTGTAATTGTATTCGTATTTCATTATGTAACGTGTGCAGTATGTGGAAAGGACACTACAAAAACTTTATGTAATGCAGCTGTATGGAAGACGCTCAAAAACAAAGCGTAAAAACATACTAAATCTGGCTGCTAAGTGTTAAGTGTGCATGTGATAATACATGGGTGTGCGCTTGGTAAATTAAAAATGGCAATACTTCGTGTAACATGAATTTTCTTTGTTCGACAACATCGTAAAGGCAGCAAGGATTTCACCTTGTCGAAGGATGTAGGATGTATGGCTGGCCTCCCCACTGAACAGGTGAGAGCGGCAGGGTGAAAAAATTCCTCGGACCGCTGATACGGAAATCAGTTGTCTCACCGCATCGAAGATTCCACAAAGGATCACGCCGCTGTACACGAGCTACACTTATTTGTACAGTGAAATCTACTGTAAATGCACGACACGGACACTCTGGCCTCGTATTGAACATGTGAGCGCGAACTGCGACGATAATGAACGTTGCGCTGCGCGTGTATGTTTCGCAAGCTCAACACTGTGCAGATGCTGACTTACAACAATGGGACTATGCGGTTACAGCAAGCACTTTGTTAAGAGAGGAAACTTATCGTCGATGAAGAAACAATACCGCGTAACTTATAAATTGCCGATTTTTCGTTTTTCAGTCAGATGATGTCGTTGACCGTACATGCATCTGCTCTTAACGCCACAATGCTGAATTTTTAATTACTTACCATGAAAAAATTATCAAAAACAATACCGCGTATGTGACACAGCAAATAAATAGATGGCAATACCGCGGAACTGTAGAGAATTAAATACTGCGTATCTACAATCTATGGATACTGTAAACAGTTCTGCGTAAATACAAAAGCGCGCGCAGCCAAAGCACATGGTTACTGCCTTATTACGTATTTAACAGTGCTCGGAAGTGGTACCATGCTTGTAGCTTCATTCGTGATAATGGACAGCGATATAGATGAGGATCTTTTTAGTGAAGAAGAAATTGTTTCTCAGCTGAAATCAGCTTAAGAAAGCGGAGAATCGTTCCTGAGAGTGACTGACAGCGGTAAGAAAATTGTTTTATTATTCAACTTTGAATGTTAGTAGCACCGCAAGTGTCTTATTGTGATATAAATCAGAATGCCCCCACTTCACTCGTTCTGTGCTTTATTCATTTCTACCAAAGATTTCTAGACTGTCCACTTTCTTGTAGGATCTCCCGTAAATGCAGAACAAACAACAGGCGAGAAAGTCGTAACGCTGAACTTACATTTCCCGAAGAAGAATTAATTTCGTATATGGGGTTCTCGGTTACTGTCCCTGCAACATGTAATGACGCAGGTAAATTTTCTTGGGATTATTGTTAATAGTATTACTGATGCCGTCGTTCTCATAAATACATGAATTTGAGCTTCATCGTTGTCTCCTTAAATTAATTTGGGATTATTGTTAATAGTATTACTGATGGTGTCGTTCTCATAAATACATGAATTTGAGCTTCATCTTAGTCTGCTTAAATTAATTTATAAATATTTTTCCATCTAGAAACTTCAGTGGCTGTATCGAACAATTCTCAAAATGAAACCACAGTCACAGTTTCCTCTAGAGACGACAGTACTTCACACTCATTGCTATGCGATGGTGCTCATTGTTTGCCAAACACTCTGGATAAGTTATCGGAAGATCACGGGAGCAATAATGATGCTGACAGTGAAGGCCAATAATTTTATGGGGACGTAAGCAGTGACAGGAAAAGGAAGTCTAAACCACATCCTGCAGATTGGAAGAAAATGCCAATAAAATTCTGAGAATGCGTGGACAAGTGTATATTGGATACAAAAGAAGTTGAATTGGTAAAATCACTCATGATACTCCAAGAGAGGCACGAAAATTAGGTCCAACATGTACTTCGAAGATGTACCAGAAATCCGTTCAAAGGAAGTGTCATCAGTTTTCTGCTGATGATAGGCAGGCAGTATTTAACATATTTTGGGAAACGATGTCATGGGATTAGAGGAAGGTTTACGTTATCAACCTTGTGGACGTAATTCCAATCAAACGTCCAGGGAAGAACACTGGCGAATCCAATAGAAAAGGGACGCTCATTTATCATTTGAAAAATGACCTGGAGAAACATAAAATATGCAAAAAGATGTTTCTCAATACTCTTAGGATTAAAAAATGGACCGTCCGATATTGGCTGGGTAATTCCACACATGGGATGTGTCCTGATACAGAATCGTCACGACCACGACCTCGAATCAAACAGACGAAGAAGAAAGATGAGAGAACCTTCATGAAAGAATTCCTGGACTCTCTTCCGAAACTTCCGTCGCATCACTGCAGGAAATCGTCCTCGAAGTTGTACCTTGAGCCTATTCTACAATCCAAACAACAGCCGTATGGACTCTGTGTGGAAAAATGTCATGCAGAGAAGGCTTCACCAGTAAGTCGGGCTACCTTTAACTTGATTTTAGAAGATGGTAATATTAGCTTATTTTCCCCCAAGAAAGACCAGTGCGACTTGTGTTGTAGTTACAGGCTTGGTAACTTGAGTGAAGACATAAGGAAGCAGCACACAGAACGGAAAGAGCAGGCAAGGATGCCAAAAGTTGTTGACAAGAAAAAAGCCCATCAGATGCTCTGCTCAGTGTACACCATGGACTTACAGGCCGTGAAAGTAGCTCCATTTTTAAGTGCAAATGCAGTTTATTACAAAACAAAGTTGGCTGTTCATAACTTTACAATCTATAATTTAGAAAGTCGTGATGCAGTATGTAATTGGTTCGATGCAACGCAAGGTGATTTTGTTGCATCATGTTTTGCCTCATGCATCGTAGACACCGTATCCAGAACGATTATGGAAAATCCCCTTCAAGTCATTCTGTATTCTGACAGCTGCACATATCAGAACAGAAATGTGATATTATCAAATGCTCTTTTAAGATTAGCAATTGATACTGGAGTACTGATTACACAAAAGTTTTTGGAGAAAGGCCATACTCAGATGGAATGTGACTCAGTTCACAGATCCACTGGGTGCAAGCTTAAACGATGTGAAGTTACACTTCCTAGCCAATACGCTATGATATCTAAATAAGCGAGAAAAAAGCCACAGTCATACGAAGTCCATTACCTATATTATTTCTTTTTCATCCACTACGCAGAGAAAAGTTCGTGGGAGTACGACTCAATTAGGCCTGGAAGAGCTGTAAAAAGTGAGCCTACAGTTACCCATCTGAGGGCGCTACAGTACCGCCCAAATGGTATTATTTACTACAAGTGCTCTTTCAACGAGGTGTGGCAACAATTACCGAGGCGTCTGAGGATAATTCTTGGAGATGTTTGCTTCCCGAAACTATACAAGAAAAGACTGAATATCAAGAAATCCAATGGGATCATTTAAAACAACTTAAATCTGTTCTTCCTAAAGATTGTAATAGTTATTGTGACAACATTCTTTATGAACGAAAATTATCGCGGAGGTAACTGTGTGACGAGTATCAGTGCAGTGTAATTCTCTGTTGCTGCTTTGAGTGACGTTTAGGATTTTTCTTGAAGAAATGTACAGACATTATCGGATCTATGTAAACAGTACATTTATTTAAAATATTTCTATGAAATCTTTCAATAATAAATGATAAATGCTCCAAAACGTGTTCTTGCTAGCTTTCTCAGGACCAAATACCAACGTAAATGTGTCAAGTCGTGCCGCGTAAGTGACAGATCATGGCATGAATACCGAGACAATTCCGCGTATGTGCCGTAATCAAGCTTTCTACAGCGTATTTTTTTTGTTTCACATTTTTATTTGATCCAATATTTCCTTGTAGTGCTACAATGCAAATTTAGCGCCACTGTGAAATGTCTCTCATGTAAAATTCTTATTTTGCTACTTACGCAGTATTGTTTCTTCACCGACGATATGTATGAGTTAAAAGAAGCTAACATGCCCATATAAATTGATAACCATTCAGGATAATTCCAATGGCCGAAAATAAAGACTATGCCTATACCGGCCAGAGTTATCAACCACCAAAAAAGGAAATAAGTTCAGATACCGTCTACCTCCATATGACATCACTGTACAGTGGGGGGCGGGGGGCAATTGTGTTTAATCATAAATTTTTATCGTTCTTTTCTTTTTATACATGAAAGTTATATGTAAACTGAATGGGATGTACACAATGCCAAAGATAAATTAACGAGTAGTTTTGTAGCAAGCATAATGTTTTGATAGTTCTGCATGAAACAAAAAACAGAAATACGCTCTTCGCTTAATTTATTTCTCTACCTTCACTTTACACTTGTTTGTTTCTGTAAGTGGTAGCATGCGGCTGTATGCTTGGATCCGTCATACCAGCATTGTTAAAAAATATGTTACTTCAACTGTACATTAAAAGTGACATAAAAAGTTATTAGAAAGGTAAAATTAATTCGCAAATATGAGACGTGCACTCCTGTCTTTTCATCATTTCGCCCGCCGCCGAGATCCTGCGTCAGGAGGTTTGGAGCAGAAAAGAGGAATTTGCGCGAGCAGCGGAGGAGCTATCCTGCATCGACATAGTTATAATCAAGACTACGCATAATGGAATTAATGTGAAACACTATGTAACACAAATTATGAATATTGACCTTGAATGCATTGATACTGAAGGTCTGTTGATATTCGTACCGGTTTAAGTCACCAAAGATTGTGTACAGATTCATAAATTACCTTTCAATTAATCAATTTCCTCCATTATCCCCCCCCCCACACACACACACATATACAGGGTGGTCCATTAATAGTGACTGAACCAAATATCTCACGAAATAAGCATCAAATGAAAAAACTACAAATAACGAAACTCGTCTAGCTTGAAGGGGGAAACCAGATAGCGCTATGGTTGGCCCACTAGATGGCGCTGTCATAAGTCAAACGGATATCAAGTGCGGTTTTTTTTAAAAATAGGTACCCCCATTTTTATTGCATATTCGTGTAGTATGTAAAGAAATATGAATGTTTTAGTTGGACCACTTTTTTCGCTTTGTGACAGATGGCGCTGTAATAGTCACAAACGTGTAAGTACGTGGTAACACGTAACATTCCGCCAGTGCGGACGGTATTTGCTTCGTGATACATTACCTGTGTTAAAACGGACCGTTTACCAATTGCGGGAAAGGTCGATATTGTGTTGATGTATGGCTATGGTGATCAAAATGTCCAACGGGCGTGTGCGTGTGCTATGTATGCTGCTCGGTATCCTGGACGACATCATCCAAGTGTCCGGACCGTTCGCCGGATAGTTACGTTATTTAAGGAAACAGGAAGTGTTCAGCCACATGTGAAACGTTAACCACGACCTGCAACAAATGATGATGCCCAAGTAGGTGTTTTAGTTACTGTCGCGGCTAATCCGCACATCAGTAGCAGACAAATTGCACGAGAATCGGGAATCTCAAAAACCTCGGTGTTGCGAATGCTACATAAACATCGATTGCATCTGTACCATATTTCTATGCACGAGGAATTGCATGGCGACGACTTTGAACGTCGTGTACAGTTCTGCCACTGGGCACAAGAGAAATTAAGGGACGATGACAGATTTTTTGCACGAGTTCTATTTAGCGACGAAGCGTCATTCACCAACGTCGGTAATGTAAACCGGCATAATATGCACTATTGGGCAAACGGAAAATCCACGATGGCTGCGACAAGTGGAACATCAGCGACCTTGGCGAGTAAATGTATGGTGCGGCATTATGGGAGGAAGGATAAATAGCCCCCATTTTATCGATGGAAATCTAAATGGTGCAATGTATGCTGATTTCCTACATAATGTTCTACCGATGTTACTACAAGATGTTTCACTGCATGATAGACTGGCGATGTACTTCTAACATGATGGATGTCCGGCACATAGCTCGCGTGCGGTGGAAGCGGTATTGAATAGCATATTTCATGACAGGTGGATTGGTCGTCGAAGCACCATGCGTCAGCGCATTGTCAATGCATGTGCGAACATTACGGAAGGCGAACTACTCGCTGTTGAGAGGAATGTCGTTACACGTATTGCCAAATGCATCGAGATTGACGGACATCATTTTGAGCATTTATTGCATTAATGTGGTATTTACGGGTAATCACGCTGTAACAGCTTGCGTTCTCAGAAATGATAAGCTCACAAAGGTACATGCATCACATTGGAACAAACGAAATCAAATGTTCAAACGTACCTACGTTCTGTATTTTAATTTAAAAAACCTACCTGTTAGCAACTGTTCGTCTAAAATTGTGAGCCATATGTTTGTGACTATTACAGCGCCATCTATCACAAAGCGAAAAAAGTGGTCCAAATATTTGTTTTTGTGCTGCTGCTACTTTTTGCATTTATCCATTTTGTATTTCAGAACACTGCAGAAAACATTCTTTGGGCGGAGAATTGTGTAAAACAATAATCACGTCCGAATTATTCACAATATAACTCCACCATTACCCGGCTATTTGAAAGGAAGTCTTGGCCCGAAGCCAAACACGTTGTGATTGGCTTTCATATTTCTTTACGTACTACACGAATACGTAATAAAAAATGGGGGTTTCAATTTTAAAAAACGCAGTTGATATCCGTTTGATCTATGGCAGCGCCATCTAGCAGGCCAACCATAGCGCCATCGGGTTTCCCCCATCAAGCTAGACAAGTTTCGTTCTTTGTAGTTTTTTCGTTTGACGCTTATTTCGTGAGATATTTGGCCCAGTCACGATCAATGGACCACCCTGTATATGTAACTATTCACTCAGTACATGTGTGAAGCACTTGCCACTTGCTGGTCACGAAGGTACACTCTGTACCTAGAAGTTCCTTTTAAATTCGTGTATTAAATACAGTAAACTCTCGTTTATCCGAAATGATCGGGACGGCGGCCGATTCGAATAACGAAAATTTCGGATAAACTTAAGTCCCCCTGTTTTCACGAGTGAAACGCCTCGAATTGCCCCAATACCGCGAAATATGATCGAAAACGTGTGTAGGGTACGTAGAATGTTATTGATATGGTTGTCAATAAGCCTGAATTTTTTTGACTGAAAATATTGTGTTGACGTATTACAAAGGCGCCAAAGTATGATTGAAAGCTCAACGTTTTTAATGCTGAATAACAAAGTTCGTTTATTTTGCGTCCTTAGAGAAAAAAATCCGCCTTATTTGGCAGCAGGAAAAAACGGGAGTTTTAATTTTATTACTTACTCTTTTGAAAAAAATAAACTGCTACACAAAATTATGAAACAAATCTAGAATTTACTCAAAGCAACGCAAAGTTTGTCTAAAGGAACTCTAAGGTAAAAAAGAATTTTTTATTTGGGGGAATTGAAGTTCTAGGCCGAAATGATAATTAAATCAAGACCCTACCCTGTCGACAGGCGTTGATATACATCAACGGGGACAGTTAAAAAAGTGTGCCCCCACTAGGGCTCGAACCTGGGATCCCCTGCATACATGGCAGGCGCTCTATTCATCTGAGCCAGTGGAGGGATTTATCCCTTGCACGCTCCTTGTGAGACCCATATTCCCAACTTAATGTCCACACACTACATTCGTAGTGCCCCTGCCCATTACACTCATTACTCGCGGCAGACAATCTTACCGAGTCCCGTAAGTGTTCCGGCAATACTTGTGCACCCGCACAGAAGAAGAAGGTCAATGGCCGATTAGCCTTAACTATATGAAGACCGTATCTGTTATTTCGGACATGTTCGAAGGAACAGATACCATCTTCACATAATTAAGGCTAACCTTCTTCTTTTGTGTCGATGAACACATATTGCCCGAACTGTTACAGGACTCGGTAAGATTGTCTGCCGCGAGTAATGAGCGTAATGGGCAGGGGCACTACGAATGTAGAGTGTGGGCATTAATCTGGGAATGTGGGTCTCACGGGGAGCGTGCAAGGGATAAAACCCTTGGAGTCGCACTATCCTCTGTGCCTTCGGTGGCTCAGCGTGTTCGGTCAGAGAGCTGGTTGGCCTCTGTAATAAAAAAACTGAGTGAAAGTATCAGCTTGAACGGATATCATGTGACGTCCGCAACGACAAAACGTAACGATCAACAATGAACAAAATGGGTGGGGGGGGGGGGGGGGGAGGTGGATAGAGCGCCTGCCATGTAAGCAGGAGATCCCGGGTTCAAGCCCCGGGGGGGGGGGGGGGGGGTACACATTTTCAACTGTCCCCGTTGATGTGTATCAATGCTTGTCGACAGCTTAGGTTCTTGATTTAATTATCGTTTCATTCTAGAGCCCTGCATGGTCACCGATGGTATCTGTTCTTTCCGAAAGAACAGATACCATCTTCATACATATATAAAGTTCTAGGACGCTTTATTAGAATTTATTTTTTGGTAAAAAAGTCTGTAATGGTTTTTTGTTTCTTGGGATGAGAAACTTTTGTTGAGGCAATATATCTCCAACGTTGGAAACAAACGATTTCAAGGTAAGTCGGCTTCTCCTGTTGGCTGATGTACTCAGGGCGGCTAACCGACTGTGTGAGGAATCTTTTTCTTTGGTTCGTCATCAGAGACATATTCTTCTTACGCTTTCTGATTGGTCGCAAATTGGACGATTTCTTCCTCAGTCAAATCAAAAATTCGTTTTCCATCCATTCTTCAACGTCTTCGAAGTTCGCGTCTTCACAACCCAGTAGCTTCTCCGCTAAATTCACCAATATTACGTCATTCTTATCTGTTTCTGGCACGTCAGCTTCAGTTGTGTTGCCTCCATCTTCCCACCACTGATGATTTGGCTTATGATCTAAGATTTTTTTTTCCAAGACCTAACAAGAGAAACTGTAGGAATTAGGTTCCAAGCTTCAGCAGTCCAATGCACGACACTTAAAACATCGATTTTCTTAAGAGCTTGCACAAAATCTCCTTCGGCATCAATCGCACCGATTAAGTATTCCAGCAGCTTGCGTCTGTAATGTTTTTTCATCGCCTCAAGAACACCTTGGTCCATTGGTTGACATAGAGACGTGACGTTTGGTGGGAGAAACACAACTTTGATATCCCCACCATGTAGATCATCTGGGTGAGAAGGAGCTTTGTCCACAAGAAGTAGCGCTCTTCGAGGTAGTCCATCTTCCTCCGTGTATTTTTCTACAGCTGGAACAAACCGTGCCTGGAAACACTCTATGAAGATGGCACCGTTCATCCACGCCTTAGACTGATTCGTGTACCACAATGACAAAGGTTTATTGGCTGGCTGCCGTCTGAATGTTGTTAGTTTTTTTGGATTTGCCAATTAAAGTAAGGCGCAGTTTATGATTGCCAGTGGCATTACTGGATGCGAGGACAGTAACTCTTTCTTTGCTTTATTTATATCCGGATGCCGTTTTCTCTTGTTTAGAGGCAAGGCTTTTTGTTGGCAACATTTTGTAATTCAACACAGTTGTAACTTTGATCGCCAGTATAACCCCCTTTGTTGATGATTGTGTGCAGTTTCTTCTTAAAATCAGCGATAGCGGCTTCATCTCCGGATAATGATTCGCCGTTGATGGCAATTCCACGAATGCCATGCCGCTTCTTGAAGGGATCCAGCCAGCCATCACTTCCGAGGAATTCTTGCTCCTTTCCTCCAATCAGCTCACAAAAAGTCATCGCTTTTTGACGAAGTAGAGGACCTAAAACTGGCACACCTTTAGCTCTTATTTGTTCGTGCAAGAAAAATAAGGCCTCTTCTGACTGACGATGTGCACCTATTCTCATTGTTTATCAAGATTTCACTGCGCTGCCTGACGCTTGGATCGAACAAAATTTTTCAGTTTCTGATCAGTTTGTCTTCCAATCAGTAATCATACTCCTACCGACGTTCAAATCCGTAGCAACTTTCGCGGGTGGCTCACCAGCATCAGTTCTCTTCAAAGCGCGAAGCTCTTGTTCCAACGAGATCACATTCTTTTTCGTTTCGCGCCCATTGTCACGTTCAGCGATTTTTTACTGACACTCGACTGATGCTTCTTTGGTTTTTAGCCAATTTTATTTCTGGGCATTTTAAAGCATGTAGGGGAGCATGAAACGTTAAATCCAAAATACACAGACTCACGACTTGACAACACTCGAGATGCACTCGACAAAGCTTTTGGATTTTGAAACCTGGCTGTGGCAGCCATCGAATGAAAAGATTCGAACATCTATCTCCTCTCCCATGTTCTACGCAAGCCCACGCGGCAACACAACAGTGCGTTGTTAAGTCCACTGTTAAATTGTTAAACGATCGGCTTCGTCTGATGTCCCTACTACTTGGCGGAAGATGTTTGGCGCCGCACTCTCATTGTCGGTTTCGACAGGGCTACGTCGCGCTACATAGAGCAATACAAGGATTTCCAATAGATGGCAATGGCATGAAACCACGCAATGCGAACAAAAAAAGCACTCGTCTTCAGGCCACAAACCCGTCGGAGTGGCCGTGCGGTTCTGGGCGCTACAGTCTGGAACCGAGCGGCCGCTACGGTCGCAGGTTCGAATCCTGCCTCGGGCATCGATGTGTGTGATGTCCTTAGGTTAGTTAGGTTTAAGTAGTTCTAAGTTCTAGGGGACTGATGACCTCAGATCTTAAGTCCCATAGTGCTCAGAGCCATTTTTCAGGCCACAAGTGGCCCATCGGGACCATCCGACCGCCGTGTCATCCTCAGTTGAGGATGCGGATAGGAGGGGCGTATGGTCAGCAAAAAGCTCTCCCGGTCGTTATCATGGTTTTCTTTGACCTGAGCCGCTACTATTCGGACGAGTAGCTCCTCAATTGGCATCACGAGGCTGAGTGCACCCCGAAAAATGGCAACAGCACATGGCGGCTGAATGGTCACCCGACCAAGTACCAGCCGCGCCCGACAACGCTTAACTTCGCTGATCTCAACGGGAACCGGTGTACCCACCGCGGCAAGGCCGTTGCCTCAATACGAACAAGGAACACGTTAAAACTTCAAACAACCAACACACGCAGGAATTGACGACACTCGGACTTGAGACACGCGCCAGTGCACTGATCAGCAGTAGACTATGGAAAATCACCAACGAATGCATGGCTCCAGGCGCAGACAAGTTGAAACTTGTCAAGTGTCAGTCTAGCTAGCTATAAGCGTAGCTGTCGATGTGTCAGACAGCGCCAAATGTGAGTCGCGAAAATCGGAAAAAGTGGTTCGGATTAAGCGGATTTCGGGTAAACGCGATTCTGATAAACGTGATATTACTGTAATGTTTTTCATAGCCGGAGGTGTGATTCAGGAAGCTGCCTCATTACGTACACCTGGTGATCAAAAAGTCAGTATAAATTTGAAAACTGAATAAATCACGGAATAATGTAGATAGAGAGGTACAAATTGACACACATGCTTGGAATGACATGAGGTTTTATTAGAACCAAAAAAATACAAAACTTCAAAAAATGTCCGACAGATGGCGCTTCATCTGATCAGAATAGCAATAATTAGCATAACAAATTAAGACAAAGCAAAGATGATGTTCTTTATCGGAAATGCTCAATATGTCAACCGTCATTCCTCAACAATAGCTGTAGTCGAGGAATAATGTTGTGAACAGCACTGTAAAGCATGTCCGGCGTTATGGTGAGGCATTGGCGTCAGATGTTGTCTTTCAGCATCCCTAGAGATGTCGGTTGATCACGGTACACTTGCGACTTCAGGTAACCCCAAAGCCAATAATCGCACGGACTGTGGTCTGGGGACATGGGAGGCAAAGCATGACGAAAGTGGCGGCTGAGCACACGATCATCACCAAACGACGCCAGCAAGAGATCTTTCACGCGTCTAGCAATATGTGGTGGAGCGCCATCCTGCATAAACGTACGTTCCAGCAGGTGTTTATCAGCCAGGCTGGGGATGATGCTATTCTGTAACATATCGGCGTACCTCTCACCCGTCACGGTAGCAGTTACAAAACCAGAATCACGCATTTCCTCGAAGAAAAAAGGCCCGATAACGGTAGATGTCGTAAAACCAACCCATACTGTGACTTTCTCGTCGTGCAATGGAGGTTCCACGACAGTTCTAGGATTTTCGGTAGCCCAAATTCTGCAGTTGTGGGCGTTGACAGACCCTCGGAGCGTGAAATGAGCTTCGCCGGTCCACAACACGTTACTCAACCAATCGTCATCTTCTGCCATCTTTTGAAACGCCCACACCGCAAATGCCCTCCGCTTCACTAAATCGCCAGGTAACAGTTCATGATGCCGATGGATTTTGTACGGATAGCATCGGAGGGTACGCCTAAGTGCCAACCAAACAGTAGTGTATGGAATGCTGGTGCGACGTGCGTCTGCACGAGCGCTGACGTCCCCGTGCATAGACGAACCCGCTACAGTCTCCATTTCTTCCTGAACTGTCTCAGCAGCATTACGCCTTGTGCTCGGTCGGCCACTACGGGGTCTATCGTTTAAACAACCCGTGGATTCGAACTTCGAAATGATTCTCGCCACAGCTGTATCTGTCAACGGAACTTTACCCCTTCGAATCCCCTTCCTATGGCGATAGGATCGTAACGCTGAACTAGCACATTCCCCATTCTGATAACACAGCTTCACTAAAAGCGCCTTTTCAGGTAACGTCAACTTGCTGCGACTGCTGGCGCATCTGATTCTCCCTCTCATTACAGCTCCTTTTATACACGATTGTCATGCGCAGCCACTGACGTTTTGCTGTCCAGCGTCATCTGTCGGACATTTTGTGAACTTTGTTTTTTTTTGTTCTAATAAAACTCCATGTCATTCCAAGAATGTGTGTCAATTTTTATCTCTCTATCTACATTATTCCGTGGTTTATTAAGTTTTGAAAATTATACTGGCTTTTTGATCACCCGGTATTTTAACAGGATATGCTTTATTCCACAAAAAAGAACTTACAGTAGTGCTATCGTCCGTTTAAAATTACAAGTTTCCGCGATGTTTGCCTCTACTCCAGAGAAAATGTAGTGAAATGTCTCCGTACGCAACGCCTGTGGTCTGTTCTCTAAATCCTCAAGAAGGTGGTCGAGTTCTCTCACAGATTTCCATTTAACTATTAGTGGATTCAATCAAAACCTACATATTGTTTACCAGTTCTCATTGTCAGGTGTGGAGTGTACGGAAGATAAGTCAGGTCCACAGTACCCACTGAGCTCACTCACTGTAATGTTACGATCACCAGCCTACAGGTAACAGTCGCAGACAGTCGCGCGAAAACGCTTACAGTAGTCGACTCTGATCGTCCAAAATCGAGCGTTCCCGTAGTCGCTTGCTGTCACGTCCAGTGGACGAAAAGCCGTCAATATGGCAACTGAAGTGATGCTGAACAGACGCATTTTGTCGGTTTCGGTAGGAGGAAGAAGATGCGTTTGCCTGGCGTAGTCAGGACTGCCAGCCTTGTCGCACATGTTAGACAGCGAACTGCAGGCTGGAGCTCACTGATAGGCGGCGCCAATCTATTTATAAAATAAAACAGACCAGCCGCCTGCGTACAACGGCCGCAGCGCCATCTTCGTCCGACACGCAGCATCGTCTCTGTTACTAAGGAAAGGGAACTTAACTGTTACTGTGGGTTCAACGGCGCCATAAATTAACTAGCTTTCTCAGAGGAACAAGTGCGCTCTCATTTCAATGGACACTACTGGCCATTATAATTGCTACACCACGAAGATGACGAGCTACAGACGCGAAATTTAACCGACAGGAAGAAGATGCTGTGATATGCAAATGGTTAGCTTTTCAGAGCATTCACACAAGGTTGGCGCCGGTGGCGACACCTACAACGTGCTGACATGAGGAAAGTTTCAAACCGATTTCTTATACACAAACAGCAGTTGACCGGCGTTGCCTGGTGAAACGTTGTTGTGATGCCTCGTGTAAGGAGGAGAAATGCGTACCATCACGTTTCCGACTTTGATAAAGCCATCACGCGTTACGGAAATGCTTCAGGAACTCGGGTGTGAGTCTCTAGAGGAAACGAGGCGTTCTTTTCGTGAATCGCTACTGAGGAAATTTAGACAACCAGCATTTGAGGCTGACTGCCGTACAATTTTACTGCCGCCAACTTACATTTCGCGGAAAGACGATAAAGATGAGATAAGAGAGATTAGGGCTCGTACAGAGGCATATAGCCAGTGATTTTTCCCTCGTTCTGTTTGGAAGTGGAACAGGGAGAGAGGATGCTAGTTGTGGTACGAGGTACCCTCCGCCACTCACCGTATTGTGGATTGCGGAGTATGTATGTAGATGTAGATGTAGAGGTCGGATTGTAGCCTATCGCCATTGCGGTTTATCGTATCGCGACGTTGCTGCTCGCGTTGGTCGAAATCCAATGACTGTTAGCAGAATATGGAATCGGTGGGTTCAGGAGGGTAATACGGAACGCCGTGCTGGATCCCAACGGCCTCGTGTCACTAGCAGTCGAGATGACAGTCATCTTATCCGCATGGCTGTAACGGATCGTGCACCCACGTCTCGATCCCTGAGTCAACAGATGGGGACGTTTGCAAGACAAGAACAGTTCGACGACGTTTGCAGCAGCGGCTGCGGTTACCCTTGACGCTGCATCACAGATAGGAGCGCCTGCGGTGGTGTACTCAACGACGAACCTGGGTGCACGAATGGCAAAACGTCATTTTTTCGGATGAATCCAGGTTCTGTTTACAGCATCATGATGGTCGCATCCGTGTTTGGCGACATCGCGGTGAACGCACGTTGGAAGCGCGTATTCGTCATCGCCATACTGGCGTATCTCCCGGCGTGATGGTATGGGGTGCCATTGGTTACACGTCTCGGTCACCTCTCGTTCGCATTGACGGCACTTTGAACAGTGGACATTACGTTTCAGATGTGTTACGACTCGTGGCTCTACCCTTCATTCGATCCCTGGGAAACCATAGATTTCAGCAGGATAATGCACGACCGCATGTTGCAGGTCCTGTATGGGCCTTTCTGGATACATAAAATGTTCGACAGCTGCCCTGGCCAGCACATTCTCCAGATCTCTCACCAATTGAAAACGTCTGGTCAATGGTGGCCGAGCATCTGGCTCGTCACAATTCGTCACTCACTACTCTTGATGAACTGTGGTATCGTGTTGAAGCTGCATGGGCAGCTGTACCTGTACACGCCATCCAAGCTCTGTTTGACTCAATGCCCAGGCGTATCAAGGCCGCTATTACGGCCAGAGGTGGTTGTTCCAAGTACTGATTTCTCAGGATCTGTGCACCCAAATTGCGTGAAAATGTAGCCACATGTCAGTTCTAGTATAATATATTTGTCCAATGAATACCCGTTTATCATCTGCATTTCTTCTTGGTGTAGCAATTTTAATGGCCAATAGATAATAGTCTATTTCGTCAGAAATGTCTTCAGTCAAAAAATTGTTTCGATGCAGTTCTCCACGGAAATCTATCCTGTATAAGTCACTTTAAACCTGCTTAAGCAATCGTCGTCCGCTACGAGTCAGCCAAAGTTGGCGTGGCGCTGTCCTAGTTTTGTGAAGTCAGTTCCTGCAAGTTTATGCTGGGGAGCCATTTCATCACTGGAAACACAAAATAAGTACTGCGATATTACAGCAAAGTACAACGTAAAGTAGAATCAGTAAGAAGCATGAACTCTGAGTACGCCCCAAGAGGAACTTGCAAGACGACATAAAGTATTTGTCGTGTACGGCTGAAGCCCATATTGGGTTGGCTAGCAAATCATACGAATACATCCTTTCCTAAGCACTAGCACACGGAATCTCGCGAGAACTCGTCGTTATTGGTACGACTTAAAATGACGAGAAACATAATATTGGTGGTTAAAGAATTTTCGTATTTAGTTATTTTCGTGTTACAGCTCGCGTTTTATGAAAGTACTCTGTTGCAAGGCAAAGGCACATTGAAGGTTCATCGAAGAAGTCTCGCTCTTGGTACGATTTGCTATAACCAAATGTAAGTTAGCAGCATAGGTTGGGGTGATACGTTACGAAACACTGAATAGTGGGTTGTCCTGCCACAGGATCCAGATTTTCGATTTTCACATTCGTATTTTCTAAAAGTTTTTTGAACTTCGTAATTAAATTAATAGAAATAATTTGTGTAATGTTTGGTGTTACGTATATAAGCTAATACAAATAATATAACTCTGTGAAGACTGAGTTTGTTCGATTTTATCAACTTTTATAAACTGACATTCTTATTGACTGGGTATGTATCTTTCATTTTTCGGTAGTTAGATGTACACGGGCATGAAGTTTTTATTTATGTATACTACAGACAGAACAAGATGACTATCACGTGAATCAGGTAGGATATGTGCGTTTTAAAGAGAGATAACGTAGGAATTTTAAGTGCGTCCATTTTCCTAAAAAAAAAACTGTGTGATTTGTTGGCCAGATAAAGCCGAGACCTGCTCTGAGAGCTCAAAACCACGTTAACCAGCTCATCCCAGAGGTTGACGGCGCTGTTTCTCATCACGTTGGATTTCCTGTCCACGTCAACGTAAGCTGCTTCGTCCCATGTGAGGAAGGTTTTACTGTAGTTGGCCTCTAACATTCTGCGTGGTGTCTGTTTGTTCTATATCGTGTCTCCCTACCACTTTCGCGCAACGACGCTCTGAGCGTGTTTTTTAGGGAATTGACTAGTTTGAACCTGGGACCTGTTGCTGGTAAGGAGACGCCAGACCACACATCACATGTAGAGTTCAGAAGAGTTCAGTGAGACTAGCGATGATATAACCAAATACTTAATGATTTCAGCGTCAGCTCCACTGCACTCCCTGTAAAAGAATCTTAATACTAACTAAATTTAGTGGAAGGGGTTCAAGGATGTCCTATTTTTAGTTAGCTGGTAAAATAACGTCGAAAAAGCAATTAAGTTTACCATTGAAAATTTTATAATACTCACAAAACATTGTTTATAAATTGCACTCTTGATAAAAGGAAATGTTTTAATACAGGATGATAAAAACCAACTGCGTTCAACAAAAATGTGAACGAATATTCCCTGAGTGGGTTTCCAAGTTCTACAATGGATCGAAGGATGAACTATGCCATATCACATCTATAATCTAGGTTTAAATTAAGTTTCACAAGAGAGAAAACTATCAAAATGGTCTACAGTGACCCTCAATTATCTTTAATTACTTATCTAACTTGTAGTAAATTACAGTGGATGATGTGGCTTCTCAATAACTATATAACAGAAAAATCATCGCGTTTCAGATTTTTATTTCAAGTGGCAAATGTGAACACCATGAGCTTTAATTGATGATCGACACTAGTATTACGCAAAAAGGGGGTTTAACAGATGAGACTTCTGCAGTTCTGAGTGAAGCTTTATGCGCTGTTATGTGGCATCGCGTGCGTTCATTACATTGTCGGTGTTCGTCAGGGGGCAGCGGGCAGCACAGCTCCGTTCACCTCGCCGTCTCGGAAGCAACTCTCTCCTAACTTCTCCTTACTACAATTTACCGAAGTTGGTTTAAAAAAACTATCTGGCTGTGTTTTCATCTGACAAATCAGGGTCTCAATGTTAACCTTAAGCTCTGCCTACAAAAATTCTGCCTATCCAATGAGAAACGTTATATTTTTCGTGGTGGGGCAATGTTTTTAAAGTTTGCAACGTAACAGAGACGCGAAAAAGTCTCACGCTAAAACTTGCAGCTGGTGTGGTCGTTTTAGTGCTATCGTAAGATCTATACTGTTCTTCTGGAGGGCTCTAGCTTTTAACATGGGCTGGGGTGTGGTCCTAGCGGTTAGCCGGCGACGTGGGTGTCCGTCCCTTATCGTAGGGCCTTCTCGCTTAACACGGTTCTGCTCTCGGCTTCTGTTCTCGTTTCTCCCCTCGGAACTGAGTCTGTCTCACGGTGGGAAGGTATGACATGCATTTAGGCATTCTTGTGTTAGTCTGTGGTATTCCATTTGCTCACTCGTTACTCGTATTACTTTGGTTAATTTAATGTCACGATTTATTCTGAGCTATGTGACATACTACTGGATTTGCTTATCATGTCAGGGTTTTCATGGAAGGTGTTGGATTTGCCTGACATCTTACAGGCCTCCCTCTACAAATTTTCCCTTTATAGTCCCAGCTCCCACCCCCCCTTCCCAAATCACTAGTTCAACTACTCCTTGATGCCACTGTGTGTGTTCTATCAACCTCCCCCTTCATTTAGCCAAGTTTTGCCATACATCTACATTTACATACGTACTCTGAAAGCCACTATACGGTGCGTGACGGAGCACAGCCTCTACCACTGAGAGGTGGCACGCCACTCTCTCACTTTAACAACAATGTCAGTCAGATTAATATTCACATTTTAAGTCATGATCTCGGTGTTTCCTAGCATTACATTTGGTATGCGTGGTTTATGACTTTTTTAAATGAGGAAATTGTGGGCGGAATGTACATGTAACTGCACGTGCAGCATGTTGAGAACTTATACCCAAGTGGCCGTAGTGGAGGCGACGGAGAACAGGGAGAAAGAGCAATTGCGGGCCATAAATGCTGAGTCCAGAAGCCTGGCTGTGCGAGGGATTCTGGGAAGCAGCGCTTTGTGGATTGTACCTTAAATGGCTCTGAGCACTATGGGACTTAACAGCTGAGGTCATCAGTCCACTAGAACTTAGAACTACTTAAACCTAGCTAACCTAAGGACATCACACACATTAATGCCCGAGGCAGGATTCGAACCACCGACCGTAGCGGTCGCGCGGTTCCAGACTGAAGGGCCTATAACCGCTCGGCCACACCAGCCGGCGGGGATTGTACCTGCAGAGGTACTTCGGGCCATGGCACTCCCCTCTTTCCACTTACGTTCGGAGCAAGAGAACGCCGGTTCACAAAACATTTTACCTGGGCCAGGCGACTGTCCCTCGCGAAGGTGGCCAGTTGGCGAAAAGTGGGTGGACGAAGCAATTTAAGTGCGACTGCTGTAATCTGAGCTTCTGTGAAAACGGTGGGAAGGTCATACTGTAAAACTCCGAGCATTCTCCTGTTAAAAGGTGGGACGATACAGACAGAGTGGCTCATGCACGTGTTTAGTGGAGGCAAGACTGTAACGCCCCTGACGCCAGAAAGTCGCCAGATTCTCTCAGAAATTCTTTTAAATCTGTCCACACACAGGGTACAAATGTCGAATTTAGGATACTGCGATGATGAGGGTTCAGTTCACTCAGGAATTGATAGTGAAAAGGATGTCAAGGTGGCAGGTCATATCGGTTCTGTTAATACGAAAAGAGGTACAGACAGAGAAAGTAACCACTACGAGAGAGGTAATGGTAGAGTCCAAACGTGAGATCGGGACAACCAGATTAGTAGCACAAGATGCGCGGAAAAATGCCCAAACTGCACGAGATCAGGTAACGCTGGCAAAGGTCGAAGTGAGCGCAACCTAGAAGGGGATTTCTGCTCTTAAAAAAGGAACAGAGAGTAGCTGAAGAGACACAAGAGGAAAAGTTAGAAATCAAAGACGACCAAACACGTCTCACTACCCAACAGAATGAGCTGGTGGATGAGATGAGACAAAATATGCGAACGGGTCGCTCGTGTAGAAATTCCACCAGAAGCTACAGCTTGTCGCCATGAGTTCGTTGGTCACCGGGAATGTCAAAGACAAAATTTTGCAACCCAGCTTGGAGCCATGTCCACGGCACGCCGATATTAGGCAGGAGAGCCGGCGTAATTGGGTTCGACGCTCGGCCGAGCGCACGCATCCAGTGGCGCGTTGTACAAAAATACCGAGCCAGATCACAATTGAGCTCTACTCAGACATACGGACACATTACTACATAACTCTGATGACACGAGACGACGGTGCAACGGCATTCAGGGGTCGGTCGGGCATGACATCTTGGGAGCACGCACATCAGAATTTAGAGAAAGTCCAGGGGCGCAAAATTATGTATATTGAAAGGTGGCTACACTGAGCCACAGCGCCAAAGATTGCGCCAAAGAGTATTATTCAGCCGCCTCCACTGGCAGTGCTTGGGGAGAACTCGTAGTAGGCAGTGCTTGGGGAGAACTTGTAGTAGTCAGTGCTTGTTGAGATGTGCTAGTGAAGAGTGCTTGTCGAGAGGTCGTGGTGGAGAGTTCTTGTTGAGATGTGGTAGTAGAGAGTCGGTGTGGAGATATATTGTAATGATTAAAGTGATTTTCGTCAATATATGAAGGTAAAAGAAAAAAAAAATTTCCTTTTCTTTTTATTATCTCAATGTCTTAAATAATGCGTCATTACAGGTTCAGTCAACAAAGCATCTGGCTTGTGTTCTTGTATTAGAGTGTAATTCTGCTTTCCTTACGCAATTATAGTATTTCTGTTTTTTAATTACTTTAGTATAAATGTTATTTAAAATTTCTTGTCTTATTGAAGAAGAACCGTGCCAGATGTGTACGTTGAATCACACTTCCACACACAGAACAGTTACTCTTGTGCTTGTTGTTGCGTTGGTTTTACAGTTGCTGGGGACTTAATCAATTAATTGTATTAACGAAAATTTTCATTTCATTCTAACAACAAGGACTGAAAGAAAATTTCCGTTAACACAATTAATTAATTAAGTCCCCAGCAACTATAAAACCAACGCAACAACAAGCACAAGAGTAACTGTTCTGTGTGTGGAAGTGTGATTCAACGTACACATCTGGCACGGTTCTTCTTCAATAAGACAAGAAAATTTAAATATCATTTATACTAAAGTAATTAAAAAACAGAAATACTATAATTGCGTAAGGAAAGCAGAATTACACTCTAATACAAGAACACAAGCCAGATGCTTTGTTGACTGAACCTGTAATGACGCATTATTTAAGACATTGAGATAATAAAAAGAAAAGGAAATTTTTTTTTCTTTTACCTTCATATATTGACGAAAATCACTCTAATCATTACAATATATCTCCACACCGACTCTCTACTACCGCATCTCAACAAGAACTCTCCACCACGACCTCTCGACAAGCACTCTTCACTAGCACATCTCAACAAGCACTGACTACTACAAGTTCTCCCCAAGCACTGACTACTACGAGTTCTCCCCAAGCACTGCCAGTGGAGGCGGCTGAATAATACTCTTTGGCGCAATCTCTGGCGCTGTGGCTCAGTGTAGCCACCTTTCAATATTTCGACTTAAAACAGTTTCTCTCAATTCAAAATTTTCAGATTTACAAATAGAACCATAATTCATTACACCCCAAGTCATAGATTGCGCAGTATGATAGGGTACTATCCGAGTCATGGCCACTAGAATACAAACTGGAATTTGTTTGTGGATACCTGGAAGGTTCAATAGCAGAGCACATGCATAGCGTTGCAGCAAACTGCCGCAGTTACGGCGAATTCAGGGAGGCTTTCCTAAATACCTACTGGTCACAGAACTACCGAAAAGCATTAAACAGGAAATTATGTTAGTCAGAGATAACGAAGCATTGAGGCGCCCGCAGTTCGGTAAAGTTTTTCGAGTTGCTTGTCAACAAGAACCGTAACGTGAACCATCCGCATAGTGATAAGGAGGTAATGTGACACTGCTACATGACACTACCATTGAGGTATCAGGAACTGCTCAGTGGCAAATGCAATGACATAATAGAATCATTTAAAAGCGCTCTACGAGAGTTAGCCTACGTCACGGAAGAACAAAACGCAAGGGACCGAATGAGAGAATTCAGAAGGTGCCTCTGAAGGAAATAATGACTGGCACAATACAAATACAAACAAGGCAGTAAGAAACCAATATCAAGGGAAAAGCTTTAGTAATGAGCCTTAGCATAGAAGCAGGTGGGGGACATATGGCAGTAACTATCAGGAAACCGGAAATAGCAAAACATTTTCTCTCAATTCAGGATTTTCAGGTTTACAAATAGCACCACAATTCATTACACCCCAAGTCATGGATTGCACAGTATGATAGGGTACTACTACCAGAGTCATGGGCACTAGTATACAAATTCGTGCAGCCGGTCTGGTACTCAAGGCAAACAAAGATTAATGGAGGGATTGGTAGGCGATTTCCGTAAACGTGATCGCCAGAATAACGTAGTGGAAATCAGACCGCTTAACCCCTAAAACTGAAACCGCAGCAGAAGCTCCAGTTGGAATTGACGGTAGGCCACTGCGGTCTCGCCCAAAATAAAGCCGCACATAATATAGGTACGGACAACCTTGTACAGTTATATCATTAAAGTACTGTTAGGAATCATTTGTTCCCAATTCATTTATGTAGTCGCTTAGTGTATTGTTCTGTAACTGCTTGCACTTACGGTTTTTGGACGCTTTATTATTCTAATTAGCAGATAAGATCTCCTGTGGTATCTGATCAATGAGTTTGGAGTTCGTAGTTTTCTGTCCAGCATTTTCACTTTGATAATTTACCGCCAGTTTGTGACGTACTGCTATCCTCTCACGTTTCACAGATAGAAATCTATGTCGTGGACAGGAATATGCCGATTTCTCGGCGGAAACATCTTGGGTTTATTACAAAATTGGTTGGTTAAACACTTGAACATTGCTGTATTAGTAGCTTGTCACGCCACAATAAAGGATTGCGTAGGAAAAACGTGAAAATTGATTGTTTAGTTCAGAAATAATTGCACAAGTCTCGGAGACAAAATTCTTCCCAGAAGTCATCCTGGACTGAATGATTTGTTTTCTCCCGTTGATATTGTGTGCATTGTCGGTGGGGCGTAGGCACGGTCTGTTCCACCATTCTGAGCGAGGTGGCGATAGTGGTGGCACAGAAGTTGTGATCCGATAGTGGATCTTGGCGTAATCTGGATGATGCCAGTGTAAACGATGGGTATATCTTGCGAGATGGAAAGGAGATATCCACGCCGGAGGCATGTTCAAGTTCGAGTACAGTGTTTTTTCTCGCTGTGGTTCGAGTAGGGTTATCGCCAATGGAGCGATGTGTTCTAGTTGGTGGTTTTCGAGTGTGGTTACACTTATGGATAATCACCTACGCTGCGATATTTTTCGCTGGTGGTACTTTTTCGTCTGCGGTTATCGCTTATGGATTATCGCCAGCAGTGCGATGATGTTTGCCTTGTGGTATTTCGATTGTGGGACGCCAGTGCCAGAGGAGCATCATCAGGAAAGTTTTGTATTACATGGCGTGAGCACTTGGAGTGCAGGTCACGGTAGTACGTTTTTAGATGGATAGGAAGGAAATGGCGAATGGGACCTGATGAAAACGGTAGATACAAATCCTTCTGCACTAAATATTATTAAAAAGACCTGGTATTTTTATGTCATTGCAGCAGCTGTTAATTGATGATATCTGTACGTACAAAAATGGTTCAAATGGCTCTGAGCACTATGGGACTCAACTGCTGAGGTCATTAGTCCCCTAGAACTTAGAACTAGTTAAACCTAACTAACCTAAGGACATCACAAACATCCATGCCCGAGGCAGGATTCGAACCTGCGACCGTAGCGGTCTTGCGGTTCCAGACTGCAGCGCCTTTAACCGCACGGCCACTTCGGCCGGCTCTGTACGTACATTTTTGAGACTCATTGGTCAGTTTAAGAGAGAAATATGAATTTGTGCCGATGTCTGATCTATGCTGACAGCTCAGAGAGCAGAGTACAGATGGTGGTGATCAGTATTCGACCCGCATCTGCGCCAGATATCCGCAACAGCGTCCCTGTCCAATTAGTTGGCTTCAGGAGAGGTATCGAAGCCCAGATTAGGGTAAAGTAGAAAGGGCTAGAGTTGGCTAAACTTGGTAATAGGTAAAATAATTAGAAATAAATGTTGCTGGTGTGAGAGTGTTTGAAGCATGGAGGCTGCGCCGGCTTAGCCCATTGGGGTGAATGAATGGTGTTGGGAAACCAGCATAACACTGACATACACAACAGCAACATGGCTTCACAATTAGAAAATGATTAAAATACGTCTTTTAGATAAGCGATTAATTATCGACGACTGGAAACGTTAGTTAAATAGAAGAAAGCAGTAAGGCATTTTTTTCATTAATAAAATTGTAAAGTTTAATGACATCAGTTCATATTTTTGTTATGATTTTCTACATATGTGTTTTTTGTAAAAATTCATTGTAAAAACACGACACTAAAACATGCACTAAGGATTGTGCAGAGGACTACAGCATTCCAAACGGCGAGTGAGTAGCAGACTGTGGATGGACGTGGCTCAGTGGAGGGCAGGTACCCATATCCCAATGTGGGTAGGGGCGACGTCCCCAAGCGAGAGACGAGATGAAGTGACGTCATCATATGGCCACAGCAGCAGCTGTCAGCTACAGTCGGCCTGTCCCTCCACCCTGAGGCCACAGGGCAGGCAGCCAGCAGACGTGATGACAAAGGGCGATGGAGGCGAGGATGGAGACCTGCTCTTCCCATTTAATCATGCCAATGGAGAGTAGAAGCATCCAAAGGGGTGCCTCATCTACAGCCAACAGGTAAGGGAGTCCTACCCCTGACGTCACGCGACCACCTGGGACCACGAATGTCTGACACAAGAGTCTAGAGGGGTCCAACATGAATGTAACACCACTGCCGCCCAGAATGGAGGGACTGGGGAGTACCATACCTAGCGATTGCCGTCTCCGGACTTGTGCCACAACACTGACAACTGCTGCTGGACTGTCTTCAACAAGGGCAACTGTTTGTCATCTGCTGGACCATCTCTGGTCTGTCAATAGTCCAGATGCTTACCTGTTGCTGTCATAGGCAAGAGATAGGTACTGCCTCTGACACCATTACCACTACTGATGACATTAAGTAAAGGGGTAACCCTTCTCTTATATGAATCATAATATTAAGTGCTCAATACGTTCAGAAATATTGCAAGCTTTTAAAGTCTAAGGACAGATTTGGAATCAGCAGGAACATTCCTTTAAGATAAGATTCTTCACATATTAATGCTCAGTCGTCTTAAATTTTGAAAAATTTCATTTATATTATTTTTCTAAGATGGCAGACAGGGTAGTGAGAGTAACAGAAGACTAAAGTACAGTAACTATCACGTTAATATACATTCAGATAAATTTAATATGCAAAGTAAAAAGTCTTTTAAGTTAATATAATTTAAAATAGGACTAGTCGTCAGGCAGCTTAATCCCATTATTAAGTTAATGTCTATACTTCGTGTTTGTGATCTGAGACCCCTCAATCTGGTGGGGAGAGGCATGTCTATATATAGATTTTAGAGATACGTGAAAGGGCGGTACAGTTAATTGATGTTGCGGTGGGTCGTGTATACCTGCAACACTTTTAATAATTTCCTGCAAATACCATCGAAATATAGGTTGGCGGCAGTGAAAAACCATGCCCGATGTCATTTGTTACAGTGAAATCCTTTTGAGAGTTGTTTACATAATAAATATTGTGCTATGAAGTTAAGTTTTGCCTTATTAGTATTTACATGGTACAAAGTAAAACGTAATATCTCAAGTTCACTCTAGAACCAATAACATGGAACTGACTGCAGCCATCATAATTCATCACATGACACTGACGAAATCCGAAAGTTGGATTTGTGGCGTAACTGGACAGGGACTCAGAAATTGTTTTTTTCCAACCCCAAGTTTAGGTATCGCCACAATGTGGAAAACCAAAATTGACATCTCGCAAGCTTATCTTCAAACCATGTAACATGGAATAGGTCTCTGCTTCTTTCACCTAAGCTTAATGTCAAATAGTCATCACGTCAAAACACAAATCCTCTTGACGTTGTAACACAATGAGAATATGGTACTAATGTTGTTGGATAACAAGTAAGCATGCACTCAGAAATGCATTATCAGAGACGGCAAACGATCTTTAATCATTTCTGTTACTTCCTTTCGTGTTTGACATTAATTGGATTTGTCCTTTTTGGTGATAATTGAAACAAGACACATCGATTTACATGTAGCTAAAGTCAAAACGTTAAACAATAATATACCATAAACAAAGTGTCTGTATCAGGAAGTGGAAGTATAACAGAGGGCGTGACTCAATTGAATCGTGAACCTACCTGTTGGTCTTGCGACTTTGATATCCATCCGCCCTTCCTCATCCTGTTAAACTAATCTGACCTTACCTGCCCTTTAACATATGAACTCTGACGGTAAATTATTGTAAGACAACAACACGCTGCGAGTAGTTGGTACGCCTGTAAACGAAGAGCAGAGAAATTTGGCAAAATCGTAATGTATTGTTGAGACCCAGTGTTCTCCAATTTTGCAGGTGTATGCACAATCGTTACAAAATTAAGTTAAGGTTTTTTTTCAGAATTCACGGAGCACAGTCGACCGTAATTCCCTTCCTCTCTTCACAACACTACAGAACTGAAGAAAATATTACTCACGCATAAATTTACAATTATAGGCTGCCATAACTGTGCTGAATGAAACATGTTTTATGATGCAGTCTGCCACACAAGACTTCAGACCACAGCACCAAGATAGTTCAGGATCTGCTGGCAATTAATAAGACACAAAAACCGAGTGGTCATCAGCGACGATATAACGGCAACACAACAGGCAGTGAGCACCTCACTGGAATAGTCACAGCCTCCTACTTATCGACATAAATTCGAGTGAAGCCATATAGCATGGCATAAGCTTTGCTCATTATGTAACCATCGTTGAAGTTTGTGTGGGTTCTCACAAATCACAATATACTACGTCAATACCAATCAAATTCATTGCCTATGTGACTGTGCGTGATTATATATTGTTAACTCAACATGAAAAAAAAACATAACTTATTGTGCCATAGAGGTGGTGCTGACAGTAGGCGCGTGACAGACCTCTTCCAACACCAGCCACATTCTCTGAACTATGACACGTTGCACCTCACTGCTACCCGAACTGGGCAGCGGTGACGTCAGACCATCCACGATAGGTGTATTAATGCTTCTAATACAGAGTGAGTCAAAAAGGACATAACAAGTTTGGAATGATACTGAAATTCATTGAGATAATTTACAGAATGTGTCATTTTCTAGCAAACAACATCAAGTTTGGTTCACGTAGTGCATCAATATCCCATTCTGCCACCAGGAGCGGCAGCATAGTGCACAGTTAAAACGGCTGCTTTCAATGGTGCGGAGCCTGTTCGCTGTGTGTTTTGGTTTCATGAATTTTTTAATTTCACCGTTCGATGGAGATGGCCGAGATGGGATGGTTTACTACCAGCAAGGCGGTGCATCATCTCATTTCCTCATGAAAGTTTGAGGTTTGCTCGATGATCGCTTCCCCAGTCAGTGGATTGGCCGTGAAGTGCCAATCGCATGGCCACCTCGCTCCCTAGCCTTGACAACACTGGATTTCTTTCTCTGGGGTTTCGTTAAAGACCGTATGTATGTTCCTCTCCTACCAAACAATTTAGTCGACCTGAAAAATCGAATCCATGTTGTCCTTGTATTAGTTACGCCCGACTTGCTGAAACGAGTGTGGGAAGAAATTGACTACCAACAGCATGTTTGACAAATCACAGATGGTAGTCACATCAAACCAAAATGATACTTGACACTTTTATTTGAAATTTGGTGTTGTTTGCTAGAAAATGAGGCCTCTACCTATACTGTAAGCTATCTCAAAAAATTTCTATACCATTCCAATTGTAAAGTTCTTTTTGACTCACATTGCATTATAATAGCTTAAATTGATGGTTCCAGTGGAGACAACTGCGGGATGATGCATGACACAATTTCTCCTACCTCTTCACTAAGACAATCCATAGCTTTATGACTACTTTTTCTCTCACTTTCTGCAATATCTTCGTCTGTTCCACCAGGTTGTAGCTGACGGTTGGCCATTCCTGCAAACTATGCAGTATTTTTATATCTGTCACTGTCAGTATTCTTAGACCAGCTTCAAACTTGCAGACGCCATAGCATCAATTCCCACCGTGCTGACTTGCGTTTTTGTGCACACATCCACGCTTCTCCACAACTGTATCTGTATGCGGTTGTTGCTGCCGTGAATTCAGATAATTAAGCTCAACTGAAATTAAAATATCTCATTCTTCAGCCCTCTGATCACGATGTGGTTTTCACCAATCTCACATTAATAAAATTTCACATCCATCTACAAGTGATTCCAATGCCTTCTCTCCATCATCATATTAATTTACCAGCTTCTTAATGCTGAGAACAGTGTGCGCACTGATATACCACTGCCATGTTTTAACCAGAGGGATCAGCTGAACGAAATGGATGGTGCCTTCAAAAGAAGTTATGAGATGAACATCTACAAAAGTAAAACAAGAATGTGACCTAAGTGATATGATGCAGAGGGAATTAGATTAGGAACTTAAACTCTAAAATTGGAAGACAATATTTCTTGTAAGGGCACAAAAAACTGATGAAGGCCAAAGGAAACAGTATGTATAATTCTGAGTGGCAAAAACAAGAAAATCACCTTAAGAAATACAGCTACCGTAAAATTTTTATGTATTTTTATTTAGTGCACTTGCCGTATATCTCTGAATCCAAGGCGACTCTGAATGCAAGACGATGCCCCCAATTGTTCAACAAGGTATTACAGAAAAACATGTGTACACATTCTAAGTTTATTTTGAAAACTTACTAATGGTTACATTATTAAAGGTAATAAGGAGATAATAAAAGTACTGGGACACAGAAAATAAAATAAGATAAAGATCTCCCTTAGTCAGATACAGATGCCAGTTAGTCCTCCTCAATGGAATGGCCCACAGAACCTGCAATGTTACTGCCACTGTTATTGTTATCTAGCATTTCGTCCCATAGCAGATATTCTTCGCTCCCATGTACTGCATTTGTTACACACCACTTCCTAGATCCGTTCACAATTGATGCAGTGGATATGCATGTGTAAGCAATCTTCATTTTCCGTAATTAGAGACACTACAGGTTTCATCAACTTCCCAGTAGGGGTCTGTACTTTCCAACTTGAAATAATGAGTTGCTGTATAACTGCTTCGTATGGCTTTTAAATGGCTTATTCCCCAGCACATCTAACACTTGTAGTTGCGACGAGCGGGGTTGCCGCGCGATCTTATGCGCATTGAAAAGGTCCGTGCGGCTCCCCCCGTCGGAGGTTCGGGCCCTCCCTCGGTCACGGGTGTGTGTGTTGTCCTTAGTGTAAGTTAGTTTAAGTTAAATTAAATAGTGCGTAAGCTTAGGGACTGATGACCTCAGAAGTTTGGTCCCATAAGACCTCACGACAAATTTCCAATTTCCAAACTTGTAGTTGCGAAGTCATACCTCCTGGAATTACGACAAGAGCTTAGTTTAATTTCAGAATATTTGCATTCTGTGCTCAAGATGCCCCTTGAAATCATCAAGGATCAATGTATTTAGCCATATTTGTAATTTTTCTTTTAGGAATGGTCATTTTCCTGAGCGATTAAAGTATTCAGTAGTAAAGCCGCTTCATAAAAAGGGAGAAAGGGCTAATGTAGATAATTTTAGACCTATTTCTGTGCCGTCAGTGTTTGCAAAAGTTATTGAAAAGGCTGTGTATGTAAGGATAATTGATCATTTTATATCATACAATTTGCTATCAAATGTACAGTTCGGCTTTAGAAATCGTTTAACAACTGAAAATGCTATATTCTCTTTTCTCTGTGCGGTACTGGATGGGCTAAACAAAAAGTTTCGAACGCTTGGCGTATTTTTTGATTTAACTAAGGCATTTGATTGTGTTGATCACAAAATATTGTTCCAGAAGTTGGACCATTACGGAATACTGGGAGTAGCTCACAATCGGTTCACCTCTTAATTTAGCAACAGACAGCAAAAGGTCATTATTCACAATGTTGGTAACAGCTGTGCTGTGCGATCTGAGTGGGATACTGTCAAGTGGGGGGTGCCGCAGGGATCAGTATTGGGGCCACTCCTGTTCCTTATTTATATAAATGACATGCCCTCTAGTATTATGGGTAACTCTAAAATATTTCGGTTTGCTTGGTAGTAAAGGATTTTGTGTGCAACATTGGCTCAGGTTTGCTTGGTAGTAAAGGATGTTGTGTGCAACATTGGCTGTTTCAAATAGTGCTGTACATGACTTCAGTTCATGGCTTGTAGAAAATAAACTAACTTTAAATCACAGTAAGACTCAGTTTTTACAGTTTCTAACACACAATTCAACAAAACCTGACGTTTTAATTTCACAGGACGGGCATATGATTAGTGAAACTGAACAGCTCAAATTTCTAGGTGTTCAGATAGATAGGAAGCTGTCGTGGAAAGCCCGCGTTCAGGATCTTGTTCAAAGACTTAATACTGCCATTTTTACTATCCGAAGTGAGTGATACTTCGACACGAAAATTAGTCTACTTTGCTTATTTTCATTCACTTATGTCGTATGGTGTTATATTTTGGGGTAACTCTTCCCATTCTATAAGGATATTTTCGGCTCAGAAACGGGCGATTCGGGCAATAAGTGGTGTGAGTTCACGAACCTCTTGTCGACCTCTGTTCAAGAGTCTGGGTATTTTGACATTGGCCTCTCAATATGTATATTCCTTATTGTCGTTTCTTGTTACCTATATTATTTTATTCCCAAGAATAAGCAACTTTCACTCGGTTAATACTCGGCAGAAATCAAACCTGCATTTGGATCGGACTCCCTTAACTTCGTGCAAAAAGGTGTGCAGTATACTGCTGCATCCATTTTCAATAAACTGCCACTCGAATTCAAAAATCTTAGCAGTAATCCACGCGCTTTCAAATCGTAACTGAAGAGTTTCCTCATGGGTCACTCCTTCTATTCTGTTGAGGAGTTCCTTGAAAAATTAAGCTGATTCTTATAGTATTGCTGATAGCGCTTACTTAAACTTATGGACTGACTGTTTGCAGGTTCATGAACCTTTTATTTTTATCTCTTATTACTTTTATGTTGTAATTTCATGTACTGACACGTTCCATGACCTTAGAGATTTGCACCTCAATTTGGTCCTACGGAACTTGACGTTTAAATAAATAAAATAACGTATCTCACGATTCCTTAGAAGTCAACCTGATCTCCTGCTCCAGACTGTACAGACCCCATCTGTAACCAACTCACTGTTCATCAATCCTTTTCCGTTGCAACGAGTTGTGACGCCAGGAGACAGGTTTTCCCATGGCATAGTTCTACGACTGATGAGGCCATAGGGTCGCATCTTTGTTCCATCGGCAAGCACACACAACATCGCGATAATTCGCCGTTTCTCATTGCCCGTAGTGTGAACCAGTACCCTTTTGGCACCTTTCTCTTCAACTGCACTAAAAGGTAAGCATGTCTTTTTCTCAGTCTTATAACGTGTCGCTGATAATCGACCAACCTCTGCACATACGATGCTGGAAGACGCTTAACAAGTATGTTCGACGTCGCAGCAAAGTCAGTTTCGTTTCGTCATCCTTTTATAACACCCAGAGCAGCTGTCTTTAAATTGGACACTGTGTTCAGTGCCAGTTACGTGCTTTATTTTGTATGACATCGCGGGAAAATGTCATTCCTTCTCTATGTTTTTCGTGCACGAATACCTCTTTTTCCATTTCGATATTTTCGAAACGTCCGCTCTGAGCGTTTTCCTGATCGACTTCCCATTTTTCAGACTTCCTTTGTCCTTTCGCCACCTCAGAACATCGGCTTCTGTGACTCCATACTTCCTCGAAGGCGCATAATTGTTTGTTGCTTCTGTATGCCGAACAACCGTGATTTTAAAATGTGTGTCATAGTTACGCCTGCACCCTGTTGAAAAATTCGGTGTTGAATCACGTTGTTCCACACCACGAGCTAATATACACTTTACTACGCAGTTTAGAAGTGGAACAACAACTGGTAAAAAACTGCCACAACAGACACTTCCTGGTATCGTACAGCAGTGCTCAAAGCGCTTGCACACGTTCAAGGTTAAAGCGATAGGAGTGGCAGAGAGTAGATTTACAGCTTAATGGAAGCTCGAAGTTCTTTCCGGCAAAGAAAAGAAACACTCAACATCAAATGCCATGAATGCACGACGACCACCTAGTTCTAGGGACGAAATTTCGGGAACAAACCTCGTCTTGGATTCGGAGATACATGGAACTTTCTATTATGCTTGTGGTTCCTCTTATTTTCCAAAGTTATAAGTGTGAAACAAACACATTTTCTTTTTATGATGCACTGACAGGTGTGGTAAAGTATCATACTACGGATCCTAGTTTTCGAATCCCTGTCAGGCCAAGGAATTTTATCACTTCCTCCTTTCACTTTTGGTAACGTTTGTTGTGAAAAATGCCGAGTTGTACCAAGGATCGGAGTCTATGTCATACTATTGCCCGCCGTATGACTGGCTAGGTGAGTGCGTTCAAAGGATGGAGGTAGACAACAGTATATCACCTCTAAAGGGCCATACCTAGTAAAGCATTCTGGTGTTCAAAACAACCTTCGAGATGACGATAGCTTACACCTCCATGGTAATTGTCACATAGTTCTACGTCATATGTGTACCAACGTATAGACGAATTTTTGTTTGGCGAGGGGTTTAGTCTACAATTAACGTTAAAATTTTTGTTTATAGGGACAACGTTTGGAAATTGACTGTGACTGCAACAGGCAGCCGCACATTGATATTGGAAGCGCGTGTTCTAAGCTCACATACAAGGAAAAGTATAGCGCCGTTGACCAAGTTCAGAGCAAGCCTTGTGCTTCAAAAGTTACTACTCTCTTTCGGTTAGTACACGCCTGGAAGTAGTTGCATGATAACTTCGTAATATGATCGTGTTAGTATAAATTACACTAGAATGAGATTTTCACTCTGCAGCGGAGTGTGCGCTGATATGAAACTTCCTAGCAGATTAAAAGTGTGTGCCGGACCGAGACTCGAACTCGGGATCTTTGCCTTTCGCGGGTAAGTGCTCATATCAGCGTACACTCCGCTGCAGAGTGAAAATCTCATTCTGGAAACATCCCCAAGGCTGTGGCTAAGCCATGTCTCCGCAATATCCTTTCTTTCAGGAGTGCTAGTTCTGCAAGGTTCGCAGGAGAGCTTCTGTAAAGTTTGAAAGGTACGAGGCGAGGTACTGGCAAAAGTAAAGCTGTGAGGACGGGGCGTGAGTCGTGCTTGGGTAGCTCAGTTGATAGAGCACTTCCCCGCGAAAGGCAAAGGTCGCGAGTTCGAGTCTCGGTCCGGCACACAGTTTTAATCTGCCAGGAGGTTTCATAAATTACACTTCTTGACAACTGCTAAGGAACAGAGACATTTGAGGACAGGAATAATCACGGGTAACGATTGAAGACGTGAAACACAGTATATATACACTCCTGGAAATTGAAATAAGAACACCGTGAATTCATTGTCCCAGGAAGGTGAAACTTTATTGACACATTCCTGGGGTCAGATACATCACATGATCACACTGACAGAACCACAGGCACATAGACACAGGCAACAGAGCATGCACAATGTCGGCACTAGTACAGTGTATATCCACCTTTCGCAGCAATGCAGGCTGCTATTCTCCCATGGAGACGATCGTAGAGATGCTGGATGTAGTCCTGTGGAACGGCTTGCCATGCCATTTCCACCTGGCGCCTCAGTTGGACCAGCGTTCGTGCTGGACGTGCAGACCGCGTGAGACGACGCTTCATCCAGTCCCAAACATGCTCAATGGGGGACAGATCCGGAGATCTTGGTGGCCAGGGTAGTTGACTTACACCTTCTAGAGCACGTTGGGTGGCACGGGATACATGCGGACGTGCATTGTCCTGTTGGAACAGCAAGTTCCCTTGCCGGTCTAGGAATGGTAGAACGATGGGTTCGATGACGGTTTGGATGTACCGTGCACTATTCAGTGTCCCCTCGACGATCACCAGTGGTGTACGGCCAGTGTAGGAGATCGCTCCCCACACCATGATGCCGGGTGTTGGCCCTGTGTGCCTCGGTCGTATGCAGGCCTGATTGTGGCGCTCACCTGCACGCCGCCAAACACGCATACGACCATCATTGGCACCAAGGCAGAAGCGACTCTCATCGCTGAAGACGACACGTCTCCATTCGTCCCTCCATTCACGCCTGTCGCGACACCACTGGAGGCGGGCTGCACGATGTTGGGGCGTGAGCGGAAGACGGCCTAACGGTGTGCGGGACCGTAGCCCAGCTTCATGGAGACGGTTGCGAATGGTCCTCGCCGATACCCCTGGAGCAACAGTGTCCCTAATTTGCTGGGAAGTGGCAGTGCGGTCCCCTACGGCACTGCGTAGGATCCTACGGTCTTGGCGTGCATTCGTGCGTCGCTGCGGTCCGGTCCCAGGTCGACGGGCACGTGCACCTTCCGCCGACCACTGGCGACAACATCGATGTACTGTGGAGACCTCACGCCCCACGTGTTGAGCAATTCGGCGGTACGTCCACCCGGCCTCCCGCATGCCCACTATACGCCCTCGCTCAAAGTCCGTCAACTGCACATACGGTTCACGTCCACGCTGTCGCGGCATGCTACCAGTGTTAAAGACTGCGATGGAGCTCGGTATGCCACGGCAAACTGGCTGACACTGACGGCGGCGGTGCACAAATGCTGCGCAGCTAGCGCCATTCGACGGCCAACACCGCGGTTCCTGGTGTGTCCGCTGTGCCGTGCGTGTGATCATTGCTTGTACAGCCCTCTCGCAGTGTCCGGAGCAAGTATGGTGGGTCTGACACACCGGTGTCAATGTGTTCTTTTTTCCATTTCCAGGAGTGTATAATAGAAGAGTAGTGGTACATTCATAACGAAAAATGCTACAAAAAATGGTTCAAATGGTTCTGAGCACTATGGGACTTAACATCTGTGGTCATCAGTCCCCTAGAACTTAGAACTACTTAAACCTAACTAACCTAAGGACATCCCACACATCCATGCCCGAGGCAGGATTCGAACCTGCGACCGTAGCAGTCGCGCGGTTCCGGACTGAGCGCCTTAACCGCGAGACCACCGCGGCCGGCAAAAATGCTACAGACTTGCTTCCTCATAGCAGTATGCTTCCTCATAACTTTTCCACACTCAGCGGTCTTTTTAAATCGCGAGATGATGCTTTTGGACACGTTCCTTGCTGTGGCCACAGTAGTGACACTTTCACCTGCATCGAGCCGTCCCATAGCTCGGTCACGATGGTAAGCGCTCAGATGATGTCTTGCAGACGTGTTGCTGTACCACACGAAATATCTCACAAATGGGTTCCACAGCAGCCTCCGTCTGACACCGTACAGAATGGACTGTCGAGTGCATAAGAGAGTTCTTGTACAGGCTTCGCTACAGTTAACACGTCCCACCCTCTACAATTCGTTTTCCTGTCGTTGGTCGGGTGTCCCGTAGCAATTAGCAGTCTTTCCTCAGCAAGTATCAGTTGTTAATTAGCAGTTATCAAGCAGTGTACTTCTATTTTATTCCGACCTGTCGTTTTTTAACTGCGGAAAGGTAAGAGTAGTTCTACAAATATTGGATTGTGTGAAAAATGGTACAAAACTTTTCGATCCCTTTCAGTATTGGTTCAAATGGCTCTGAGCACAATGGGACTTAACATCTGTGGTCATCAGTCCCCTAGAACTTAGAACTATTTAAACCTAACTAACCTAAGGACATCACACACATCCATGCCCGAGGCAGGATTCGAACCTGCGACCGTAGCGATCACGCGGTTCCAGACTGAAGCGCCTAGAACCGCACGGCCAGACAGGCCGGCACTTTCAGTATTATCGATACGTCATTATATATGTATATAGGTATACAGGGTGAACATATAGTTTTTACCTGACTACAAAAATTTATTTCCAAGGAACTATGCAGGATATAGCTACGCAGTTTGTTGCAAACGGTAGACTAAATCATAAAGTTTTTTATGGATGTATTTCGACACGTGCACCGTTTGTTGCTAATAGAACGCCTAGGTGATACTCAATTTGTCCTCACGCCTCTGCCAACATCTGTTACTCATCCCAGGTCTACCGCTTCTTACCTTGTCACCAACACTGCCAGTCTCTTCAAACCTTTCCCATCATCCCTTGATGCTCTCCAAATCAGGCGGATCTCGACAACAGGCACTTCGACTCTGTCGCTGAACTGTAATAGGCGTCTGTGTTTCACAAAACTATAGAACACAGCGCTGTATGCCTAAAGTGCGATATGCACGTATACAGGCGGCGGTAGCATCGCGTACAGAATGTATAAAAGGGCAGTGCATTGGCGCAGCTGCGTTTATGCTCAAGTGATTCATTTGAAAACATGTCCAACGTGATTATAGCTGCACGACGGAAATTAACAGACTGTTAACGCGGAATGGCAGTTGGAGCTAGACGCCTGGGGCATTCCATTTGAGAAATCCTTGAAAATTCAGTATTCCGTTGGCCAGAGTGTCAAGAGTGTGCCGAGAATACCATATTTTAGACATTACCTCTCATCACTCAACGACCGAGAACAGCGGAATTTGCGTAGAGTTGTCAGTGCTGAGAGACAAAAAAATGATTGAAATAGCCGCATAAATCAAAGTCAGACGTGCGACTAATGTATTCGTTAGGACAGTGCGGCGAAATTTGGTGTTAATGGGCTATGGCAGCAGACGACCGACGCGAGTGCCTTTGCTAACAGCACGACATCGCCTGCAGTGCCTCCCCTGGGCTCGCGACCCTGTGGGTTGAACCATAGACGACAAGAAAACTGTGGCCTGCTCAGGTGAGTTCCAGTTTCATTTGGTAAAAGCTGATGGTAGTGCTCGAGTGTGGCACAGACCGTACGAAGCCTTGGACCCAAGTTGTCAACAAGGCACTTTGCGAGCTGATGGTGGCTCCTTGGTGGTGTTGGCTGTGTTTATATGGTACGGGCTGGGTCCTCTGGACAACTGAAAGAATCATTGATTGTAAATGTTTAAGCTGGTATACTTGGAGACTATTAGTTCCCAAACAACGATGAAATTTTTTATGGATGACAAGGTGCCATGTCACCACTCGGATAAGAGACATGAATCCTGTCGAAAATCTATGGGACACAATGGAGAGGCCAGTTCGTGCACAAAATACTACACCAGTAACACTCTCCTAATTACAAACGCCTATAGAGGCAGCATGGCTCAATATTCCTGAGGTGGACTTCTAACGGTTTGTTGAGTCGATACTACATCGAGCTACACTGCGCTGGGCAAAAGGAAGACACGATATTAGGAGGTATCGCATGACTTTTGTCACCTCAGTGTAGACGCCATTGTAACAAGAGAGAGAGAAGAAATCAGATGCTGTCAGAACATATGTAGAAGTGTATCTATAACAAATTCAGGAGTTAAGCCACAGTTTGCAATAAACCACATAAACCTGTGAAAGTGTATTCATAAATAACTTTATGAGATAAGCTACCACGTGCAATCAACTACAGAGCTTTATCCTTACAATCTACATTGTCTGCCCAAAAAGTTCCGATTCTGATTTCATTGCTGGCGTACATCGGCGTCAGTGTGGTAACTACGATGACACTTTGAACTAAGAACTGTAAACGACAGGTGTGCGTTCGGCCGGGCAGTTGTTAGCCAGCGGCCTACAGTAGTGGATGTGCGGCCGCAGTGTCTCAACATTGTTGTACTATAAATCGCGATGGAGCAACATTTCTAAAGCAAGTGATCAAGACATTATCCAAAATGTTTTGAAGAAGAGAGAAGTGTCTGATAAGTTTGTCCCACACAGTCGACTCTTGCAGCTACTTGACTGAAATGCAAAACGAGGACAGTTCTTTTCTGCAAAATATCGTCACGGGTCATGAGACATGGTGTTATCAGTAGGAACCTACCACAAAACGACAAAGTGCAGAGATTCACACGAAGGGTCAACGCTTTGACGACATACCACCCATTCAAGCCTGCGTGAAGTGTGAGCTGAACATCCCAAAGAATGACTTTTCTGGCAGTTTCAAGTAGTTGTATAAATATTCTGTGCATTGTACTCATGTGGGGGAGCCTATATAGAACATCTGATGCACAAAAATCATCATCTTAAATTTTTCTATTTTTTATTAATCCAGTAGCTTCAGAAATTTTTGATCTGATGGAGCAAACAAATATGGCAGAGATGAACAACCTTATAATAAGACCCGAAGAGTATAGGGGCGTCGAATCAAGGAAAATTTCCCAAATAACAACAGGCTGGAATTGCGCCCCACAGAAGATACTGCTATAAAACAACGGCCAATTATGCTAAAGAACACAGTTGGCAATCGAAATAGCTGAATATAGTGGCTTCAGCGGAATAGTCAAAGCTGGGCAAACTTCAAACTCCCGTCCACATTTGCTTATGTTAGAACTGAAGAACGAAATATATAGTCGAGATAGCAGTAGCAGTTCCGTGACAGCTCGCAGCGCTGTTGCCGGCTTTCAGTTGCGAAGTGCAACAGCTGCAGGTGAAAACAGTCGCCGCCTACAGAGCAGTGGCAACACCGTTCTGATGTCGCTAGATAACGTAGCTCGCCGTTAGTGCATCAGTTGAGCCCATCAGTCTGTGGCACTTGATCATCCCAACACGTATTCATGGCGGTGTGGCTCCGGACCTTTGCGCGCGACTTGAGAGCTCGGGGTTTGAGTCATGCGTCTGGAATGCTATATCTCTTTCCGTTGCATTAGGTGTGGCATTCGTGGACTTAACAGCAACGTACGATACAGTAAATCACAACCAACTCATAAGGAATATTTATACAATCACCAAGGACTATCGATTAATGCAGTTCACCCAATGCTTACTTCAAAACACTCAGTTCTTCGTTACCCTGAACAACAAGAGAAGTCGACGGAGAATACAGAAGAATGGCCTCCCCAAAGGGAGTGCGCTGGCACCGCTTTTATACAATATCTACACCAACGACCAACCTGTCGGGACAATGCTTCCAATGGCTTTAAGCACTTTGGGACTTAACACCTGAGGTCATCAGTCCTCTAGACTTAGAATTACTAAAACCTAACAAACCTAAGGACATCACACACATCCATGCCCGAGGCAGGATTCGAACCTGCGACCGTAGCAGCAGCGCGGTTCCTGACTGAAGCGCCTAGAACCGGTCGGTCACAACGCTGTCGGGACAAGATTTCTCATCTATGCCGACGATACAGCAGTTGCAGCCCAAGGACGTGCAGTTGAAGAGGTGGAAATGAAACTGACTGCAGCCCTCGAAGACCTGACAAAAGGCCGAGCGGTTCTAGGCGCTACAGTCTGGAGCCGCGCGACCGCTACGGTCGCAGGTTCGAATCCTGCCTCGGGCATGGATGTGTGTGATGTCCTTAGGTTAGTTAGGTTTAAGTAGTTCTAAGTTCTAGGGGACTGATGACCTTAGAAGTTAAGTCCCATAGTGCTCAGAGCAATTTGAACCATTTCAACCTGACAAAATTGTATGACAACAATCATTTAAAGCCTAACCCATCCAAAACACAGGTGTGTGCGTTTCACTGGAGAAATATACAAGCTAGAAGAAAACCGGATGTAACTTGGAGCGTAACGCAATTACCACATACATATACCCCTACATACCTCGGAGTAAAGCTTGCCCGAATACTCACTTTCAAAGATCACGGCGAGAAAGCAAAGCTCAAAGTCTGCAGCCGAAATAATATATCACACAAGCTCACTAATAGCTCATGGGAAGCCCAACCAAATGTCCTACGTACACCTGCCCTACCTTTAGGTTTCTCCACAGCTGAATATGCAGCACCGGTCTGGCAGAACTCTGCACACACCAAGCATGTTGATACCGCCCTCAGTGAGACAAGGCACATCATAACAGGTTGCCTACGACCAACTCCAGTCGACAAAATCTACCAGCTGGCAGGCATAGCACCCACGGAGATAAGACAAAGAACGGCGGCAGAAGCTGGAAAGAAAAAAAAGACCACGAAAACGATCCCAGGCACCCCATGCTTGGAAGTGAAGCAACGTGTTCAAGGCTGAAGTTCAGAAATAGTTTCCTGCAAACAACTGAAGCAATCACATCTTCACCTTCGACTTTCCGAACTGAGCTGTGGCAGGACAAAATAATTGGAAATAATAGCCAAAACCTAAAGGAAGAGCCTGTTGCTGGTTTCCAACTACCCTATCAGACGTGGAAGACTCTGAACAGACTGCGGACTAGAGTGACGCGGTGCAAACAAAACTTGAAACGATGGGAAATGCAACCTGCGAATGCGGAGAATCTCAGCATCATGCACAGCTCTTGGTCTGGCCGAAGTTGCCTGAATCCTGCACACTTGATGACCTGGTTGCAGCAAACGTTCCAGCAATCAAGACCGCCATTTTCTGGGCCTCAAGACCAATTTGACTTGTATAAATTCCTGTGTATATATTGTAGATATGTTTGATTTTGTATATAATTTTATTGTACTGTCCTAGATACAATGATAATAATAGACAACTGTGTGTTTACATTGAGATAGGAATTATTATTTTATTTACCGGTCTCTCAGTCTCCGCTAGTTTATTGCAAAGTACAGTACAACAAAACCTACCGTATAGAGTCTCAAGGAAATGAATAAAAGTTTCCGAATTTCGTCTTTACTGGTAAATGGCGTACTTCTTTACTAAATAATGTCTGTAAACAATGAAAGAAGGAACAAATGGAAAGAAGCACGAAATAAGAGCAGCTTTTGCTTAGTTACAGCGAGGACAGTAATTTTGATCTTCATTTACATGGCTACCCTGCAAATCACACTTAAGTACCTGGCAGAGGGTTCACCGAACCACCTTCACAATAATTCTGTATTATACCACTCTCGAATAGCACGCGGGAAAAAGGATCACTAAACCTCTGATTCCCCTTATTTTATTATGATAATCGTCTCTGCCTATGTAGGTGACGTCAACAAAATATTTTCGCATTCGGAGGAAAAAATTGGAGATTGAAACTTCGTGAGAAGATCCATCTACAAAGAGAAATGCCTTCGTTTTAATGATGTCCACCCCAAATCTTGTATCATATCCGGGTGACACACTCTCCCCTATTTATCGATATTACAAAACGTGCTGCTCTACATTTACAACAGAACAGATTCACGAAAGGTGCACGAAATTTGCACCATTGAGCAGCGATGTTTAACACAGCTGACTACCGGCGACTGTAGGATGGATCGGGAAGACGAGGCGTTGTACGTGTGACGTGTTACGTCACCTGGTGATGTCACACGTTCAACTTTAGTCATTCAGTTTTGCAGTATTTTCCTACATTTCCGACTCCATGTGTCTTGTATAAATTACTTATCACAGCGGCGTCTACGTCGCTTCATGTGTTTTTAAACGTTAATGAGAATCACCCTCTGTAAACAGTGGTGAGCAAAACTTCAAGACGAAAGTTAACTTATGTACCATGCGTTCGTAGTAAGTAACATAGTTCGATGAAACTTGGATCATGGGTTGTCCATTGATCGTGACCGGGCCACATATCTCACGAAAAATGCGTCAACCGAAAAAACTACGAAGATCGAAAGTTGTCTAGCTAGAAGGGGGAAACCAGATGGCGCTATGGTTGGCCCGCTAGATGGCGCTGCGATAGGTCAAACGGATATCAACTGCGTTTTTTAAATAGGAACCCACATTTTTTTATTACATATAAGTGTAGTACGTAAAGAAATATGAATGTTTTAGTTGGACCAATTTTTCGCTTTGTGATAGATGGCGCTGCAATAATCACAAGCCGGCCGGTGTGGCCGAGCGGTTCTAGGCGCTTCAGTCTGGACCCGCGTGACCGCTACGGTCGCAGATTCGAATCCTGCCTCGGGCATAGATGTGTGTGATGTCCTTAGGTTAGGTAGGTTTAAGTAGTTCTAAGTTCTAGGGGACTGATGACCTCTGATGTTAAGTCCCATATAGCTCAGAGCCATTTTTTGAATAGTCACAAACAAATGGCTCACAATTTTAGACGAACAGTTGGTAACAGGTAGGTTTTTTAAAATAAAATACAGAACGTTGGTACGTTTGAACATTTTCTTTCGGTTGTTCCAACGTGATACATGTACCTTTGTGAGCTTATCATTTCTTAAAAAGCGTGGTTACAGCGTGATTACCTGTAAATACCACATCAATGCAATAAATGCTCAAAACGATGACCGTCAACCTCCATGCATTTGGCAATGCGTGTAACGACATTCCTCTCAACAGCGAGTAGTTCGCCTTCCGTAATGTTCGCACATGCATTGACAATGCGCTGACGCATGGTGCTTCGACGACCAATCCACCTGTCATGAAATATGCTATTCAATACCGTTTCAACCGCACGCGAGCTATGTGCCGGACATCCATCATGTTGGAAGTACATCGCCATTCCGTCATGCAGTGAAACATCTTGTAGTAACATCGGTAGAACATTACGTAGGAAATAAGCATACATTGCACCATTTAGATTACCATCCATAAAATGGGGGCCAATTATCCTTCCTCCCAAATGCCGCACCATACATTAACCCGCCAAGGTCGCTGATGTTCCACTTGTCGCAGCGATCGGGGATTTTCCGTTGCCCAGTAGTGCATATTATGCCGGTTTACGTTACCGCTGTTGGTGAATGACGCTTCGTCGCTAAATAGAACGCGTGCAAAAAATCTGTGATCGTATTGTAATTTCTCTTGTGCCCAGTGGCAGACCTGTACACGACGTTCAAAGTCGTCGCCATGCAATTCCTGGTGCATAGAAATATGGAACGGGTGCAATCGATGTTGATGTAGCATTCTCAACACCGACGTTTTTGAGATTCCCGATTCTCGCGCAATTTTTTTCTGCTACTGATGTGCGAATTAGCCGCGACAGCAGCTAAAACATCTGCTTGGGCATCATCATTTCATGTGGCTGAACACTTCCTGTTTCCTTAAATAACGTAACTATCCGGCGAACGGTCCGGACATTTGGATGATGTCGTCCAGGATACCGAGCAGCATACATAGCACACGCCCGCTGGGCATTTTGATCGCAATAGCCATACATCAACACGATATCGACCTTTTCCGCAATTGGTAAATAGTCCATTTTGACACGGTTAATGTATCACGAAGCAAAATACCGTCCGCAGTGGCGGAATTTTACGTGATACCACGTACTTATACGTTTGTGGCTATTACAGCGCCATCTATCACAAAGCGAAAAAATGGTCCAACTAAAACATTCGTATTTCTTTAACTACACGAATATGTAATAAAAAATGTGGATTCCTATTTAGCGCCATCTGGTTTCCCCCTTCAAGCTACACGAGTTTCGCTCTTTGTAGCTTTTTCGTTTGATGCTTATTTCGTTAGATATTTGGCCCGGTCAGTATCAATGGACCACCCTGTATAGAAAGAAAAGCAACAGTATAGTACCGAAGGAAAGTGAAAGAAATACTCAATAAGAAGAGAAATGACATTTTTATTCAGTGACAATAGTTACAGTGAAATCACCGCTGTTTACGATGGTCCCCTGGAGATTGGAAAGGGTTGGACAAGATGAGGCTACCACGGACGGCAGTGCATGCTCTGGAACATGCTACCATGCTGACAACAGGGCTGGTAAGGAGTTTTGTGGTAGGTATTTCAATTCCTCCACCAGCCAGGTTGACAACTGCGGAGTTGTCCTTGGTGCATCTTGCCGTGCTGCAGTTGGTCTCCACAACACATCACATACTTGCTCGATGGGATTTATGTCGGGGAACAGCAGGATGGTCAATTCACCAAAAACGTCTCGTTCCAAGATTTCCCCCACCTGCACATTTCGTTGCGCCTGCGCATTGTCGTCCATAAAAATGCTCTCACGGCTGATGTGCCCTTAACAAGACACACATTGGAAAGGAAAAGCATGTCACAGTGACGTTGGCAGGTGAGCGTACCGGGTCAAATATTTAGAGTTCAGTACGGCCGTGCAGTGTAATGTCTACCCACACAGTAACATCCGGACCACCAGAAGGATCACGTTCGACAGCATTTTACGTGTTCCCAACTCGCGCCGTATGAAGGAGGATACGTCCAGCATTATCAAGCATGATAGTTTTGGTGGTGCACTATTTGTGTTGTCGGAAGGCAAAATGTTGCAAGTCCGTACTGAACTCCTAATCTTTGAACACGGTACACTCTGTTCTCAATGTTATTGCGACACTGTGCTCCTTCCCCAAATGCGTCTTTCAGGGTTGAATTAAACTCTGATTCCATTTTTGTGGATGAAAATGCACGACCGCATCGAACTGCGCGGGTAGAGGAGCACTTGGAACGACAGGATTCTCGGTGAATGGGCTGGCTTTCCGTTCCTCCGACTTAAATCCCATCGAGCTAGTGTGGGCTGTGTTGCGGAGTGCACGAAAGGCCGTCCAGCGGTTGTCAGCCGCGCTGGTGGAGGAATGGAACGCCTTGACACAATAACTCCTAGGCAGCCCTGTGACCGGCGCAGGACCACGTTGAAGAGCATGCACAGCCGTCTGTGGTGGTCACACCCTCTGCTATGAACCATGTCCCACCATTTGTAATGTTCGGGAGACCATCATAAATCGCGTTGACTTTAGGGTCATTATTGTCATTGCGTACAAGGTCATTCCTGTTCGTATCTCGTTCCCTTACTTTCCGTACTGTACTGTAGCAGTTCTCTGTATGCCTGGTCCCAGCTTCATCGAGGTATGTTCCATGCCAGTGACACCTCATACAAAGGTTACTGTCGTCCTTAAGTTTTGCACACTAGTATGCGTACAATTATCCCAAGAAAAACACCGACAAACTTTAGGGACAGGTTCCTTACACAGAAATAAATAAAAAGTCTAGTGAACATGGGTTCTAAAAAGCATAGCTTCAGAGATATGAGCACTTGTTCATCATCGATACTAGGAAACATACTAACTCTAAAACACAGTACGACTCAGTTTCTAACACACTATTCAACGAAATCTGACATTTTAATTTCACGGTATGGGCATATAATTAATGAAACTTGTGACGTCTCATTTTGTCTCAACTCGATGGTGATGGTTGTCCCAGTCGAGATGACGTGGAGCGGCGTCCATCGATCACGACAACGCCAATCTGTAACTATTATAGAAACAAACTCCTCGCGCGGTTTGGTTATTTTTCAGATACTGTCCCACAAAACTGATATCAACGTCTCGATGGAGCAGCACGCCGGAGTGTGCGCCGCCCTTGTTTGTAATTAGAGCAATGGTGTTCGATGTCTATCGATCTTCTCCACTTATGAATATATCGACTGCACCACTCGATAACGCGATGACTTCCTTGATCTGAAGTGATAAAGTCCTTTGAGTGTTCGGAACAGACTTTTCAGTTTACGCGAACTTGCTGACTGTAGTTCTTATTCCCGGTTTGAGAATAGGTATTCAAACGTTGAAAATATATTCTTGAATTATCAAGCCATCACCCAAGCCGATGTCACATCATGGTTTTTGCGTTGTTAATTATTATTCCGTCGTCAAGGCGTCGCTAGTCACGTATTCAAAAACTACACGACGCAATTCCAGAGATAACATACCCTTGAGCGATGTTCAGAATGCGTCGTACATTGCTGTTTACAGTTAAATTGTCACTAAATCACTTTTCACTTTTATGTTATCCGAAGAATCAGTTAATTCCACAAATACATTTTAAATGTCCATTAAATGATGTATACGACACGAAGAATTAAAGTTGAATTAACGTTTATTGTTCTTCGTAATTATTTGTCCCTACACTGAGCACACACACCGATTGTTCATTCAGGGAACTGCGTCTGTTAGCATCAGCAATTCTGACTTTGACGATAGCTTCTGACAACACGGCGCAATTGTAAGTTCTTCGTGATTGCGTTTGTTGCCTACTCAAGTCTAAAAATTGAGTTTATGTCCGCGATCAGTCTCTTTCTGTGTCCTTTGGCTAAGTCCGATCACAAATCAGCAATCACACGAGTTATTTTTCTGTCACATATATCAACTACCCCGTTATCTCTCTAAACGGTAAAGATGATTTTACTTCAGACCGACTTCTGCCTAATACTGCCAACCGTAAAACTTTCAAACTTCAGATCGGTTTTACAACAATCCAGTACCGTTTAACATGCGAACTACTATTGCAAGAGTTCAAGAGGGAAGTTAACATCGTCATTGCCGAGTTACATTGTAGTCACAACGAACTTACAGCTCGATGCGGCTACAACTCTCTTCTAGAATAAATGTTATCTTTGGTCAATTTATGGTCTGGGCTTTAACCTTTGTAAATAATAATTTTTTAAATTCTTTCTTTAAAGTTTCTGTTTCGTATCATATAGTATTCTTTCATTCATTCCTTTCTTTTTGATAAGCATTAGTATTTACATAACATTCTTGTTAATCAAACAGTCAAGAGGGTAAATTTTGTTGTCAGTAGCTGTCATCACTGTCAGGACGACTAATTTTTCTATTTATTTTTGCAACAAAAGGGTGTTAATTATCGGTTCTATGATTGGGGTATTACAAACTGAACAGTTCAAATTTCTAGGTGTTCAGACAGATACTAAACTGTTATGGAAAGCCCACGTTCAGGATCTTGTTCAAAGACTTAATGCTGCCATTTTTACTATTAGAACGCTAGCTGAAGTGAGTGATCGTTCGACACGAAAATTAGTCTACTTTGCTTATTTTCATTCGCTTATGTCGTACGGGATTATATTTTGTTGTAACTCTTCCCATTCTCAAAGGATATTTTTGGCTCAGAAACGTGCAGTTCGGGCAATAAGTGGTGTAAGTTCACGAACCTTTTGTCGACCCCTCTTCACTAGTCTGGGTATTCTGACATTAGCCTCTCAATATATATATATATATATATATATATATATATATATATATATATATATATATATATTCTTTACTGTAGTTTCGTGATAATAATATCAGCTTACTCCCAACAGTTACCAGCTTTAACTCAGATAATACTAGGCAGAAATCCAGTCCGCATTTGGATCACACTTTCTTAACTCTTGCCCAGAAAGGTGTGCAATATACAGTTCCATCCATTTTCAATAAGCTACCACAATAATTCAGAAATCTTATCAGTAATCCATGCGTTTTCAAATCGAAACTGAAGACTTTCCTCATGGGTCACTCCTTCTATTCTGTTGAGGAGTTTCTTGAAAAATTAAGCTGATTCCTATGTTATATTGTTGATTGTGTTTACTTAAACTTATGGCTTGACTTTTTTGGGTTCACAAACATTTTATTTTATTTGTTATAACTTTTTTGTTATAATTTCATGTACTGACACGTTCCGTGACCTTGATGTGACCATGATGTGCTCCTCAGTTTGGTTCTACGGAACTAGACGTGTAAATAAATAATATCTCTTCTACTGCAATGTCTTTACTTCCCATACTTTGGGAGGAGGAAGTAGCGACCAATACAAGGAAAGAAGTCTCGTAAACATGGAGTCTAAAATGCGTACTTTAAGAGTTATGAGCACTTGTAAAGCTTCGGAAGTGTGAAACACAACTCTTCTACTGAACAAGTGTTCATAGTTCTCAAGGCATGCATTTTAGAGGCCATGTTTACTAGACTTTTTTCTTGGTTTGGTCCATACTACCGCCTCCAAAAAAATGAAAAGAAAAGAGCTTGCAGTAGAAGAGATGTGTTTCATAGTATCGAAGATGAATAAGTGCTCACATTTCTTAATGTATACGCTTTAGAGACCTTGTACACCTACACTTTTTTCTTGTTTTGGTATAAGGAACCTGCCCCTAAGGAGGTTTGTCAGTATTTTACATATAGGGAGAGAGAAATGAAATGTTGAGATGTAAATACGTACATACTAACGATGAACGTACACATACTAACTTGTAAACGAATCAAATAGTTATCTGGAGCTTAGGGCAAGATCCATAGCTACTTTAACACAATACTGGCGTCTGACAGCAATCTACATTTACATCTATATCTAAATCTACGTGATTACTCCGCTATTCACAATAAAGTGCATGGCAAAGGGTTAAATTATCCACCTTCAAGCTGTCTCTGTACCGTTCCACTCTCGAACGGCATGCGGGAAAAACGAGCACTTAAATTTTTCTTTGCGAGCCCTGATTTCTCTTATTTATCGTGATGATCATTTCTTCCTATGTAGGTGGCTGCCAACAGAATGTTTTCTCAATAGGAGGATAAAACTGGTGATTTAAATTTCACGAGAAGATCCTGTCGCAACGAAAAACGCCTTTGTTTTAATGATTGACACTCCAATTCACGTATCATCTTTGTGATACTATCTCCCCTATTTCGCGATAATACAAAACGAGCTGCCCTTCTTTGTACTTTTTCGATGTCATCCGTCAGTCCCACCTGATGCGTATCCCACACCGCACAGCGATCAATACTCCAGAATAAGGCGGACAAGCGTGTAAACATGTTACACCTTCTAAGTGTCCTGCCAATGAATCGTAGTCTTTGGTTTGCTCTACCCACCATATTATCTATGTGATCGTTCCAATTTAGGTTATTTGTAATTGTAATCCCTAAGTATTTAGCTGAATTTACAGCCTTCAGATTTGTGTGACTTGTCGCGTAGTGGAAATTTAACTTTTTTTTTTTTTTAGTAGTACTCATGTGAATAACTTCACATTTTTCTTTATTCAGGGTGAATTTCCACTTCTCGCACCACACAGACATCTTATCTAAAGTCGTTTTGATCATCTGATGACTTTGCAAGACGGTAAATGACAGCATCATCTGCAAACAATCTAAGACAGCTACTCAGATCGTCTCCTATGTCGTTAATGTAGATCAAGAACAATAGAGGGCCTATAAGACTTCCTTGAGGAACGCCGGATAATACTTCTGTTGAACTCGATGACTTTCGGTCTATTACTACGAACTGTAAACATTCTGACAGGAAATCACGAATCCAGTCGCACAACTGAGGCGATACTCCGTAGGCACGCAGTTTGGTTAGAAGACGCTTGTGAGGAACGGTGTCGAAAGCCTTCTGGAAATCTAAGAATATGGAATCAATTTGACACCCCCTGTCGATAGCACTTATCACTTCATGAGTATAAAGAGCCAGTTGTGTTTCACAAGAATGATATTTTCTGAAACCGTGCTGACTATGTGTCAATAAATCGTTTTCTTCGAGGTACTTCATAATGATCGAATACAATGTATGTTCCAAAACCCTACTGCCAATCGACGTTGGTGATATAGGCTAGTAATTCAGCGGATTACTCCTACTTCCCTTTTTGGGTATTCGTGTGACCTGAGCAATTTTCCAGTTTTTAGGTACGGATATTTCTGTGAGCGAGTGGTTGTATATAATTGCTAAATATGGATCTGTTTTATCAACATACTCTGAGAGGAACCTGGCTGGTATACAATCTGGATCGGAGGCCTTGCCGTTATTAAGTGATTTAAGCTGCTTCGTTACTCCGAGGATATCTACTTCTATGTTTCTCGTCTTGACAGTTGTTCTTGATTGGAATTCGGAATATTTACTTCGTCTTCTTTGGTGAAGGAGTTTCGGAAAACCGCGTTTAATAACTCTGCTTTAGTGGCACTGTCATCAGTGACTTAACCGTTGTTATCGCACCATGAAGGTATTGACTACGTCTTGCCATTGGTGTGCTTTATGTATGACCAGAATCTCTTTGGGTTTTCTGCCAGATTTCGAGACAGAATTTCGTTGCGGAAATTATTAAAAGCATCTCGCATTGAAGTACGCGCCTTATTTCGAACTTCTGTAAAACAGTGCCAGTCTTGGGGATTTTGCGTTCTTTTAAATTTGGCATGCTTTTTTCGTGGCTTCTGCAACAAGGGTATGTAACCGAAGGGACACACAAGTATCTATAACCGCTAAAACCTCCAGCTCCCTCTCTCTCTTTCGGGAGAAAGTTGAAGGACAAAGTAACAATATCTACTCCACACGTGCAGACACGGCCGGTCTAAAACAGGGGGCCCTCTGGCCAGCCCTATGTTTAAGCCGCACGGGAAGCCTTTTTCCAGGATGACGTGGGCGCAGCTTCCGGAATGTGGCTGCGACCGAAATATCGCCGCCGTCGACGCCGCAGGCTTCGGCCAGTAATAGCCGAACGCTGGCTGCCTTCTGTTGGGAGAGCGCACTCGCCGAGGCGCTGCTGGTGGGATAGCAGCGCGTGCGCCGGCCGCACTGCGGACGCTTCATTTCTGGCAGCCTACTTCCGTGTACAGGGCGTGCGCAAAAATATGGAAACGCCACGACACAGCACATCACCACGCCTAATACGGTGCAGGGAATCCGTTGACAATCAAAACAGGTTCCAGTCATCTAGGAATATATGAATGCAGGTCTTGTATGGGCTCCAAGTGAATCTTATATCATCCTTCCTGCAAAATAGTTGCAAGTTCGGGTAACGTTGATGGAGGTGGATAGCGATCAGGCATCCTTTCCCTCAAAACAGACCACAAGGGCGCGACAGTACTGAGGTCTGGTGACTATTATGGTGGCTCACGAAACCAGTCCTGGACGATGCGAGCTGTGAGCGTAGGGGCCCCGTCGTCTTGGAACACAGAATTTTTTAAATTATTATTATTATTCATTTTATTCAGTTTTCGTCCCATTGACCCAAAAATGGGATGATTCTCGTGGCTATGGAACATGTCACAGACGACAACATAAAAAACATAAGACATTTGAATACAATACTTACTACCTTGATCATTTGTTAGGGGATTGTCAAAATAGGTAAATACATTAGACTAAACTAGAACTACTAATATTTACAGAATTAATACCCTGTCGGAATGAAATGGGGAACAAACGTTGTACCATGGAATGGACCTGATCGCCGGCCGAGGTGGCCGAGCGGTTCTGGGCGCTACAGTCTGGAACCGCGCGACCGCTCCGGTCGCAGATTCGAATCCTGCCTCGGGCATGGATGTGTGTGATGTCCTTCGGTTAGTTAGGTTTAAGTAGTTCTAAGTTCTAGGGGACTGATGACCTCAGATGTTAAGTCCCATAGTGCTCAGAGCCAATGGACCTGATCGACCACAATGATCACATAACCCTTGGCAATTATGCGGTCTTGCAGAGTAACCATGGAACTCATGGAATACAACGATATGGCTACCCAAATCATCATCGAACCCCCACCACGTTTCATTCTTCGGATGTAAACTCGTCCAGAAGTTGGAAAAGTGAGCAACAAGACTCCTAAGAAATGGCTCAAATGGCTCTGAGCACTATGGGACTTAACATCTGAGGGCACCAGTCCCCTAGAACTTAGAACTACTTAAAACTAACTAACCTAAGGACATCACACACATCCATGCCAGAGGCAGGATTCGAACCTGCGGTCGTAGCGGTCGCGTGGTTCCAGACTGAAGCGCCTAGAACGGCTCGGTCGCACCGGCCAGCTGACTCCTAAGACAAACCGACTTTCTTCCATTGCTCCATTGTGTGTGTGCATGGTGTACTGAACTAGCAACATAGAAATGACAGAGAGGCTTGCTTTCGCCGTACCCCTTAGCCCTTAGTGGTACACAACCCCACAACAGGCCACAGCAGTCCACCCGCCCCACCGCCGCCCCCCACCGAACCCAGGGTTATTGTGCGGTGCGCCCCCCCCCCCCCCCCCCCCCGGAATGTCTCATACTAGATGAGAGTAACACCAAATGTTTGTGTGGTAGAGTAATTATGGTGTACGCGTACGTGGAGATAGTGTTTGTGCAGCAATCGCCGACATAGTGTAACTGAGGCGGAATAAGAGGAACCATCCCGCATTCGCCGAGGCACATGGAAAACCGCTTCAAAAACCATCCACAGGCAGGCCGGCACACCGGAGCACGACACTAATTCGCCAGGCGGAGGGCTTCCATTGCTCCATAGTCCAGGTTTAATGGGTCTGGCGGCACATTTTCCTGTTACGAGCATTTGCGTCACTGATGAATGGTTTTGGAATTCCAGTTAGCCCTTCAGTTCTCTGCCTACGGAGCTCCCTTCGTGTACGTTTGTTGCTGACAATGTTCACTAGAGCGACATTCAGTTCTGCAGTGACTTTTACAGCTGTCGTCCTGTTATTTTTCGTCACAAGCCTGCTCAACGAGCGTCCGTCGCGATCACTCGACATACATTTCCGTACGCGTTTTGACTTAGCGGATAATGTTTCACTGTAGGCAATATAAAGCTTCGATACGGTGCCTCTTGAAACACCAAACGCTTCGCCTATCTTGGATAAGGAAGCACCCATCATACAGCAGTGTGCAAATTTATTGGGACAAGCTCACGTTTAACAAGAAACTGAATTTAGCTTGCTGTAATAGATTTTATACGCCCAATTCCTGGACTCTTGGCGAACTATTGTTACCTTGCCTATGAACAACAATTGTAGGTCCGTTCTGTGGTATCGACAGCTACGATACCACGGCGTAGGTACCAGTTCTTAGGTTGGCACTACGACACCGACACGGACGACAGCGCCCTCTAGCCGGCGCTGTGGAGCTCTACGAGCTCCGCTCCAGATTCCGCCCATTTCATCAAGAGCAGACGGCCGGGACACTTCGCTTCATACAGAGACTTTGCTCTACTTACGACGGGTCTGAGGCATCGCACCGACGTATGAAATTATGTATGCCTCTGTATACAGGGTGTTACAAAAAGGTACGGCCAAACGTTCAGGAAACTTTCCTCACACACAAAGAAAGAAAATATGTTATGCGGACATGTATCCGGAAACGCTTAATTTCCATGTTAGAGCTCATTTTATTACTTCTCTTCAAATCACATTAATCATGGAATGGAAACACACAGCAACAGAACCTACCAGCGTGACTTCAAACACTTTGTTACAGGAAATGTTCAAAATGTCCTCCGTTAGTGAGGATACATGCATCCACCCTCCGTCGCACGGAATCCCTGATGCGCTGATGCAGCCCTGGAGAACGGCGTATTGTATCACAGCCGTCCACAATACGAGCACGAAGATTCTCTACATTTGGCACCGGGGTTGCGTAGACAAGAGCTTTCAAATGCCCCCATAAATGAAAGTCAAGAGGGTTGAGGTCAGGAGAGCGTGGAGGCCATTGAATTGGTCCGCCTCTACCAATCCATCGGTCACCGAATCTGTTGTTGAGAAGCTTACGAACACTTCGACTGAAATGTGCAGGAGCTCCATTGTGCATGAACCAAATGTTGTGTCGTACTTGTAAAGGCACAAGTTCTAGCAGCACAGGTAGAGTATCCGGTATGAAATCATGATAACGTGCTCCATTGAGCGTAGGTGGAAGAAACTAAAATGAGCTCTAACATGGAAATTAAGCGTTTCCGGACACATGTCCACATAACATCTTTTCTTTATTTGTGTGTGAGGAATGTTTCCTGAAAGTTTGGCCGTACCTTTTTGTAACACCCTGTATATTCATGCACCAGTAAACCACTTTTACTTGCAGTACCGCCGGCCGAAGTGGCCTTGCGGTTCTAGGCGCTACAGTCTGGAACCGGGCGACCGCTACGGTTGCAGGTTTGAATCCTGCCTCGGGCATGGATGTGTGTGGTGTCCTTAGGTTAGTTAGGTTTAATTAGTTCTAAGTTCTAGGCGACTGATGACCTCAGAAGTTAAGTCGCATAGTGCTCAAGCCACTTGCAGTACCGACGTGTTTTACCTTTTCCTGCTCCTACTCACTTCCTTCATTCGGCCAACCTTTCAGTTTTCTGGAGCAGACCCACGCGCCGCCTTCCAGGCGGGATACAAAACGTTCCATTTCAGTTGAGTGCTTGTACGTGTAGCAAGAGAGTGCGTTATTTCTGTGCTCTCGACAGCAAAGCTTAGTCTTTCTGTTAAAATGGACGTTTCACCTAAGAAGCGGGCATAAATAGTTACTCTTTATGAAAATGCATCTATAACTATAGGAGACATTACCTCTATTGTTGGTGTGGGAAAACCTAGTGCTTCAAGACTTACTAGGACGTACACTGATACTGCCTTATAGTCTCCTAAGACAAAAGTCCACTGTGCGTGAAAACGAAAAACCATTCCGAGAATTGACAAAACTCTACTTACTCGTAGAAACAGTATATTCATCCACACAAGACAGTTAAGGACTTTCAGAGGGACTTATTGGCTACTGGGTTTGAAACAGACTCTTCAACGGTACGACGTAGGCTTCTTGATTGGGGGATAAAGGCACGAAACCCAGTAACGAAGTAGGTTTTAATACCTGCCGCATGGAAGCAAATGTGGCCTTGGTAGCTCGCTGGAGTAAGTTACCATTACAGCAGCAGACACAAGTCACTTAATTTCTGTCAATTTCGGGGAGGGGGGCGATGAGCTCTGACGCAACGTTCAATCAGATCCCAGATGTGTTCGATCGGCTTCAGGTCTGGCTAGTTGTGGGGCCAACACATCAACTGGAACTAGCCACTGCGTTCCTCGAACCACTCTGTCACACTCCTGGCCTTGTGACATCGTGCATTATTGAAAAATGCCATTGTCGCCAGGAAACATGATCGTCATGAAGGGGTGTATGTAGTCTGCAACCAGTGTACGAGACTCCTTGGCCGTCGTGGTGTCTTGCACGAGCTCCACTGGACCCATGGATGCCCACGTGAAAGTTCCCCAAAGCATAATGGAACCGCCGCCAGCTTGTCACCGTCCCGCAGTACAGGTGTCAAGGAGTTGTTCCCTGGAAGACGACGGATTCGGGCCTGCCATCGGCGTGATGAAGAAGGTATCGGGTTACATCCGACCATGCAACGCTCTTCCACTGCGCCAACGTCTAGTCCCAATGGTCACATGAACATTTTCGTCTTAGTTGCCTATGTTGTCGTGTTAACACTGGCACATGCAGGGGACGTCAATGGAGACGGCCGTCGTTAGAAGTGTCCGGTGCACTGTGTGTTCGGACACACTTGTACTCTGCCCAGCATCAAAGTCTGATATCACTTCCGCCACAGATCGCCCCCTGCCCTGTTTTACCAGTCTGCCCAGCCTATGACGTCTGACATCTGTAGCCGCCCAAAGCCGCAACGCCTGGACGGGGTTTAACCTTGGTTTCGCCCCGTGTTGCAGACACACATCAGAGCACTCCTCGAACACCCGCCAAGTCGTGCAGTTTGGAAATGCTCGTGCCATGCCTCCCGGCCATCACAACCTGCCCTCGGTCAAACTCGGATAGACCGCGCGCCTTCCCCTTTCTACAGACGGACAGTACGCTCATTTGCGCTACATGCACTGTGCGAATGTCTGACTAGCAGTCATTCCTAGCAACGTGACGCTGCTGTCGCATGGATGGTCTTATATCGATAATAAATCAGTGGTCATGATTTTTTGTCTGATCAGTTTAAATCTAGGGTCTCCAGTGACTGGAAACGTATAGTTTCCAGTGGTGAGTCACATTTTATTGTTCGAGGTTACAGAGTAAGCGTTGTCAAGCGAGGCAACCATGAGACAATGAGAGCTGAGTGCCGTGAAAGATGCAAAAGACCCTCCCAAAAAATTGTAGGGCACTATTTCCAGTAGATGGCATGATGAATTCAACCAAATACATGGAAATCCTTCGGTGCAGGACTGTGCCATTTACTGTAGACCCTTGCATATGGTGGAGGAACATTTCAGCATGATCTGGTCCTATGTAACACTTCTCAACCAGAAAACGTTAAGGTGCTTCAATGGCCTGGTATTTCACCAAACTTAAATACCATTGAGCACTTGTGGACTACTGTGAAAAATCGTCTTTGTAAAGTGGATTGTTTAACAAAAATTGCATGCTAGTGAATGCGTTAAAAGTGTGGTTTCATGCGACGAACTACGAAATACTTTTCAATTGAATAAACTTTACCAACAGCCGTACATTTTAAGATATTTTATTTTGTTTCGAAAGCAACCAGCTTCGGCAATTCATTTTGTGATCTTCAAGCCCCATACGCTTTTTTCGAATCAAAGAGCTTATCGTACAGAGCCATAAAACTGGATATCGTGAATCCCAATCGTTGCGCAGCTGATTGATACGAAAGCGCGACAGCAACTGGGCACTCACGTTATCGTATCAATCAACTGCACAACGATTGGGATTCACGATATCCAATTTTATGGCGCTATACGATAAGTTCTTTGATTCAAAAAAAGCGTATGGGGCCTGAAGATGGCAGAAAGAATTGCCGAAACTGGTTGCTTTCGAAACAAAATAAAATATCTTAAAGTGTACGGCTGTTGGTAAAGTTTATGGTTCAAATGGTTCAAATGGCTCTGAGCACTATGGGACTTAACTTCTAAGGTCATCAGTCCCCTAGAACTTAGAACTATTTAAACCTAACTAACCTAAGGACATCACACACATCCATGCCCGAGGCAGGATTCGAACCTGCGACCGTAGCGGTAGCGCGGTTCCAGACTGTAGCGCCTAGAAACGCTCGGCCACCCCGGCCGGCAAAGTTTATTAAATTGAAAAGTACGTACCAGCCGATGTCCCCTGGTCATAAGGGACCGCGCTGTAAGCTGGTCGAATCTATGCCACAACATGTTCCGGAGATCTTTAAAGTAATAGGAGGACACATTAGTTATCAGTATTCAGTAAGCTAATAACTGTGTTATGAATATAGAAATAAATGTGCATACTTGAAGTTTCATCGCCTTCTCTCTATTAATTTGCACACTACTGTATGAACATCAAAAATCTGCTCATGCTCGAATCCACTCTGCTCCGACATAACGCGCTCACAACCGCAGAGAACATTTTTCTGGCCATGACCGACACTTACAAAATATTGAGATGATTGCACAGCTGCCGTTCCTGGTCACATACAACAGCGAGACTTGCAAGCTTGACCAGCATCTGCGTTTTTGTTCGAGTATGCATTTCAGGCGGTGTTTCTATATTTTTTGTCCACCCCTTGTACGGCGCAAGCCACTGCACAATGCACGGCGGCTTTTAGTTCGTACCAATATTATCTCTGTCTATATGCCTTTGCAAGCACACTAATGCCTCTTATCTTATTCGCGTGATCCCTACGCAAGATACTCAGGGAGGTGCAGATAAAAGTAGCCCGTGGAAGTATAAAGGACGTGCAGTGAAGTTACAGGGATGAAGAGCTGAAATCGACTTACCATTTATTAATAACGAAAAATGCAGTAAATAATACATTTATAGAAGATGTTGAAAGTGGCCCATTTGCAACATCAATACACGGCAGTGCACGTCTAAACATATTCAGAAACACCCGGCGTAAAGTTCCGATATCGCAACTTCACGGCTGATATTGCCTTTCAGTTTCCGTATTGTCTGTGGATTTGTTTCATAGTCTTTGCTCTTCAACTGACCCACAGGAAAAAAAAAATCACATGTCGTTAGATCCGACGAACGTAGTAACCATAAATGTTTGCTGACAGTTCGTTCCAGTGAGGACATCATGGACTCGTTCCAGCGACACCTTAGAAGTACTGCACGTTGCCCCCATCTTGCTAGAAGAAGCAGTATTGTCTTTCATATTCAGTGAGATAAGCACAAAATGTTCACTATCTGATCAAAAGTATCCAGACACCTGGCTGAAAATGACTTACAAGTTCGAGGCGCCCTCCATCGGTAATGCTGGAATTCAATATGGCGTTGGCCCACCCTTAACCTTAATGACAGCTTCCACAAACATAGGCATACGTTCTTTCAGGTGCTGGAAGATTTCTTGGGGAATGGCAGCCCATTCTTCACGGAGTGCTGCACCGAGGACAGGTATCGATGTCGGTCGGTGAGGCCTGGCACGAAGTCGACGTTCCAAGGTATCCCAAATGTGTTCTACAAGGATTCAGGTCAGGACTCTGTGCAGGCCAGTCTATTACAGGGTTGTTATTGTCGCATAACCACTCCACCACAGGCCGTGCATTATGAGCAGGTGCTCGATCGTGTTGAAAGATGCAATCGCCATCTTCGAATTGCTCTTCAACAGTGCGAAGCAAGCAGGTGCTTAAAACATCAATGTAAGCCTGTGCTGTGAAAGTTCCACGCAAAACAACAAGGGGTACAAGCCCCCTCCATGAAAAAAACGACCACACCATAACACGACCGCCTCCGAATTTTACTGTTGGTACTACACACGCTGGCAGACGACGTTCACCGAGCATTCACTATACCCACACCCTGCCATCGGATCGCCATATTGTGTACCGTGATACGTCACTCCACACAACGTTTTTCGATTCTTCAGTCGTCCAATGTTTACGCTCCTTAGAGCAAGCGAGGTGTCGTTTGCCATTTACCGGCGATATGTGTTGCTTATGAGCAGGAGCTCGACCATGAAATCCAAGTTTTCTCACCTCCCGCCTAACTGTCATAGTACTTCCAGTGGATCCTCATGCAGTTTGTTGGAATTCCTGTGTGATGGTCTGGATAGATGTCTGCCTATTACACATTACGACTCTCTTCAGCTGTTGGCCATCTTGTCAGTTAACAGACGAGGTCGGCTTGTTCGCATTTGTGCTGTACGTGTCCCTTCAGGTTTCTACTTCACTACCATATCGCAAACAGTGGACCTAGGGATGTTTATGAGTGTGGAAATCTCGAGTACAGACGTATTTCAAATGTGAAACCCAATCACCTGACCAAGTTCGAAGCCCCCGAGTTCCGCGGAGCGCCCGATTCTGCTCTCTCACGATGTCAAATGAATACTGAGGTTGCTGATATGGAGTACCTGGCAGTAGGTGGCAGCACAATGTACCTAATATGAAAAAGTATGTTTTTGGGAGTGTCCGGATACTTTTAATCAGATAGTGTGTCAAAAATGTCCATATATACTACCGTGTTGAGGGTAGTGTCAAGAAATAGCGGTTCAATGATTCCTGTTACACGCCGATTTTTTCATCATGGAGTGGTTGCTGACACATAGTGTTAGGGTTCTCCTTTCACCAGTATCTCGTTCCCTGTGAATTCAGATGATCGGAAAGATGAAACCATGCTTCATGACTCATGATGTAATAGAAAGGGTCTAACAACCCATCGCTGATGCTGTTCATAAGCCATGTGCAGTAATCTACACGTTTGTGTCTGCCATCCTCCCGTAATTGTTGCACAACCGTCACACGACACAGCTTCAAATTAAGACTTTTCAATATCCGCTAACAACTCCTTCCTACATCGCCTATTGCGCCAGTTTACGTGTAGACTTCTTTAAGGTGTGGAAGATTCTTCTGCGAATGTCTGGAATAACAAATGTGCGCGAACTGAAGAAATTCCTTGTCGTTTTACATTTAGCTCAGATCGGTAGGTACGCTGGTTTTTCTATACACCACAATTTCAATTCTTTCTTCTATCAAGTAAGTCATTTTGCAGACCGCAAAGAGAAACGGCTAACCTCACTCATGAAATAAATTGAAATGCTTGCAGAATAAAGCTAACAATCGATTATTACATAAAACTGTGAATTGTCGTAGCTGTTTACTCTTATTTCAGAAGTCAAAATATTGCATTCGCATTCAGAGGGGAAGCGGGCTACTTTTAACTGCGCCAATCTGTACAATGGTGGTAGAGGAACTATCGCACAATCTTCTTGGAATACACACTACAAAGTCAACCAACACGGTTTCGTAAATACTGTCGTCTTTCTCTCAATGATTTCTTTCTTTTGAATCAGTTTAAGTTCCCCGAATATTTTTGTTACATTTTCGTACGACGTTACCGACCTGTTCCGATGCTAGTAGGACGTGTCTGAATTCGTTGGATATGTTGCAATTCTACTTGATAAGGATACTAACGCTGGGACGGTACTCCAAAACTGGTCGCACCAGTGCCTTCTTTGCTATTTCTCTTGAAGACGCTCTTCATTTTCCAAGAAGCCTTTCATGAAATCTAAGTTTCACATTCGGTCGCCCTAAAACTGGTTTTACGTGATTGTCCCATTCATATCACTTCTTAACATACCCCTAAATACTTGCAAGAGATAATGTGTTCCAGATGTTCACCACTAACCTTGCTGTCGGATACTATCGGCTTTTTCTCTGTATATTGAGAACACTAGCTGTCCAATTACGCTTCCTTGGGGCATAACCGGTGTTTCTTTAGTTTCTGTGTTAACATTTGTCGCCTGTAAAAAGTACTCGGTTCTATTAATCACATACTTATCGAAGCTCCTTGGGCAGTTGAAGACGTCGTTTCCATTCTTCACTTCAAAGTCTTTTCCTACAATTTTTCGAATTTTTTGTGCCGCCCTTAATTTCTTCCCACCTTGTGTCAATCTTTTCATCTCTTTGCATCAATTATATCCTACACCCGCGATCATTTTTTTCACATTCTTAAGGTCTGTCCTCACAAGTGTTCGGGATCCCAACCAGCTCAGATTAAAGGAAGATATGGAAGCAGCTCTGAGGCGTGCTGGTAGGTTTGTCACCGGTAAGTTGGAGCAAAGCACTGTTACTACGGAGGTGCTTCGTGAACTCATGTGGGAATCGCTGGAGGGAAGACTTAAGTTCTTTTGACGATACGCTTCTGAGAGAAGTTAGAGAACTTGTAGTGAAGTTGACTGTAAAACGATTCTACTGCAACTAACGTACATTTCGCGTAAGCATCGCGAAAACAAGAGAACAGAATTTAGCATTCGTAGATGCAGATGTAAATGTGGATGCCCTAATGGCTTTCCATCAGCCACATGGCCCAATGGCCCGATGTTTAATTGTTTCTGTTTGCAAATTAGGCCTGGGAGACGTGACACTGGTGGATAGCATTACATTTTTCAATATGAAAGACTGTGTGTGTGTGTGTGTGTGTGTGTGTGTGTGGGTGTGTGTTTGCCTGTTATGCCATATGTTTCCACTTACTTCCCCATCGTCGTCACGGTGGAAACTGCACTTTTAACTTCCGCTGCGACACTGTGTGTAAGATTCGCAAACTAGATGGCAGACAGTTGAGTGTGTTTTGCCGGAAGTTTTGAATCGTGTTTTGGCCTGAAGCTTTGAGACACATATCTACTATTGTGTGTGCACGTGCGCGAATGTATTTTTGTGTCAATAAGAGTGCGTGAAGGTTTCTGGAGTTTTTTTATTGTTTACGTTTCTTCTATTTTATTTGTATGTGTGTGTGTGCATGTGTATGTTCATGGTTTTGGGTCGTCTGACAGTTCTTTAACAACAGGGGGCAAAGTTTGGTTGCAGAGAGCCGTGTATTCTTTTATTATTTCTTTCATACAGTGAGTGGAAACACACACACAGAGACAGACGCATAACCCTCCACACAATAAAATAGTGCTAACCACAACTTTCCTAGTCGTGAATTTCATATTTCAATATTTTTCTACAATATATATATATATATAGTCTGTTGTCAAATTTGTAAATAACTTTTTTTTAAATCTGATTTTTCTCAATGTTTATATAGTAAAGAGCAGTTTTCTTGTTATTCAGTAGAAAGAAAATGAAAAAAACACTGATGATTTTGTAACTTCACCGAAACACGTCTGGACAAAATGAAGAAAAACTGTGTTTGCTCGAGATGGAATGCATACAAAAACATTTATTTGTAAGAAAAAACCCGGATACAAGAGTGAGCTTCAACCTCAAGATGAACATTTCTAACAAATTTATTGCCATCAAACCCCTAAAAAAACGCACTACCCACTGTTCAGTATGTATAAGAGGATTCCATTCAGCATGAAGATAAAACATGGAAGAGTAAAATCATTTATTTGCAAAACAGATCTTATCAGACACGAAAGTAAAAGGAATTGTATATTTTGTTTATTATCAGGCCACAAAGTCGAGTTGTGGTTTGATGCCGCTCTCCGCACAGCTCTATCCTCTGATGTCTCTTCATCTTTACGTAACTGCTGCAAACCACATCCATTTGAACTTGCTTTCTGTATTCAAGCCTTGGTCTCCTACAATTTTTAGCCCCCGCACTTCTTTCCAGTACTAAATTGATGATCCCTTGGTGGCTCTGAACGTGTCCTGTCAACCGATCCCTCCTTTAACTCAGGTTGGGGCACAAATATCTTCTTTCCCCCACTCGATTCAGTATTTTCTCATTTGATATTCGATCTATCCATAACAGCACCCCATTTCAAAAAGTTCTATTCTCGTCTTGTCTGAAATGTTTTCGTCCACGTTTAAATTCCGTACGAGGCTACAGTCGAGACAAATGCTCTCAAATAGCAACGTTTTTATTTATTCTACCTGAATTTTAAATCCCTCTTCAAATTTATCCTTGGTTTCCTTTACTGCTTCTTCAATATACAGTTTGAATAACACCGGGGAGCGGCTATAGCCACGTATCATTCCCTTCTCAACTATTGCATCTCATTCACGCTCTTAGATTCATAACTGCAGTCTTCTTTCTCTACAAGCAGTAGGCCACCTTTCGATCCTTTGATTCCTATAAACCCCAGAATTTTAAATAATATGTGCTAATCAACATCATTCAGAGTGTTCTGTAAATCTAAAAATGCTCTAAAAAGGTTTACCTTTCTTCAAACTACTTCTAAGACAATTCGTAGGGTATGTACGGCCTTGCGTGCTCCTACCTTTTACCAGATCCCACAGTGATCTTTCCTGAGGTCGACATCTACCAGTTTTCTCATTCTTCTGTAAACATATCGTGTCAGTACACAATACTATATTCTATAATAAAGGCTCAAGTTGAAAGATGTAATAATATGAATTATTTGTAGTATGAATTCAAGAACATCTTGTGTTGGTACATTAACTGCTGTTACTCAGTACAATTACTGACTGAAGAAACTTCTCGTAAATATTTTTTCGGGCCAACATTTCAGTTAAAGCATAAAAACTACGAATAGCGACACTCTACATAAGGGATTAAAAGCTCGTCCTTCGCTTCAAAAAGGGTATCTTTTATTCAGAGACACCTGTTTTCGACAAATTTCCTCTAACCATACAAAGTTCTAGTTACTGTTCAGGTACAGTTCAGAGGTTTACTATTAGCTAACTTCTTTTGCTTCATCGATGAATTGACTGTTTTATTTCGGGGAGGGAGATCAGTCTTCTGGCTTAATGCAGCTCGCAAAGAATTCCTCGCATGTGCATCTCCTCGCCACAGAGTAGTGCTTGCGCAACAAGTGCTCAGTATTTACGCTCTTCCTTGATGTCTTAATGCTCGTCCTACCATCTTATCCGTACCTTCTTTTCAATAATTTCAATGGTTTCCTCTCTACGTCGGAAAACCACCTCATTTCTTAACAGTCCACCCAATGTTCGACATTCTTCTATGTGTTGATTGGTACTTAAGATAGGTAAATAAATTAGTGAAATCAATGTGAAGTGAAGTAGAAATTAGAAAATAAATGAAAAACTTTGTTTAGTTTTACACACTGGCAAACAGCGGGCAGAGCAACAGTGGCCACGACCAGCACGTGAAGTCAGCACGTTCAAGAGAAGCCATCGCCCTCCCCACATAAGCGGACGCTGTCGATTCAGCCGTCAGGGCATCGCCCGACCGGCTCACGTGTTTCTCAATTGTCACATGTGATCAAAGGCCGTCGCCTACATTCCAAGAGCCAATGACCGACGTTAAGAAGATTCTTCGAGAAGTTTTTCAAGGTGACAGAAGACGCAATGACCGTGAAGTAGTTCGCCTCCAGTGAACTGAAGTGAATAAATACGTGAGACGCAGTGGGCCCGACAGGAGTAGTTTGCAGTTCCGTTTTGGAGCTGAAGACCGTCATGCAGGAAGAGACTACATCGTACACAGAAGCACCAAGTCCGCCGCCGTGATGGAATAGCAAGCCGCAGCCTCGCCGCCAGAAGACAGAAGTAAAAGGTATTTGAAGACTGATTTTTACGTACCCGGGTGACTCGTGAGGACGGGAAGGAGACGGCCTCACATCAGCTGTCACCTGTGAGCTGGGATGAAGATCTGACAGTTGAAGACTGGCAAGCTGGAGTCCGTTGTTCGAGTCCAGGACACTGGCCTTCCCCCGCCGCGCCTCTCCTCTGGCCGACGCACAACACACGCGGCCGCTTAGAGAAGAGAAACAATGGGACGCCGCATTCAAGGTATCACCATCCGATTCACGATTTCGTTCTCAATAATTAAATGGGCCACAGCACGATACGCGTCTCCAGTCAACTGGGCGAAACGGCGACACGAGATACACACCGCCAGGCGTAATCAGACGCCGCCGCTCACGCAAGCGGAAGGCTTTGCAAACGACACAGCTGCCGCTCTCCCAGCCAGAACAATCCAGTAAGAAAACCGTTGTACAAATCTTCAATATAAGTTATCTTATGTAAAAACGCTGTTTCATTCTACCTCATACCCGAGCCAAGAAAGAACCCACCCTGCCCACATGTTGTTAAGAGAGAAAAAGTAATTTATTTAGTGTTTTTCACCCTGTCATAATGCTTTAGAATCAAATGCCCTTCGCAGTAATGCTCATCCTGACAATTGACTAGCATCAAAAGAGAAAACCCAGTTACATTTGGTGTCAGAGAAAAAACCCTTGGCCCAATATGAGGTGTGAATGACAGTCACTAAAGGTCCACAGTTAGTATTGTTTAATGTGTGAAAGGATAGAGGTTTGCATAGCAATCGTAATATTTTCTTTATTTAGAAGTGCATTTTCTCTCTTAATTTTAAGAGTTGGTCGAAAATATTTAAACATCTTTTTAATTCAATGTAGTAAGATTGTGTAACTAATGGTTTGTAAAATGATGACACAAAATCGTACAAAGTCAGAGTCAGCACCACAAGCGGTTTCTACTGAGGAAGCTAGTCTGAGCTTAGTTAATCAAGTAGAACAGCTTAAAAATGATAATAATGTATTATTTAAACAGTTGTGTGAGGTTAGGCAAACCGGTTCAATCCCTCCCACCCTAGATTCCTCAGCAGCAGCCTTGGTAACTCCTTTTTCAGATAAAGCTGGCGAGGACATAACAGCCGTTTTTGGTGATTTAGTAGCAGTTGCAAAGCTAGGATCATGGTCAGATGAACAGCTCCTACAAATGACAAAGTTAAGATTGATAGGAGAGGCTAAAGCACACGTATTATACCATGAAGAATTACGGAATGCTCCAACATTTGAGGAATTGAAGAAAGGATTACTTCAACGTTTTCAAAAACAGAACAGCTGTAGATTTTATAGGGAAAAATTAAACACTATCACTCAGAGGCAAAACGAGTCGTTAGAAAGCTTTGTAGATAGGATTAGAAAAGTTAATATTAACACCTATCAGTTGACAACTAGTGACGAAGCAAATAAAGTTATTTTACAAGAGGCAGAAGATAGAGCTCTGGATACATTTTTACCTCCTGGGTTACATCCTGAAACGTCCCGTCGTGTCAGGGCAAAGTTTCCTAAACATTTAGCGGAAGCTGTATCTGTGGCGACGGCTTTCGAAGAAATAGACATTGCCACCAGATACAAGGAGAAGCGAAATGTATTTTCAGCAGGAGTACAATGTTTTAGGTGCGATCGACAGGGACATATAGTAAAAAATTGCAGACAACCTAAATGCACTAATTGCCAAAGAATAGGTCACACATTCAAGGAATGCAGGAATAAGACAGATTTTGGAAATAGAAATCAGTTAAACTCAAACGGGAACTTCGGAGCCGCCGCCAGACGTTCCCAATAAAATTTCATGCCGCTAAGGCGAATGTGAAGACGGAATGCTCGTTATCTGCAACCATACAGGATAAAAAGGCAAGGATACTGGTGGATACAGGCGCAAACGTGTCAATAGTGAGTAATGAATGCATTGGAGAAAAGAAATATGACCGTCCAAGATATAGATTGAGTGGGGTAGGAGGAGGTACAGTGAAGTCATTAGGATGTACATAATTGATTTTCTATATTCACGGTGTACAATGTCAAGAAGATGTAGAAGTGGTAACAAAGGTAACTGACGGGTACGATGCGATCCTAGGGCTGGATTTCCTGAATAAACATCACGCTAAAATCGACCTCAGACAGCAAACTGCAGAACTTAGCGGAATAGTGTTTCAGCTAGGTGACACCGCTATAAAGGGCCCGCTGCCGCAAGATTTCCCCAACCGGAAGGCGAAATCAACTACACTGCGTGCAACGTCCTTGAAGGTTGATTCGCGGGATAAGATACCATTTGGCTCAGGAAAACTTTTCTGGAGGACCGTTGACCCCGAGGTACCTACAGATACAATGTGTCTAACAGAGCCATTACAGGAAAATGAGGAATTAGATGTATCACATTGTTTTGTACGTAGAAATGTTGTACGGGTTCAAGACGTTGAGAGAGAAAGAAAAGTACCGGTACATATTGACAATTTCGGAGTGGAGGACAAAGAGTTGTATAAGGGAATATTAGTAGCTACAGTCAGTACTTTTGAAGAAGAAGATTTGATTTGGTCAGATAGTATTGATGGTCAGAAACCAGATGCCTATAAAACCGCATTACGGCAGAAGATTGAGCATTTGGAAGGAAATGATAGAGACACGATAGAAGCAGTTTTAGTTGAGTTCCAAGATTTATTTAATGCAGAAGGTCCACTGCCAGCAACAGATATCACACAGCATACGATCCCAACAGGAAATAGCCCCCCAGTTTATAGGAAGCCTTATAGAGTTCCGCATCACCTACAGCCAGTACTGGATGAATTTTTAGAACAACATCTAAAATCTGGAGTTATAGAATATTCTGATTCGCCTCATAATTCAAATATTGTAATTATTCCAAAGCAGTCTCCCGACGGTACGAAACGATATAGATTTTGTTGTGACTACTGACACCTTAACAAACAAACCATCTCAGATGTTTATCCTCTTCTAAACATTACAGATATCATTGACAGTTTGGGTAACAGTAAATACTTTTCAACAATCGATTTACGTAGCGGATATCATCAATTGGAAGTTGCACCTGAAGATAGGCATTAAACAGCATTCTCTACCCCTGGAGGCCACTGGCAATTTAAAAGAATGCCTTTCGGTTTGAAAAATGCACCAGCAACTTTTCAAAGACTACTCGATGGAGTATTGCGAGGACTCAAAACTCAGCAATGTTGTGTATATCTAGACAATATTATTGTATTCTCCAAAGACATTAATGAACATGCTGTGCGTCTGCGTAACGTTTCTCAGAGACTTAGAAAAGCTAAATTAACATTAAATATGGAAAACTCAAGTTTTGCATTGACAGAGGTTACATACCTAGGGCATATCATTAGCGAAAAAGGAATTAAAACAGATCCTCGATTTATTTCGGCAGTTAAGGACTTTCCAACACCACAACGCGTTAAAGAAGTACAAAGTTTCATTGGCCTCGCATCGTGTTACCGAAAATATGTTCAAAATTTTGCAGAAATTACCCAACCCTTAACCCAATTATTGAAAAATGGTGCAAAATTTCATTGGTCTGAAGATTGTGAATCAGCATTTCAAACCCTTAAAGGTAAGTTAACACACAGTCCAGTATTAGCCTACCCAGATTATAATAAAGAATTTATTTTATCCTGTGACGCAATTGGTCATTCAGTAGGAGTTGTTTTGAGTCAGAATATTAATGGCGCGGGACACCCCATAGCCTACACCTCGAGACAACTAACAACGGCAGAAAGAAATTATTCCACAACGGAGAAAGAATTGTTAAGCGTTATTTATGGCATCAAATACTTTAAATGCTACTTGTATGGTAGGAAATTCAAGGTTATTACAGACCACGCAGCTTTAAAATGGTTGCTTGGGTTAAAGGATCCATCTTGTCGTCTCACCCGTTGGGCCCTGTGTCTTTCCGAAATGTATTTCGAAGTTATCCATGAACCAGGCAAAAAACACACGAATGCAGATTGCCTAACGTAAGTCGGAAAACAGCACTTTTGTAAGCAACAGGCCGAGATACTGAGGACTGGAGAAAGGCATAAGATGAGGATACAGAATGCAAAATTTTGCTTTGAAGATGGTGTATTATGCCATAAAACAAAACTTGGACCGCGAATTGTTGTTCCCCAACACCTTAGACAAGAAATAATGGCAGAGGCCCACGATCATATCCTTGCAGGACACGGTGGACAGCGGACAACCGAAAGACGCGTAGTAGAGCGATTTTGGTGGCAAACCAGAAAGCAGGATGTTGCGCAGTACGTTCGTAATTGCATTGCGTGCGCACAAAAAGCTGAACTTTCTCGTTTAAAAATACCCTTACAGAGGCTCCCCGAGGCTTCATGTCCATTTCAGATCTGTGGACTGGATCTTCACGGACCATTTCATAAAACACCTGCTGGTAATAAGTATGTTCTTACGATTATAGATCACTTTTCATGCTACCTAGCTATGGTGAGTCTCCTGGATCAGCAAGGCAAATACAGTTGTCCAAGCTTTAGTCAACAACTGGATACTTAAATTTGGCGTACCTGAAGCTATTATCACAGATGAGGGATCTAATTTTATGTCTGAATTAATGAAACAGCTATGCCACTTACTAAAAATACGTAAATTACGCGCAACTCCGTTACACCCTCAGTGCAACGGACGCACAGAAAGAGTTCATCGGACAATTGGCAAGATGCTTAGTTATTATATTAATGAACAACATTCTAATTGGGATACGTATTTACCAATAATCGTGTCGGTATACAACCCCTAAAACGCATGAAGTAACTGGCATGGCACCTTATGAAGTGGTCTATGGGAGAAAAATGCCGTCCCCTTTTGATGTAATCAGGCAGAAAAACGGAAAAGTCGGAGAAACAGTAAAAGATTTCTGTCGAATGATGAAGGATGTATGGAAAAAGGTTCAAAAATCTAATACAAAGGCTTTGGAACGACAGGAAAGATTAGGTAAAGCCCAAGCTAAATATCCATATTACAAAATCGGTCAGTGGGTGATGCTGTCAACCGCATACATTGCGAAAGGAAAAATGAAGAAATTTTTAACAAACTACAGAGGTCCTTATCAAATTATTGAGATCACATCACCAGTCAACGATAAACTGCAACTGCCCACCCGAACTACTAGTGTCCATGCAAGTCGTTTAAAACCTTTTAAGGGCGCTCCAGATGTAATTCCTTCAACAATAGCGTCTGCCTTTCCGAAGGGTGGAGGAAGTGCCCGAAAAGGAAAAAGAGTGGCCACGCCAGCACAACATACAGACATGGCACCATACAATCTTCGACCAAGGGTGCGAATGTCCTAGTTGAATCATAGTAGACTGTGGATCGTATACAAATGTAAACAATTATTAAATGATAATGGTTTATTTTTTTAAGAAAAAAAAGTTGAACATAGAAACATGTAGATCTTGTAGTTAACAATGTATTCCTTCTTTTCTCTGTTTTTGTTTTTACTAGGTTGGTAGGTCCATAACCATCACTGGTACAACTAATGTTAATTCATCCTTCCCTCTAATTTATTGGCCAGAAAACGCCATGCAAGCATTTCCTACACAAAACCTATCCTACCTCAATGACTCCCTTGACAGTTCCCTTCTGAAGCACATTACATATGTTCATAAACTCACAGCAAGGCAAAATTGATGCCAATGTTATGATGCAACATGTCTTACAATTAAAAAGTGAACACAAAACTAAAATTATAATGCTAGTAACGGGTATATCTGGACCCTTTCTGTTGGTGTTTCTGCTTTGTACAGTTTTGTTTTATTTAAGACGAAAAAATATGCCAAATAATAATATACCACTTCATCAAATCCCTGTTACCTGGATACCGCTCTCTTTACTGGTGTACATCAATAGTTACTTTTGAGCATTAGTGTATTAATTTTGTTTATTGGACGTCACACTTTATTAAACAGTCTCATGTTAAAATAACAATACTGTATGATAGATATTCTTGCATTAACATAGGGTAGATTAAACAGGTGTGGCTATGTAATTTTCTAAGTGAAAAATCTATTTTTGTTTGTTCATTGTCATCAAGATTTGTTACACTTATTGCAACGACTTATGTGTGAACCATGTGATTCATGAGCATACAGTGCTTTAGTAAAGTGATAAAGTATTTTCAACATTCTTAATGTCAAGCGTGTGTAATCGTCTAAGTCGAGAGTTTTCATTGCTTGTGTTAGAGCTTTTGCCGTGTGAAGAGTGGAGGAATGTCGAGTGGTAAATTCGAGGGCGAATTTCTCCGAAGAGTGGAGGAATGTTGAGTGGTACTTAAGATAGGTAAACAAAATAGTGAAATCAATGTGAAGTGAAGTAGAAATTAGGAAATAAATAAAAAACCTTGTTTAGTTTTACACACTGGCAAACAGCGGGCAGAGCAACAGTGGCCACGACCAGCGCGTGAAGTCAGCACGTTCAAGAGAAGCCATCGCCCTCCCCACATAAGCGGACGCTGTCGATTCAGCCGTCAGGGCATCGCCCGACGGGCTCACGTGTTTCTCAATTGTCACATGTGATCAAAGGCCGTCGCCTACATTCCAAGAGCCAATGACCGACGTTAAGAAGATTCTTCGAGAAGCTTTTCAAGGTGACAGAAGACGCAATGACCGTGAAGTCGTTCGCCTCCAGTGAACTGAAGTGGATAAATATGCGAGATGCAGTGGGCCCGACAGGAGTAGTTTGCAGTTCCGTTTTGGAGCTGAAGACCGTCATGCAGGAAGAGACTACATCGTACACAGAAGCACCAAGTCCGCCGCCGTGATGGAATAGCAAGCCGCAGCCTCGGCGCCAGAAGACAGAAGTTAAAAGGTATTTGAAGACTGATTTTTACGTACCCGGGTGACTCGTGAGGACGGGAAGGAGACGGCCTCACATCAGCAGCCACCTGTGAGCTGGGATGAAGATCTGACAGCCGAAGACTGGCAAGCTGGAGTCCGTTTTAATCAGACGCCGCCGCTCACGCAAGCGGAAGGCTTTGCAAACGACACATCTGCCGCTCTCCCAGCCAGAACAATCCAGTAAGAAAACCGTTGTACAAATCTTCAATATAAGTTATCTTATGTAAAAACGCTGTTTCATTCTACCTCATACCCGAGCCAAGGAAGAACCCATCCTGCCCACATGTTGTTAAGAGAGAAAAAGTAATTTATTTAGTGTTTTTCACTCTGTCATAATGCTTTAGAATCTAATGCCCTTCGCAGTAATGCTCATCCTGACAACTGACTAGCATCAAAAGAGAAAACCCAGTTACATGTGGCACCACATCTCAAAAGCTCCCTCTTCTTTTCCAGTTCTCACACAGTCCATTGTTCACTTTCATACACCGCTGTGCTCTGAACACACGTTCTCGGAAATTTCTCCCTCAAGTGCTAACGTCTTCTAGAACGACAAATCCTCTGAATGAGTCTTGATTTTTTCTAAGTTGAGCTTCAATTATCAAGCGCAGTTTCAGAACGCCTTGGTCGGCGCCTTTGCCTTTTCTAAACCCAAACTGATCTTCATATAAAAGACCCTTAATTTCCTTTTCCATTCTTCTATATGATTCTTTTCAGAAACCTGGCTACAGGAGCTGTTAAGCAGATTGTGTGATAGTTCTTACATTTATCGCTCTTGCTATCTTCGGGACTGTTTGGAAGATATTTTCCGATAGTCTGATGATATGTCTCCAGACACATAGAATCTGAAAACCAACTTGTATAATCGTTCGGTTGCCACTTCCTCCAATGATTTTAGGAATTCTACAAAACTCTGACTCTCTTACTACACACCTTACGTCTTCCATATCCTTCCCTGCACTTCCTGTTTATTACATTCCTAAGTGACTTATATTGCTTTATTCCTACCTTCTTCTGAAGGCTGTTATTCTTCCTCTTTTCATGGATAATTGAAGTATTTCTTAATATACCGGAAGTTTCTCCGCAGTTGCTTTCCTGGTACCTATATTTGTCTGTTCAACGGCTGTTGTTGCACCTCTTTAGAGACACCCATTCCTCTTCAACTGAACCGCGTACTGCGCCGTTCATTATCGCAGTATCACCAGCCTCATAGAACTTGAAATGCATCACACCATTCCCTAGTACTTCAGTATCCCACTCCTTTGCACACTGATTTTCCCGAATGATTCTCTGTAAACTCAGTCTACTCTTCATCATGACCAATTTGTGATTTGAGTCTATATCAGCGCCTCGGTGCACCTTAAAACCCAGTATTTGATTTCGGAATCTAGATTACATCATTGTCAGACGAATTTATTAGCAGAACTAAAATGTACCATTTTGTACATGAGAGGACAAAATAGTTAAGGAGTATTAAAAATGAGACTTAACTTCAAAACTGAGAACTATGTAGTATATGAAGTGATGGAATTCTGCTCTCCTGGCAGCATAACAACGCATCTTGGGCGAAGCAAGTACACCAGAAGTTTATTAGCATAAGTAAGCCAGACTTTCTCGTCATAAGAAGTATGCTTTTACCGAACACAGATTTTAATTTCAGAAATAAATTGCTGAGTACGTACATCTGGACTACAGCATTGTATGGAGATGAATCATGGACACTAGGAAAACTGAAATATAAGAAGATCGACTTATTTGAGATGTGGTTTTACTGATCGGTATTGTAACTTAAGCCTACTGAGAAAAGATAGGGATGTTCATAGGGAATTGTCGAGGAAAGGAATATATGTAAAGCCAATATCTACCCTCCAATATGTTGGAAAAATTATACGTTTTAAGCCGGCGCCAGGCATAAAACGTCATTCGAAATTTTACTGAATGCTTTCTCAGAAAATTATATTGAACAATTATTTTATGAGCCCACTCGAAGCGTAAATAATGGTTGCGAAAGCATACATGACCTTTTAACAACAAATAATCCTGGACAAATAATGAGTATTGTGACGAATACAGGGATTAGCGACCACAAGGCAATTGCTGCTAGGCTGTATGCCGTAACACCCACAAACATCAAGAAGTGCAAGGTATATGTATTTAAAAGAGCTGATAAAAATGCTCTTAACGCCTTTTTAAGAGACAGTCTTCGCTCCTTCCGATCTAGTAATGTAAGTGTAGAAAAATTGTGGAATACGTAAAGAACACCAGTGGCAAGACGCAATCAATATCTTCACTGCGCGATAACAACGGTGAAGTCACTGATGACAGTGCCACTAAAGCAGAGTTATTAAACACGGTTTTCCGAAACTCCTTCACCAAAGAAGACGAAGTAAATATTTCTGAATTCCAATCAAGAACAACTGCCAAGATGAGAAACATAGAAGTAGACATCCTCGGTGTAACAAAGTAGCTTAAATCACATATAAAGGTAAGGCCTCCGGTCCAGATTGTGTACCAGTCAGGTTCCTCTCAGAGTATGCTGATAAAATAGCTCCATATTTAGCGAATATATACAACCACTCGCTCAGAAAAAGATCTGTACCTAAAGACTGGAAAATTGCTTAAGTCACACCAATACTCAAAAAGGGAAGTAGGAGTAATCCGCTGAATAACAGGCCTATATCACTAACGTCGATTTGCAGTATGATTTTGGAACGTATACTGTATTCGAACATTACGAAGTACCTCGAAGAAAACGATTTATTGACACACAGTCAGCACGGATTCAGAAAATATCGTTCTTGTGAAAGACAACTAGCTCTTTATACTCATGAAGTAATAAGTGCTATCGACAGGGGATGTCAAATTGATTCCATATTCTTAGATTTCCAGAAGGCTTTCGACACCGTTCTTCACAAGCGTCTTCGAACCAAACTGCGTGCCTACTGAGCATCGCCTCAGTTGTGCGACTGGATTCGTGATTTCCTGTCAGAAAGGTCACAGTTCGTAGTAATAGACGGAAAGTCGTCGAGTAAAACAGAAGTAATATCCGGCGTTCCCCAACGATATAGGAGACAATCTGAGTAGCCGTCTTAGATTGATTGCGGATGATGTTGTCATTTACCGTCTTTTAAAGTCATCGAATGATAAAAATGACTTGAAAAATGATTTAGATAAGATATCTATAGGGTGCAAAAAGTGGCAATTGATCCTGAATAAAGAAAAGTGTGAAGTTATTCGCATGACTACTAAAAGAAATCAGCTAAATTTCGATTATGCGATAATTCACACAAATCTGAAGGCTGTAAATTCAGCTAAATACTTAGGGATTACAGTTACACATAACGTAAATTGTAACGATCACATAGATAATATTGTGGGTAGAGCAAACTAAAGACTGCGATTCATTGGCAGAACACTTAGAAGGTACAACAGGTCTACTAAAGAGACTGCTTACACCACGCTTGTCCGCCCTATTCTGGAGTATTGCAGTGCGGTGTGAAATCCGCATCAGGTGGGACTGATGGATGACATCGAAAAAGTACAAATAAGGGCAGCTCGTTTTGTATTATCGTGAAATAGGTGAGATAGTGTCACAGAGATGATACGTGAATTGGAGTGGCATTCATTAAAACAAAGGCGTTTTTCGTTGCGACGGGATCTTCTCATGAAATTTCAATCACCAGTTTTCTCCTCCGATTGCGAAAACATTCCGTTGGCACCCACCTATATACGGAGAAATGATGATCATCATCATCATCATTTAAGACTGATTATGCCTTTCAGCGTTCAGTCTGGAGCGTAGTCCCCTTATAAAATTCCTCCATGATCCCCTATTCAGTGCTAACATTGGTGCCTCTTCTGATGTTAAGTCTATTACTTCAAAATCATTCTTAACAGAATCCAGGTACCTTCTCCTTGGTCTGCCCCGACTCCTCCTACCCTCTACTGCTGAACCCATGAGTCTCTTTGGTAACCTTGCTTCTCCCATTCGTGTAACATGACCCCACCATCTAAGCCTGTTCGCCCTGACTGCTACATCTACAGAGTTCATTCCCAGTTTTTCTTTGATTTCCTCATTGTGGACATCCTCCTGCCATTGTTCCCATCTACTAGTACCTGCAATCATCCTAGCTACTTTCAAATCCGTAACCTCAACCTTGTTGATAAGGTAACCTGAATCTACCCAGCTTTCGCTCCCATACAACAAAGTTGGTCGAAAGATTGAACGGTGCACAGATAACTTAGTATTGGTACTGACTTCCTTCTTGAGAGTAGATCGTAGCTGAGCGCTCACTGCATTAGCTATGCTACACCTCGCTTCCAGTTCTTTCACTATGTTGCCATCCTGTGAGAATATGCATCCTAAGTACTTGAAACCTTCCACCTGTTCTAACTTTGTTCCTCCTATTTGGCACTTAATCCGTTTATGTTTCTTTTCGTTTTGGAGATGCTAATCTTCATACCATAGTCCTTACATTTCTGATCTAGCTCTGAAATATTACTTTGCAAACTTTCAATCGAATCTGCCATCACAACTAAGTCATCTGTGTATGCAAGACTGCTTATTTTGTGTTCAAATATCTTGATCTCATCCAGCCAGTCCATTGTTTTCAACATATGATCCATAAATAATATGAGCAACAGTGGAGACAAGTTGCAGCCTTGTCTTAGCCCTGAAACTACTCTGAACCATGAACTCAATTTACCATCAACTCTAACTACTGCCTGACTATCCATGTAAAGACCTTTAATTGCTTGCAAAAGTTTGCCTCCTATTCCATAATCTCGTAGAACAGACAATAACTTCCTCCTAGGAACCCGGTCATATGCCTTTTCTAGATCTATAAAGCATAGATACAATTCCTTGTTCCAGTCATAACACTTCTCCATTATTTGCCGTAAGCTAAAGATCTGGTCCTGACAACCTCTAATAGGCCTAAACCCACACTGATTTTCATCCAATTGGTCCTCAGCTAATGCTCGCACTTCCCTTTCAACATTACCTGAGAAGATTTTACCCACAACGCTGATTAAAGAGATACCTCTGTAGTTGTTACAATCTTTTCTGTTTCCATGTTTAAAGATTGGTGTGATTACTGCTTTTGTCCAGTCTGATGGAACCTGTCTCGACTCCCAGGCCATTTCAATTATCCTGTGTAGCCATTTAAGACCTGACATTCCACTGTATTTGATGAGTTCCGACTTAATTTCATCCACCCCAGCTGCTTTATTGCACTGCAATCTATTGACCATTTTCTCCACTTCCTCAAATTTGATGCTATTTCTATCATCATTCCTATCCCATTCTACCTCGAAATCTGAAACATTACTGATCGTATTTTCACCTTCATTGAGCAACTCTTCAAAATATTCCCTCCATCTGCCCAAGGCATACACAGGATTAACCAGCAGTTTTCCTGACCTGTCCAAAATACTTGTCATTTCCTTCTTACCTCCCTTTCGAAGACTGCTAATTACACTCCAGAATGGTTTTCCAGCAACTTGACCCATAGTCTCCAACCTGTTTCCAAAGTCTTCCCAAGAGAAATGATCATCACGATAAAATAAGAAAAATCAGGGCTCGCACAGAAAAATGTAAGTGTTCGTTTTTCCCGCGTGCCGTTCGAGAGTGGAACGGTAGAGAGACAGCTTGAAGGTGGTTCATTGAACCCTCTGCCAGGCACTTGTAGATGTAGATGCAGATGTAGAACTAGAAGAAGGAACAGGATCACTGGACATGTGTCAAGACATCAAGGAAAAAGTTCTTTGGCACTAGAGGCAACTGTATAGGGTAAAAGACATAGACGTAGATGGAAGTGGGAATGTGTGCTACAAGTAAATGAGGACTTTAGGTGTAAGTATTAGAACTACTCCGATACGTAGTGACTGGCACAAGAAAACAATCGTGGCAGGCCTTATCAAACTAGCCAGAAGACTGTGAACCCCAAAGAAGTTTGTTTACTTGGATCATATTCTAGAGAAGTAATGCATTTAGAATAGAATCTGAGTCATGAACATGAACTCAAGGTCCATCAATTCTTCTGTAAAATATGAATTCTCTGCCTTGTTTTGCCGGCATGTTTCAAATTTAACATCTATTGTTGTGGAGGCTTTTATGAAGTGGAGGCATCCTAGTGACAAGCTACGGTGTCCCTATCCACCAGGACATAACATATTCGCTTCCTATTGGCTACTGGAAGCAAAACTTTATAAGGGTAGCGAGAATTCTCCTGGAACTTGACTGGTCGTAAGATTTGAAGCAGCAACCGTGGTGTCAGTGCTGGTTAGAGTAGGGATGTGAAAAACCGACCGTTTAAAACCGATACCGGTATTTTGGTTCTGAGTAACCGGTATTATTCGGTAGTTCTTTGGTCTGGGTTGCAATAGGTGTTTTATTTATTTTTTACTAATAACAGAGTAAAGGAAAAATGTCAATTGGCCATAGCAGCATGGTTAAAATCTTTGTTTTTAAATAAAACCTGTTTAAAAATGGAGTAATTTTATACGTAAAATTGGATTTAGTTTTAAATATTGCGTCATTATAGAAAATGGGAAATAACAATGCCTGCAGAACGAGCAACAAACATGTGGCATGAGAATAGGACAGCACTGCTCAGACAATAACGTCTCTGTTGCCGTGTGCCGTGGCTTAAGGTACGCTTGCACGTGCAGTGTGCAAGACTTGCCCCCACCTGGTCTATACGGTAATTTCTCCCTGTCGTCGTCAGACATCCGTTGTATTATAGAATGAGGCCAATCATAGTCTGGAAATATTTCTACGAAGTGACGTAAAAAAGTACAATGCTTCATTTGCTTTAAGAAATTAAAGATTCGTCTGCCATTTCTATTAAATAATAGAAGAGGAAAGAAATTATGCTAACAGTAATAAACTAAAAACTTAACAACAGTTCATCCATAGTATACAATAAAAAAGTAGGAAGCTGCTGATTTGCTACCTGTGTCTACGTAATATGCCTTTAGTTCTTCAACCACAGTTTTCATTCTTTAGCACTGACTATTCGTAACGCCCAAATAGTGGTATGATCCCCGATCACCACAGTTTTGAGCAATTTCAAAAAATTGGAATCAATAGGAAGACACTGGTGATTTTTTTGGTATCCAATCACTCATCTGCTTTCGAGAAGCGCAGCGAACATTGGATGGATTAAACTTTCCTTAATTTGCGTATTTAATTTAATATTTCGATTCAATGTACACTGTGTGATCAAAAGTATACGTATACCCCCCAAAACATAAGGTGCGTTGTGCTGCCACCTACTGCCAGGTACTCCATAGCAGCGACCTCAGTAGTCATTTGACATCGTGAGAGAGCAGAATGGGGCGCTCCGCGGAACTCACGGACTTCGAACGTGGTCAGGTGACTGGGTGTCAGTTGTGTCATACCTCTGTACACGAGATTTCCACACTCCTAAACATCCCTAGAGTCACTGTTTCCGATGTGATAGTGAAGTGGGAAGTGAAGGGACACGTACAGCAGAAAAGCGCACAGGCCGACCTCGTCTGTTGACTGCAGAGACCGCCTACAGTTGAAGAGAGACGTAATGTGTAATAGGCAGACATCTATCCAGACCATCACACAGGAATTCCAGACTGCATCACGATCCACTACAAGCACTATGACAGGCGAGAGGTGAGAAAACTTGGATTTCATGGTCGAACGGCTGCTCATATGCCACACATACCGCCGGTAAATGCCAAACGACACCTCGTTTGCTCTAAGCAGCGTAAACTTTGGACGACTGAATAGTCGAAAAACGTTGTGTGGAGTGAAGAATCACGGTACACAATATGGCGATCCGATGGCAGGGTGTGGGTGTGGTGAATGCCCTGTGAACGTCGTCTGCCAGTGTGTGTAGTGCCGACAGTGAAATTCGAAGGCGGTCGTGTTATGGTGGGGTCGTGTTTTTCATGGAGGGAGCTTGCACCACTAGTTGTTTTGCGTGGCACGGTCACAGTACATTGATGTTTTAAGCATCTTGTTGTTTCCCACTGTTGAAGAGCAATTCGGGGATGGCGATTGCATCTTTCAACACAATCGATCACCTGTTCATAATGCATGGCCTGTGGCGGAGTGGTTACACGACAATAACATCCCTGTAACGGACAGGCCTGCACAGAGTCCTGACATGAATCCTCTGGGATGTTTTGGAACGCTGACCTCGTGCCAGGCCTCACCGACCGACATCGACACCTCTCCTCAGTTTAACACTCCGTTAAGAGTGGACTGCCATTGCCCAAGAAACCTTTCAGCACCTGATTGAACGTATGCCTGCTAGAGGGGAAGCTGTCAGAAAGGCTAAGCGTGTGCCACGTCTTATTGAATTCCAGCATTACCGATGGAGGGCGCCACGAACTTGTAGGTCATTTTCAGCCAAGTGTCCGGATGCTTTTGATTACATAGTACCTTGTAAATGAGAGAGTCAACATTTTTTAATCTTTGTTCGATTTCTACGTTTATTACAGAAAATAATAGGAATAAAAAAACCGAAAATCGATTATATCAGAAACCGGTTATTTTGAGCGGTTTTAAAGTCAGTTTAAACTGGCATGAAAAAAAAAAAAAAAAAACCAATGAAACCGAAAATCGATTGTAAATTCATAAAACTGCAACCAGTCACTGGTTTGAATAATTATTTATTATTCCATGAACAGGTTGTCGAACCTTTTCAGCGCGCAGTCCGGAACCGCGGGACTGCTACGGTCGCAGGTTCGAATCCTGCCTCGGGCATGGATGTGTGTGATGTCCTTAGGTTAGTTAGGTTTAATTAGTTCTAAGTTCTAGGCGACTGATGACCTCAGCAGTTAAGTCGCATAGTGCTCAGAGCCATTTGAACCATTTTGTTTTAACCTTTTCAGATTCATCTTCATGTGGTTTCCTGGAAGTTACATCACTATTTCTAGCATAACGCTGGTTGCTGGCTCTGTGACAAGAAGATGGAGCACGCATTAATGTATCACCATGACTATTGTTTAAAAAAAGCCGCCCATACTGTCGTATTAAGTAAAAAACCTAAATTTTCCATCCATATCGACAGATAAACATATGTTCGAAACCCGTTTCATGGAATAATAAATAACTATTCAAAAAAGTGACTGGGTGCAGTTTTATGTATTTACATTCAATTAACAGTCACGGGTTCTAAAATACCCCTAATGGATAAGCTTAACCGAAATCCGATTGTTTCAGCTATAACTGCGATCCCTAGGTTACAGCCGAATGGCTGTGGCCACAGTCAATGGTCGTGCACCTAGGGTCGCTGTAAAGAAGTTCGCTAAATGTATTAGTTGTTTCACTCAAAGTAATAATAGGCTCGCGGGTGTGCAACTGTTACGAAATATTGCACTGCTACAGCTGAGTTGCAGCAGTCGCAGTGCCCCCCGGGGTGGCCGAGCGGTTCTAGGCGCTACAGTCTGGAACCGCTACGGTCGCAGGTTCGAATCCTACCTCGGGCATGGATGTGTGTGATGTCCTTAGGTTAGTTAGATTTAAGTAGTTCTAAGTTCTAGGGGACTGATGACGTCAGAAGTTAAGTCCCATAGTGCTCAGAGCCATTTTTTTGAGCAGTCGCAGTGGACGGATGGATGCGTACGTGGCGGCCGGAGAGAATTGCGGTCGCGAGTGTTGTTAACCGAGTGAGCTGCAGTGCTCGCAACTAGGTTCACTGCTCGGAATATTTACAGAAGAGTGTTGTTAAACAGTATCGGATTGGTGAGTTGGCAAATTATAAGGGTGAAGTATTGTTTAATCATTAAGACTTACAGTACAAAATAAATGTAAGGATCTCCGAAATAACATTGGAGCGCTCTTTACTGTAAAGTAGATCCTCACTTTCCTATCATCTTAACCTGTCAGCACCACTTCACAAGCCAAGCGAAGCCATGTCCTAGTATTTTATTCTGTAGTGAATGTGACAATACATCTTTCGAAGACGAGAGGTAAGTTCAAGACACATTGCATGTTCGTTTCCAGATACATTCCTTCATTTTATAATCAGCTGGGGCATATCGTTCCTAAAAGACGTGAGGTAACTTCTTTCATGAGTGAATTACTTTCCCTTAAGACTCTTCCTATGGATCCCAGCCTGGAACATGCTTTTCCTATAGTTTGTCTTTTGTGGTCATTCCACTTCAAGGTCGCTCCAAATGCTTACGGTAGATCTAGCTAGATCTCGACAAAGTACTAGACTTGAGCAAGGAGTGGCAACTAGCTCTTGACATAAAGAATTGAAGACCTGCGCATTTGTCGAGACAAAAAAAGCTTGGTTTTCTTTTGACTACTATATTAACGAGTCACAGCTAAAGTCAGTCATGTCACATAAATGTTTACGAGAAACAATATGTAGAGACATGATGTGGAACGACTACACAGGCACAATTGTAGGTAACGCTATGGCAGGGTATGATTTATTGCTGGATTCTGGAAAACGGCTGCTTTACAAAACGACACCTGCACAGTCCAACCTGAATACTACTCATGCGTATGGGATCCATTTCAGGTCAGATTAATCTTGTGAATATACAAAGAACGGTTGTGATAAGTGACAGGACTCCAGAATTAATTCTCGCCCTCGTAGCTTTACTTTCACCAGTACCTCTCTCCTACCTTCCAGATCTCACAGGAGTTCTCCCGCACACCTTGCAGTACTAGTGCTCCTGGTAAAGATCCCAGGTTCGAGTTCCGGTATCATTTCTTCCAGACTCCTAGTCCCGCAAGGTACGTGGGAAAACTGTTGTGAAGTCTGGAAGGTTGGAGGAGAGGTACTGGCGGAAGTAAAGCTGTGACGGTGGGTCGTAAGTGGTGCTTTGATAGCTCAGTTTACAGTGCACTTGTCCGTGGAATGCAAAGGTCCAAGGTTCGAGTCCCATCGCCACACGTATTTTTAATCTGCCTCACGAATGCGAGTCCAAGGAGCTAACCACCGCGCCACCTCGCTCGGTAAAGGTACAAGACAATTATTCTCTGTCTCGAATGGACGGTGATACACCATCTGATCAAAAGTATCCGGACGGACATCTATTAGTGGGATTTAGTATAGGGTGTGTCCACCTTTTGCGTTTGCGACGGCTTCAAATCTGCTGGGGACACTTTCAATGAAGTGTCGGAAAGTCTGTGGAGGAATGGTAGCCCATTCTTCCTCAAGAGCCGAAACCAGAGAAAATATTGATGTTGGACTGGAGTATGGAGTGAAGCCGACGTTCTACTCGTAACTCGACCCAAAGGTGTTGCGTTTAGTTCGGGACTGTCGGCAGGCCAGTCCATTTCAGGAATATCAGTGTTCACAAACTGTTGCCTCTCAGATAATGCTGGTTTATGACAGGGTCCCCTGTCATGCTGATACAAACAATCATTGTCTTCGAGATGTTCCTCTACTGTACACTGTGGACAATGCTGTAGAATGTGCTCATACACTTCCGCATTTGGCGTTTTCTCAAGCACAATAAGAGGGCCACACTCTAACCACAAAAAAAAGTTCCCCACACCGTAACACCACATCCTCCATACTTCATTGTTGGCCCTACGCCAAATCCGATCCCTTCCGTCGGGTTGTCACAGGGTAGTGAGTGACTCATTACTCCAAATCACTCGTTTTCAGTCATCGAGTGTCTACACGCGTTGCTCTTTACAGTACGTCAAGCGTCGCTTAGCATTCACTACAGAAACGTGTGGCTTATGAGTGCTCCGCCACTGTACCCCATTGTTTTTAACTTCGTCTTCTGCGTTCCTACCGTACATTTCAGTTCTAATGACATCCACGAGTGTGTGGACACTAACTTTGGTGTCAATGACTGATGTGTTGGTAAATGTGCCAACACCTTGTAGATAGAGGAGGCCGAAATCTAACGCAGACGGGCGTGAATTCTGGAACAGGATAAGTAGTGAATTCTAATAAGAAAAGTATGCAGCTCTACGAATACTTATCTTTTAATTCTTGTTGTATACATCATTCTTGATGAGACATTTCATACGATAATTACCAAGCTCTGTAAGGCTAATGGCGCCTTGCTAGGTCGTAGCCATGGACTTAGCTGAAGGCTATTCTAACTGTCTCTCGGCAAATGAGAGAAAGGCTTCGTCAGTGTAGTCGCTAGCAAAGTCGTCGTACAACTGGGGCGAGTGCTGGTCCGTATCTCGAGACCTGCCTTGTGGTGGAGCTCGGTCTGCGATCACACAGTGGCGACACGCGGGTCCGACATGTACTAAATGGACCGCGGCCGATTTAAGCTACCACCTAGCAAGTGTGGTGTCTGGCGGTGACACCACAATGACAGCATTTACATTTACACATGCCCAGATTTTCTGTAGGTTTTCTGTGAGATCTTTTGATATGACTCTGTTACGTGATCATTGAAAGCTCCACACATAGCCCATATGACAGCCAAAAGTGTTTAATTTATTATTTCTCTATCTAGGGACCCAGGATGTGTTTGACACCAGTTGTGTAGTAGTCGCAACTTCTTTAGAAGTTTCTCTGCAGAGACTGTGTAACTTGAAAGGCCCTTCCCGTCACGATCTGTTCTGTCAGATATACACACTGATCAGCCGAAACATTTTTACCATCTGCTAAACACAACAGTGATTCTACGATGCATGGATGTTAACAAGTCCTTCGCATATTCGTGGAGGTATATCACGAAAGATGTCTATGCACAGGTCGCGCAATTCCCGTAAATTACGGGCTGATGCGCGGACCAGGCGCTCGACAGCGTCCCAGATTTGTTCCATTGGGTTCTGATCAGACGAATTTTGTGGCAGGGACATGAACGTTGGTTCGCTATCATGCTCCTGAAACTACTGCAGTTTGATTGTCACAGAGACAGTTATTCTGCTGGAAGACTTCATCGCCATCGGGGAGACATCAAGCATGAAGAGATGCTGCTGGTCCGCAGAACCGTTCACATGGTCCGCAGCTGTCACGGCACCTTCCATTACCATCACAGGTCCCTTAAAAACACATGATCGTCGGTCTGGTGATTCGTCCGAAAAGGCGTCACGTTTCCATTGACCCACGGTACAGTCTCGAAGAATCTCTTGGCTTAGTTTTTTTGCTTATCCAACGCAGACGTGATTGACGTCGTTGGGTCAACATGGAAACACGTAGGTGTCTTCTGCTACGGAGCCCCATATTCGACAATGTGCGCCGAACCATGAGCTTTGAAACTCTTGCACCTGAACCAGTATTGTGCTCTGTTGTCAAGTCTGCCACAGATCACCGCCTGTCCTGTTTTACAGGTTGGGGAAGCCTGCTCCTTGTACGTCCTGTGATGTGGCATGGGCGTTGTAATGAGTCCAAACGCCTTCAGCTCGAAAAGGTGCATCACTTGTTAATATCGCCTCAATTTACTATCGACTTAAATGTTCTGAGTGAATGAAGAGTTTGTTAAGAAGTTTGTGAAGTTTTCTTATTTTTGGGAGATTTTCCGGTGGATGGAGTATATGTTGGATGGAGTATGTGTTCACGCGAAGTTTTGTGGTTGAGGATTGAAGCACGCACTAGGGGATAGTAGCGTTACATTGCATTATTGTGGTTTATGAGCGTACGCAAGCACTGAGGAATAGTGACTTAGCGATATTTGGTTATGATTAATTGTGTGACTGCGGCGTGAGTAAATTCTGCGATATTTGGTTATGATTTTTACCGTGACTTCGGCGTGAGTAAATTCCGGAAATCTCGCTGTATGCACTGAATGTGTAGCCTATATTAAAGAGAACGGTCGCCCTACCTAATAGTTGTTTATTGAGACACAATCGTAAATTTATTGAAAATTTGATAGCTCTTCCGCCTGTCCATAAAAGAAAAATCAAGAACCATTTATTGGGGTACATGTTCTTTAAAAGAGATCACCGAGTGTTGTGTTTCGAGTTTTAAACATTAGTGGGTCGCGGAAGTCAACACTTGAAGTGGTGAGCTTTGTTTTTGGTTATTTAAAGTTCATATAGTTGAAAAGTATCTGTGAGATTCAGGTTTTTATTATTATTATTGTTACATTTCCACTTAGTGGCATTTTGAATAGAGAACCACCACTCGTTAAATAAAACGCTGACTTCTACCTGTAAGCCGGCCGGGGTGGCCGAGCGGTTCTAGGCGCTTCAGTCTGGAACCGTGCGACCGCTACGGTCGCACGTTCGAATCCTGCCTCGGGCATGGATGTGTGTGATGTCCTTAGGTTAGTTAGGTTTAAATAGTTCTAAGTTCTAGGGGACTGATGACCTCAGATGTCCCATAGTGCTCAGAGCCATTTGAACCATTTTTCTACCTGTAAACTAATTAATGGCAGGAAATATTGAATTAACAGTTTTAAAAAGAAAAAGGCAGTTCCCGACTTGTCCTTTATCCCTAAACTAAATTATATTCAAAAGTTAATTTCAAAGAAGACTAATATCTTGGATACATCTTTTCGTATCAAAGTAAATCCAAAGGCCAATAAAGTAAAAGATTGGCATATTGGTTAAAACAAAGTTCAAAGAAATTAAAACCCTAAAGAGAAGAAACTATTTTTCAGTCAATAATTTGCAACGGAAAAAAATTAATCTTTGTTTAGGCAGGGAAAGCGAGTTTTTAGTTTTATTGAAAAGTTATTAAATATAAATGAAAAGTTGTTCCATTTAATTCTGAAAGGTTGAGAGTGACGAAATAGTTTATTACGATAAAATTTCAATAAAGTCAAGGATATTATTGTAGCAAGGCGCTAGTTATAGAGGTTATCGTTGATTGACAACGAAAGATAAACAATATTAAATTATACCTTTCCCTTGTGAACATATTCTCCAGTTTACGTAAAATTTTATATCGTTCACACTGATTACTTGTATATGCTATTATTCGTTGAAGCTTACAAGAGGCAACGGATCTGTATGACGTATTCATCAGTTATACGGAAGCTGTCGTTTCTGCAACCTACGTTGTTGAGAAAGTGTTTAGTCGTGTTGTCAGAGTATACAGAGTGAGCTTCGCTATCGGTTGCTGTTATTGGTAAAGTAAATATATCATTCCTACTCCCCATAGACCCTCGCATTTGGTATTTTTCTGGTGACTGATACTAGCTTTGTTGGTAGTTTATCATCAGAAACTAGTGAACGCTGATAGTCAGATGAATTGGTGTAATTAATATCCAGATAGCTACAGCTGACCCCCTTCTACCACTAAAAGTGTTATTGTGCCCGTTCTTTTGTACGTAGTGTTATCGCAGAGAGCTGTAGTTTGATTTACAGGATGAGAAGCAGAATATCAAGCTTTACGTGTAGTCAATACGCTAGGCGCAAACTGAGACGCGTATAGCGCGTGTGGCGGGGCGCAGCGCAGCGGTCTTTTTTGTAACTTCACACGTTCAAATGAGATTGCGCAAATTGCGACGCGACGCGACACGCGCCTGCACCAGGTCGCACGTCGCTGTGGTTATATCACAGTTACTCGCGCCCCGCGTCACAAGCACAGCGGGAGGGGGGAAGCGGGGAGCAGGAAGACAACCCTCCCGTGTGCTAAAAAATGGTTCAAATGGTTCTGAGCACTATGGGACTTAACTTCTGAGGGAATCAGTCCCCTAGAACTTAGAACTACTTAAACCTAACTAACGTAAGGACATCACACACATCCATGCCCGAGGCAGGATTCGAACCTGCGACCGTAGCGGTCGCGCGGTTCCAGACTGTAGCGCCTAGCACGGCTCGGCCACCCCGGCCGGCGCCATAAGCTTACTTCGGCATGGCGCATATGGTCAGTGGAAGTATTGCCCATCCGAAAAATACAGCCTTACAGTATACTGAATTTTATTGTCACTGAGTAGTGTGTATCGTTTTTCGCCGTTTAAGCGCTCCATCTCTTTTCGTTAGTACATAATAGTTTTCAGTTACATATATCTGTGTACTTTTTGATTTTGTTTATTCTTTTGTCAAGAAAAATACACACAATTCAATAACTGGTGAGCCATTAGCCACTGGGATTATATCTTCTCCCTCCACAATGTTTTCAGATCGCAAGAAGGGAAAGACAATTCATCGTAAGGGCATTGAATAAGGAAGTAAGGAATATTTTAAAATCATATGATCTAGAATCAACGTAGGAAAGCAAAACAAGGTTATCTATTCGCGCCTGTTATGCTGACGTATCTCTACAATCTGTTAAAAAAAGTCAAAAAGATGGAATTTCCACAGATATGACCCCTTTGTGCTCCTGGCAAAAAGCGTCCAAGATACGAAGTACATAAGTTTCATTATCATTACTTGGATATGGATGCAATAAGAGACATTATACTACGTACATGTGGGAGTCACATTTTCACTTGAAGTTAGAAACAGTCGAGAACCCCTCACGAATAAGCCGGCCGAAGTGGCCGTGCGGTTAAAGGCGCTGCAGTCTGGAACCGCAAGACCGCTACGGTCGCAGGTTCGAATCCTGCCTCGGGCATGGATGTTTGTGATGTCCTTAGGTTAGTTAGGTTTAACTAGTTCTAAGTTCTAGGGGACTAATGACCTCAGCAGTTGAGTCCCATAGTGCTCAGAGCCATTTGAACCATTTGAACCTCAAGAATAACAATGTTTTAATCGTCTCATCGTGACGAGAAAAATCATTTCAGTGGTTTGATACACATGTCAGCATTAATAAACTAAATATACAACAGGCTACACAATACAAGTAGTGGTCGGTATTATTCCAAACGTATGAGTATCTTGGCAGAATGCGGTGATCTGATATATTTAACTTGTTGAAATGTATTGCTGACAAAGGCAAATCTACTTCCATAACAACATTTTACGAAAGACGTGAACTCTTCCTCTCACTAAGCACACTTGGCTAGCTTGCGCAGTCCTGTCGCGCACGTTATTCTCAACAGCTGACGATACATTGACCATTGTGTTGTGCGACTTCTCACATTTTTACTTTCCTCAATAACAACAATTTTACTCGCGGATCACACTTTGTCAGTTTAGCGAGCCGTAGGTGAGTAACCAGCATCTGGCATGTTGGTGTCTTTCCGTCTGAAGGGTACGTTCGTCATTATTTTAATACTTCTCTGATGAAGAAAAGGAATAAAATCCTTTGGTAAGTTTCCATTCGAGTCGTTCAGCGTTAAAAATACGATGGCTTATGGGGATTCAAACAAAATTCCAACAGAATTGGCGATTTATTTTTGTGTGAATGGTTAACCTTTTCTCATTCGAAGAAACGTCACTGTTTATGAGTAACGGCCACTTTTCTCTTATTGACATGTTTAATTGTACTTCTTTTGCCAAAACACAGAATAATTTGCACAAACTCATTTTCGCAGCAGCTATTGTGACAGAATCCTGAAACAGTGTCTCCCATTAAACAAGTAATTTGCGACCAGAGAGCTCAATAGCTTACGAAGAAACTCATTGTGTCGGTTTGCGGTAACATAAGAGAAGAAATATCATGTTTATCTTCATACTAGGAAACAATTGTTTCATTAGCTGTCGATAACTCTTCAAAAATTACAGTCCCTGAAGTGAAAAAAAATAAAATAGTGTAAGAGGTCCATGACAACGGAATTTATTGCTAGCGCACTCGAGCAGATGTAACTTCGATGGATTGCTCACGCGCTGCCTGCGATATGGAAGTTACAATAGAGTCGCAGACCAGAAAGTAGTGTCGGCAGCAGTAGGAGTAGTAGCTCGCAGTCGGGCGGTTGGGTCAGGTCGCTCTTAGAGAGCAGTTGTCTAGTTGTATAGCTCACAGAGAGCACTTGTGTCCTGTATGGAATAGCCAAGGCCGGTCGTGGAGAACGATGGCGGTGCCTGAGCGATGTAGTATAAGGTAAAAGCAAAAACTATTATTATTTATTGCCCACGCGCATATGTAGTTTGTAAAAACTCATTTTATACTATTGTTACATTAAAGTCACATATAACTATTTTTCATAATTTTTCAATAATAATCTTTCTTATAAAGATAACTTTTGACAGTCATTCATCCGAATTTAAATTTTTGTACTAATTTCTCCTATCCATAGTCATGCCAATATCGTAAATAAATCAAGTTGTTTTTCATACATAACAAAATCTAGTGGCCAGCATTGCACTGGGCAGTGCCAGAACATTTTCTTATAGGAGCAGATATATACGCGTTATCCGGCGACTTCATTGAGGTATGAATCTTCAGTTTATTCAGAATGACTTTTCAGGGCCATGACGCTGCGTTGCTGACGTCTAGATTTACCAGTTTAGATTCACAGTCAGTTAATTATTGAAAGGTCATATATTAGTCACATCTTATTGAGACGTTAGTCACCATTTTCATTGCGAGGTTACGGAGATAATTAAACTGTTGGGAGGTTACAATAGAAAGTACAACTTCTGATACATCGCCATAGATAAGAAAGTTGAGTGTGTTTACGAGATGGCAAAATACTCTCTTCCTTGTGTGCCATCATTTGTCAAAATCTCGTTTCGATTTCTCGAGCGGTTTAGAGATATAATGGATGTTGTGACTATTTCATTCTCACGGGCGTGAAATCGGGAGTGAACGCGCTTCGTAGAGATCGGAGACAGATAGAGCTGAATTTCATACGCATCAACATATGGTGTAATACGCACCAGACGCAAAATCATAGCGACCCTTATTTTTCATTGTGAACTTTTCGAATTTTGCGTAGCATCTTGTGTATATCAAAACAAGTATGACCATTAGCGAGATGATGAGCACTTCGCCACTAAGCTGACAGATAACGCTACAGGTACGGCAAAAATCAAATACTTTTACTGAATAGTTCCCGCAAAATAGTTTGAGAAAGATTACAGAGTGCGCGCGCTCCGGTTGTGCCAGCGCAGTGTCGCCAATCGGCGCGTGCGAAGTATGTGTACGCGTCTCAACATGCACAGGACCCGCGCGACATGTGCGAAACGTGCGCGTCGCGCTGTAGTGTCGTGTTACGTCACACGTGCTATACGCGTCTCAATTTGCACTTAGCCTTAAGCCGTCGGCACACGGACCGTGCGGCCGAATGTTAACGTTGAGCGTGCCAAGTTCAACGTGCTACAGAACGCTCAGGAACGATGCGAGTTGTGCATACTGTACGTGCGTCCCAACGTGGTATACGCGAGCGCAACGCACTCCAGCGGCAGTTGAGGGATATTTCTAGTTCGTAAATCACAGTTTACTCAACGGGCGCGCGTAAAATTCACACGTTAGCTCTATTAAAACGCGCATTTCCACCATCGTCCACGATAAGGAAAGTACTATGTCCAATCAATAAGGACACTGGGTTACAAAAGTTCAATTACAAACAGTGCGTTACAAATTTGGAATATTTCTCCGCATAAGATAAACATTATTTCATCAATCCCACATTTTAGTAAAACCCCAAGGTCAGTCTTACTTGATCACTGTTCCTACCCAGTAGCAGAATCTTTGCAACACGTGAATTACGAAGCATAAAAGAAAAAGGAGCAAAATATCTTTATACAAGTAGCGCAAGCTGTCCTGTAGATTAAGCCAATTGAACAAAGTCACCCCTCAAAAAAAGTTGAACTTATATTTACATAACATCAAATACTATAGTATATATTTATATTAAACTAATAATAAAGTATCAGAACCTAATAAAAACGCGAAAGTTAGGGATAAAAAATTGGAAGTATCAAGGCGGGAACCACCGCCCAACAACTAACGCAATACTGGGCAGTGACGCTACTTTTTGTTTTTTGTTTTGTTTTTTAATCTCATTTTGTTCGCGTCATCTGCTCGGGGCGGACGTCGTAAGACATCCGTTTAAGTTCGTTGTTGATCGATTAACTCTTTTTTTTATTACAGAGGGCAGCCTACCCTCTTTTTTTTGCATTTTTTGTTCATTATTGATCGTTGTGGTTGGTCATTGCGGACGTCGCAAGACATCCTGTTCAAGTTCGGCGGTTGATCCTTCCACTCAGTTTTTTATTACAGAAGCCAACCAGCTCTCTGACCGAACACGCTGAGCTACCATGCCGGCACTACTCATTACGCTAAATCAACATATCTTTTGTGTGTAATCACATTATGCCACCCCTTGCTGAAAACCGTAATCGTAGATATGTTACTAATTGAAATTTAATTATAACAAATTGTACCAAGAACAATACGTTTTGGGTGGATCTCCAGTGTGTCGCTGCCTTCAAATAGCCTACTCTCATAATACGCAAGTTACAATCATTCTTTTGCCACGAATATGATGTCTCTCATTATTTTATTCGAACGAATCACACAGTTAACAACGGGTTTTCCAGTGATTCTCAATTTGCTGGTGCTCAGAAACGGCATATATACATAGACTCCCGAGCGTGCTATTCCACGCTATGATGTCAGAAACTCAGCACGCACAACGCTCAACGTTCGGATGCAAGGTCCGTGTGCCGACAGCATTAGAGCGTGTTCATACAATATATCTCCTACGAGTTAGTGGTATCTGAAGGTTGGCGCAATACAGCGTCCAACACCTTGTCAGTAATCGGAGTTTCACCATTCTCCAACCACTTTCCATAGATGTTCACAGCAGCACATGTACAGCAGATCAGCTTCGCCGTTTCCGCAATGATCGTTAGCAGGCGTCCGACCTTTACAATCTGATCGTTGTCAATGTTGTTTATATCAATGGGTTTACCCATTTTCGATTCGTATCGGTGCCAGATATAGTAGGGGTCAGTGAGGTGAAATGGAAAGAAAACTAAGACTTCTGGTCAGATGAGCAGAGGGTAATATCAACATCAGAGGAAAATGGCATAACGGGAGAAGGATTCGTTACGAATGGGAAGGTATGCCAGAGAGCTCAGTGATAGGGTTATTCTTATCAGAATCGACAGCAAACCAACATCGACAACAATAGTTCAGGTTGTAAGTAGGCTGCTAAGGTTCTCTTATTGGTAACGCCACGTAGCGCTCTGTATGAAAATCACTGGCTGTGCTGTGTGCAGTCTGTGGCTAGTGTGCATTGTTGTCTGCCATTGTAGTGTTGGGCAGTTGGCTGTTAAGAGCGCGTAGCGTTGCGCCGTTGGAGGTGAGCCGCCAGCAGTGGTGGATGTGGGGAGAGAGATGGCGGAATTTTGAGAGCGGACGATCTGGACGTGTGTCCATCAGAAAGAGTTAATTTTTAATATTGGATATCATGGAATGGTATATATATTATGACTTTTGAACACTATTAAGGTGAATACATTGTTTCTTCTCTATCAAAATCTTTCATTTGCTAACCATGCCTATCAGTGCCTTCAGTAGTTTTTATTTAGCTGGCAGTATTGGCGCTCGCTGTATTGCAATAGTTCGAGTATCGAAGATTTTTGTGAGGTAAGTGATTCATGAAAGGTATAGGTTAATGTTAGTCAGGGCCATTCTTTTGTAGGGATTACTGAAAGTCAGATTGCGTTGCGCTAAAAAATATTGTGTGCCAGTTTAAGCATAGTCATGTATAATTTTTCTAAGGGGACGTTTCATATGTCGACCCTTAGCCGAGGATACCTCACTGGAATCTTCTGATTCTTTTCTTGTACACTCCTGGAAATTGAAATAAGAACACCGTGAATTCATTGTCCCAGGAAGGGGAAACTTTATTGACACATTCCTGGGGTCAGATACATCACATGATCACACTGACAGAACCACAGGCACATAGACACAGGCAACAGAGCATGCACAATGTCGGCACTAGTACAGTGTATATCCACCTTTCGCAGCAATGCAGGCTGCTATTCTCCCATGGAGACGATCTTAGAGATGCTGGATGTAGTCCTGTGGAACGGCTTGCCATGCCATTTCCACCTGGCGCCTCAGTTGGACCAGCGTTCGTGCTGGACGTGCAGACCGCGTGAGATGACGCTTCATCCAGTCCCAAACATGCTCAATGGGGGACAGATCCGGAGATCTTGCTGGCCAGGGTAGTTGACTTACACCTTCTAGAGCACGTTGGGTGGCAAGGGATACATGCGGACGTGCATTGTCCTGTTGGAACAGCAAGTTCCCTTGCCGGTCTAGGAATGGTAGAACGATGGGTTCGATGACGGTTTGGATGTACCGTGCACTATTCAGTGTCCCCTCGACGATCACCAGTGGTGTACGGCCAGTGTAGGAGATCGCTCCCCACACCATGATGCCGGGTGTTGGCCCTGTGTGCCTCGGTCGTATGCAGTCCTGATTGTGGCGCTCACCTGCACGGCGCCAAACACGCATACGACCATCATTGGCACCAAGGCAGAAGCGACTCTCATCGCTGAAGACGACACGTCTCCATTCGTCCCTCCATTCACGCCTGTCGCGACACCACTGGAGGCGGGCTGCACGATGTTGGGGCGTGAGCGGAAGACGGCCTAACGGTGTGCGGGACCGTAGCCCAGCTTCATGGAGACGGTTGCGAATGGTCCTCGCCGATACCCCAGGAGCAACAGTGTCCCTAATTTGCTGGGAAGTGGCGGTGCAGTCCCCTACGGCACTGCGTAGGATCCTACGGTCTTGGCGTGCATCCGTGCGTCGCTGCGGTCCGGTCCCAGGTCGACGGGCACGTGCACCTTCCGCCGACCACTGGCGACAACATCGATGTACTGTGGAGACCTCACGCCCCACGGGTTGAGCAATTCGGCGGTACGTCCACCCGGCCTCCCGCATGCCCACTATACGCCCTCGCTCAAAGTCCGTCAACTGCACATACGGTTCACGTCCACGCTGTCGCGGCATGCTACCAGTGTTAAAGACTGCGATGGAGCTCCGTATGCCACGGCAAACTGGCTGACACTGACGGCGGCGGTGCACAAATGCTGCGCAGCTAGCGCCATTCGACGGCCAACACCGCGGTTCCTGGTGTGTCCGCTGTGCCGTGCGTGTGATCATTGCTTGTACAGCCCTCTCGCAGTGTTCGGAGCAAGTATGGTGGGTCTGACACACCGGTGTCAATGTGCTCTTTTTTCCATTTCCAGGAGTGTAATTCGTGTAATTAGTGTAGCTATTGTTTATTGCTAGCGCGTAATCATAGAGAGAATTTCCTTTGTAGTTGCAGTTTTTCATTGTTGTACAGTAAAACAGTTGTGGCATGCATGTAGATTTGCACCAAGTATTTCGCAGCTGCGCTTGCAATTAACTAGATATTATTTTTAGTGCTATGTTAATGTGTTTTCTTATTTTGCTCTTCAAATTGTGCTTTTCTGTGTTGTCGTGTGAAATATTGTGACAATAATGGCGTGTGAAAAACGTAATACTAGGCTTCAAAGTAAACTGAGAAATGACAGTGAAGACGAAAGCAGTGTGTTAGCGCCACCGTGTAATGAATTAATCAATGTTCAAACTAGTAATTTGGTAATTGTGCATAGGGAAATGGAGCGGGCTGCAAATAATGGTGTAGACAGTGAAACAATTAGTGGACAGGGAAGCATTATCGATCGATTGGTCGGCAACAATTCGCCTTAGGAATCCGAAATGACAGGACACAATTTTGCAAATACTGTAGATTCAGGTTTTGCGTCTTCACCGTTTTCTCAAATAAGTCAAGACACATTTTCTGCTCGTCAAAATGTGAACGTTGCCGGTGCAAATGCACTGCCGTAAAGCATAGAGGAACAGATTCCAGACACTAATACATTATTATTGCAATTAATGCAACAAATGAAACAAAATCAGAGACAAACACAGCAGCAGTTAGACACAATGGAACAAAATCTTCAAACGTTAGGCACAATGGAACAAAATCTTCAAAAGTTAGACACAATGGAACGACACCAGAGACAAACACAGCAACAGTTAGACGCAATGGAACAAAATCTTCAAAAGTTAGACACAAATTTGTGAGCATTTCCAACCTATTTTTTCGCGTCATGAAAATGCATTACAGAATCACGAAGCAGCCATAAAGGAACTGCAAACTATTGTTCATGAAAATCACGACACCTTGCAAGCTAAAATTGACTCAGTTGCATCTACCGATTCGGTAGGAAAACTTAAAGAACACAGTAGATACGATTTCAACACAAATGGACACTCTGAAACTTGGTTCAGAAAATCACACTGAGGAAATAAGTTCACTATCGGAGAAAGTAGCCGAACTTTCGGATCAGTTCACTAACTTTTCTACAAAGGTGGATGATAGATAATCTGAGTGACACAAGACCTGTAGCCTTGACTGACACAGAAGAGTATGAACAAATTAAGAAATTCAAGCAAAATCAGAATCAAATTAATACGCAACACAAAAGAGAAATCTGGGAAGTACAAGATCAGTTGGCACAAGTGATACAAGAATTACATATTTCAGAAGACACTCGCGCTCCAATATGGGAAGAGGGACATTGAAATACGGAACAGCCACAAAATAATAACACAGCGCATTTCGGAAATTATGAAAGAAATTGGCAAGGTGCACCGAATTTTGAAATGGAACCGCCGAAACGACATAACAATGATCGACATGCGACTCGCCGACACGATGATTTGGACTTTAAGCTGTTCATTACTACACGTAAATTCAAAACATTTAAGAATTCAGGCAATGACATTCATCCACAAGCGTGGCTTCATCAATTCTCTCATTGTTTTCCTCCCAACTGGTCACTAGAGCACAGATTAGAATTTATGTGTGGCTATTTAGAGAATGAACCAGCTGTAAGAATGTGATCGGTCATTCACGATTGCCACAGTGAAGGAGAATTTTATCATGCCTTCCTCTCAGCATATTGGTCTCAAGCTACACAAGACCGAGTAAAACATAGCATCACAATGATGAAACATTTCGAACAATCTGAATTTTCCAGTCTTGTGAAATATTTTGAAGACATGTTGCACAAGAATCAGTACCTGTCAATCCCATACAGCCTCTCAGAACTCATCCGCATTTGCTTAATCAAATTGCCTGAACATTTACGACACATTATTTTGGCAGGACGTTGCAAAGACGACATTGAAGCTTTTCAGGGACTGTTACAAGAATTGGAAATTGACACTGACAATCGCGGAACGCGAGAACAGGAGCACAACAATTACAGGTCATATCTGTCACAATTCCTACAACGTAAATCGTGACCAAAATAGACACCACCCGTATGACAACTGTTGGCAGAGTAGTAATTACAGGGAAAGATCACCTCTCCACGGTAATGACTATCACAGAGACAAACAGAGAAACAGACAATATGGGAACCAAAATAATTATTATCAAGGGAGACAGAATAACTTCACCCGCAACGGTCCAGCGAGCAGTTACGATTCAGGGAGGAATTCTCCACCACGTGACTAACAAGAAAGAAACTATGGAATCTACCGACATGACGACAGACGATATGATCGTAACGACAGACCTGAATTGCATCAGAACTGGCGGGATTCAAACAGGGCAGGGCCCTCTCGACAAGTGGAATTTGTAGAAGTTAGGTCTCCAAATCCCAATAACGACGTGCACCAACTAAGAGACAATTGGGAATGACTCATACCGCTGGCAGCCACAAAATGTACTTATGAAACTGACGACGCAGCTGCCGTAGCTAGTAATTACGTAAAAATGGAAGACATTAGGGACATCTTACTCCAGGAACACAACGTAAAACATAACAACATTGCATATCCTGCTGGTTCACATTACAGTAAATGACGTAAAATTTACGGCAGTACTTGACTGTGGCAGTCCCATTTCAGTAATTAGTGAAACAGCCTTTAGCAAATGCAACAAATCGAACGATTGCCCCACACTTCCGTTACGTAAGATTAAATTACAAGGTGCAATCGTTGAAAAAAGTGTAGATGTACGCCAACAAACCAACTTAGAATTATTTTGTCAAAGCCACAGCTTCTCTATGAACTCTCTTATTGTTCCATTATTGTCGACGGCAATTATATTGGGAGTAGACTTTTTGAATGAATACAAAGCAATCTTAAACTTTCACAGTGCTGAAATACGTTTAGAGAAAGAAGGTAAGTCAATAGTTTTGAAATTTGAAGATTGGCTCCCAAACCATGAGGAGAAAATTAATCGGCTTTACCTTCTGTTAGACAACAGTTCGGAATTTTCTACGGAACTAGACACTAACAAGTACTGACAGGGATGATATCGACTACATATTTGAAACTAATGAGTTAATTCAGAATAAAATCCAAACAATTGAGAATTGTAATGACACTGATAGGCAGGACCTTTTTGAGATTTTACAAGCACATTCCACAGTTTTTACTCACAAAACAGGAACACTCAAGGGATTTCAATACCAATTTCGTGTTCGTGAGCATACTAAATTTTGTGTTAGACCATACATAATTCCGGCACATTATAGGGACTGTGTTAGAACAGAAATACAATCTATGCTTGACGAGGGCATTATTTAGCCTGCAGTAAGCTCATACAACAATCAATTACATGTTGTTGAGGAGAAAAATGGATCGATCAGACTTGTCTTAGATTCGAGACAAATCAATACTATCATCATTCCTGAAACAGACAGGCCGCAAACGATGGAAGAACTACTTCAAAATTTTAATGGTGTGAAAGTGTTGTCTTCTATTGATCTCAGATCCAGCTTTTATCAGATCGAACTTCATCCAGAATCTAGAAAAAAACACAGCTTTTCTTTGTTTCGGCGTTTGTTATCAATTTCGGAAACTTCCTTTTGGTTTGAACATTTCTTCGGCAGCGTTCATTCGCGCACTAAATTCCATATCATCTGATTTCTTAAAACGTCACATCACCTTATATGTGGATGATATTCTAATAGCAGAAGCCTCATGGCAACAACATAATCGCATCCTCAACAGTTTGTTACGTATTTTTGCAGAATCTGGAATTACAGTAAACTTGGAAAAGTCTGAATTCGGTAGGTCAAAGGTGAGGTTTTTGGGACATATTATTTCTTCTGAAGGCATTCAGCCGGGTCCTGAAAAGTTAGAAGCAATCAGAGCCATTCCAGTTCCATCCACAAAAAAACAAGCCCGCAGTTTCCTAGGTCTCGTAAATTTTTACCGTCGTTTTCTGAATATGCAAATTCTAGTCACACCAAAACTTTGTTCTCTCACTGGAAAAAATACTATTTGGAACTGGGACGAACAAGCACAGTTGGAATTCAATTCTCTGAAAGAATCGCTACTTAATGCGCCACTACTAGCTCATCCAGATCTGTCACAAGATTTCTGCCTTAGCACAGATACTTCTAAAGTCGGTCTTGGTGCCCATTTATTTCCAGAAGCCATAGAAATTGCACTAATGTTCAGAAAACCATTGCTTTTGCTAGCCGAGTGCTAACAAAATCTGAAAAAAATTATTCCGTTACTGAATTAGAAGCTTTAGCTATCGTTTGGGCATTTAACAAATTCTGTTTCTTTCTTTCTGGCAAGCACGTAAAAGTATACAGTGATCATCGTGCATTACAATTTCTTATGTCTTCAAAATTTAATCATGACAGGTTAAAACGTTGGGCATTGTTTCTGCAAGAATTCCACTTCTCAATAGTCTATATTCCCAGCAAGGAGAACATTGTTGCGGACGCACTGTCACGCGCACGGGCTGGGCTTGAGAAAAGTAACACAGAAGGCAACCTCGAGAAAAATTTCAGTATTCTTTACATTCAGAAAGTCGCCTTTGAAAACTTCATCGCCACATCTTTAAAGGACATTGCTCATGAACAAGATAAAGATCCGATTTGGAAAGACATCAAAAGTAAATGGCATGAAAAGACGCACACTCAGATTCGGCATTATTATCTGGTTAGAAACAACATACTCTTCAAACGCTGCACTGTTGATGACAAGCTATGGGTACTTTGCGTTCCAGACGATTTTGTTAATAAGCTCATTTGGTACATTCATTTCAGCTACTCACATTTTGGTCCACGAAAATGTTATCATATTCTTCGAACGACTTGTTATTTTAACAATATGGAAAAGAGAATTCGAAGAGTCTTGTCTATTTGTAAACTTTGTCAAAAGGCGAAACCATCTACTATCTCACATCGTGCTCCGTTGTTTCCTGTCATTCCTTCTAAATTAAAAGAATTTGCTGCTGTTGGTCTCTTGGGACCCCTTGTCAGAACATCGAATGGATTTTCGTACGTTCTAGTCTTTGTTGAACTTACTTCAAAATTTGTTTCTTTCACTCCGTTACGTAAAGCCACTGGATGGTCTGTATCCAACGTCTTTGTTAAAAATTTCTTACGTGAAGTTGGACTCGTTAGTAAAGTTATTTCAGATAACGGACCACAATTCAGATCTGCTGTTTGGTCACGCATGCTTCGGAACCATAAAAACAAACCTGTTTTTATTTCATTGTACTCACCACATTGTAACCCGTCTGATCGGATTATGAAAGAAATCAGTAAGCTTTGCAGACTTTATTGTCACAGAAAGCATCAGCATTGGGACAGATATTTACAGTTATTTCAAAACGTGCTGAATGAAATACCTCATGACTCCACTGCTTTACCACCTTTTCTTGTACTGAAGAATGAAGAACCACCGAACAGAATCATAGAGCTTGTACCTTTCCCGAATACTCGTAAACTTCGACACAAAGACATAATTGATTTGGGTATTAAAAATATAAAATCTGCAGCAGACAAAGGGAGAAAACTACACGGTAAAGCAAATGCAAAGAAATTATATATTGGTCAGAAAATTCTCATTAAAACTCATTCATTGTCACATAAGAAGAAACACTTTAGTCACAAATTCTTTCTGATTTACAATGGACCTTACAGAATCCGACGTATACCACATGGTAACTGCGTTGAAGTTGAAACTCTGCGTACTAGGAAGAGTAAAGGATTGCACCACATTTCACATGTAAAACCGTTTATTGAGAGATAATCTGCTTTTTAACTTTGTCTTTGCCATACAACTTGTCACTTCACGTTTCTAGTATGCTTTGTCAGACTTAGAAACTGTTAACATGCAACAATGTTTGAACTTAAATATCCAGTCACGAACCAAGAGAACTTATTTAAACAGAAATTACGAATGCATTGTTATAGTGAACAGACGACACAGTGTGTACATTCGTGCTTGTTAGTTGCACGATTACGTAACGACCGTAAGGCTCACATACTTGGAACATGTACTGGTACTGCTAATGAGATTTTATTGTAACATTTTGGTTTACTTGAAAATACATTCTGGATTTAAAGTACTTTCTGAGAGATATCAGATGACACAGTGGTTAGTTTATTTTCAAGCTACACCATTATATCACGACGCTACTAATGAGTGACACAATTTATATTATTGCTTTTGCACTGTATCTGTTTTATACATGCACAGTTTTTCTGAATTCTTCTGGAAAGGAAAAGATATTTTAATAGTAACGTTTGTGGTATAGCTACAATGAGACAGCCTTTTCTGTAGCACAACAATACGTTACAATCCAGTACTTACTTCATCATGGCAATAAGCGTAACAACTACGATATCTATGCGCATAGCAATTCACTTTGTTTATTACGAGGTAAGTACATTGACTTCTACAGAACTTTGCTTACAGACGACTATAATTACAACACTTGGCACAGTTTTTACCCTCAAGTAATGACAGAGATTATGTTACAACACGACGCACAATTTTGTACTTAAAACATTTATTTTTAAAGATTTTTGATTAACAAAGAATGTTTTCCACGATACATTTCATTCCATTTATGTAATCTGTAACACCTGAGGGTATAATTACATTAATCCTCAGGGCATGTGTTTGGCAAGCGCAAGGAGCCCTAGCTAATATGGTATTTGCTTATACAACTTTACACATCGGTACCATATTTCTCCAACACAGAATTACACAGCTACCTGATTATTTAACAGATAAACAAACATTTTTTTTACGTCAGTGACAGATATTTACGTAATTACACATTTGGATAAATTCACACTTATGAAATTGTATTTTGTATGTACTTTGTGAACTCTTCGTATTTTTCAGAACCATTGTGATACTATGAGAGCTTTGAATGATGTATTTGGCATGGGATCATGATTTTTAAAGTACGTTTGAGGTAGATGACACTATTGAAATGAGCATAGAATTTTTTTTAGGTTTTAAAATTATTGCAGAAAGCTACGACGATTTTGAGATTTGGTTGAGGTGTTATGATGTTATTATTACGATGACGATGTGTATTATACTGTTGAGGTATGTTTATGATCAATAAGCTAATGCTGTATGAGGAATTTGATTATGCTATGTATTTATTATGATGAAATATTGAAGTGTCTACGAATATGTATATGTGTAATAAGGTAAGGAATAATGAGTAGTAGCTAGGAACTCTGATTTGTGAAAAAAGGATGTTGGAAACCAAGAATCGTACTTTAAGAGTTATGAAATGTGTGTAAATGCATGAATGTATCACAATGCCGACGAAAATTTTTTTGACACTGTTATACACTCCTGGAAATTGAAATAAGAACACCGTGAATTCATTGTCCCAGGAAGGGGAAACTTTATTGACACATTCCTGGGGTCAGATACATCACATGATCACACTGCCAGAACCACAGGCACATAGACACAGGGAACAGAGCATGCACAATGTCGGCACTAGTACAGTGTATATCCACCTTTCGCAGCAATGCAGGCTGCTATTCTCCCATGGAGACGATCGTAGAGATGCTGGATGTAGACCTGTAGAACGGCTTGCCATGCCATTTCCACCTGGCGCCTCAGTTGGACCAGCGTTCGTGCTGGACGTGCAGACTGCGTGAGACGACGATTCATCCAGTCCCAAACATGCTCAATGGGGGACAGATCCGGAGATCTTGCTGGCCAGGGTAGTTGACTTACACCTTCTAGAGCACGTTGGGTGGCACGGGATACATGCGGACGTGCATTGTCGTGTTGGAACAGCAAGTTCCCTTGCCGGTCTAGGAATGGTGGAACGATGGGTTCGATGACGGTTTGGATGTACCGTGCACTATTCAGTGCCCCTCGACGATCACCAGTGGTGTACGGCCAGTGTAGGAGATCGCTCCCCACACCATGATGCCAGGTGTTGGCCCTGTGTGCCTCGGTCGTATGCAGTCCTGATTGTGGCGCTCACCTGCACGGCGCCAAACACGCATACGACCATCATTGGCACCAAGGCAGAAGCGACTCTCATCGCTGAAGACGACACGTCTCCATTCGTCCCTCCATTCACGCCTGTCGCGACACCACTGGAGGCGGGCTGCACGATGTTGGGGCGTGAGCGGAAGACGGCCTAACGGTGTGCGGGACCGTAGCCCAGCTTCATGGAGATGGTTGCGAATGGTCCTCGCCGATACCCCAGGAGCAACAGTGTCCCTAATTTGCTGGGAAGTGGCGGTGCGGTCCCCTACGGCACTGCGTAGGATCCTACGGTCTTGGTGTGCATCCGTGCATCGCTGCGGTCCGGCCCCAGGTCGACGGGCACGTGCGCCTTCCGCCGACCACTGGCGACAACATCGATGTACTGTGGAGACCTCACGCCCCACGTGTTGAGCAATTCGGCCGTACGTCCACCCGGCCTCCCGCATGCCCACTATACGCCCTCGCTCAAAGTCCGTCAACTGCACATACGGTTCACGTCCACACTGTCGCGGCATGCTACCAGTGTTAAAGACTGCGATGGAGCTCCGTATGCCACGGCAAACTGGCTGACACTGACGGCGGCGGTGCACAAATGCTGCGCAGCTAGCGCCATTCGACGGCCAACACCGCGGTTCCTGGTGTGTCCGCTGTGCCGTGCATGTGATCATTGCTTGTACAGCCCTCTCGCAGTGTCCGGAGCAAGTATGGTGGGTCTGACACACCGGTTTCAATGTGTTCTTTTTTCCATTTCCAGGAGTGTATTTATAGGATTTTGTTTCTACACATTTGTAATGCAAATTCTCGACCTGTGAAATTTTTGTATGAGACTGTCACTGTAGCGCAAACTGCTGTCGTAAATATTACGGTAAGAAAGCCAAGTGACCTTGATGTAATGTGTCGTGAGCGGCCATTAGGTGGAGAAAAAAGAGGCCATTAACCTCGCTATTGACATTCCTTTGTAGAAAGCATCGCAAATACGACACGCTCATTACTTGTAAACATATGATTACTTGTACTTTGTGCTACTTACTGAAATGCTTATGAGTTGATGGGAAATATTCGTACATTTGCACACCTGATTATGACAAGTGTCTTTCTACGAGAATTGAGAGAATTTTTACTAACTTATGAAATACCTCATGACTACTGAATGATATTTTTATGCTTTACTTTGTACATAGTTGCTTATTTTATTTGATATGTGTTTTCCAGGTGTGTTGCATCATTGGTTTTATAAAATAAAATTAAATGCATTTGCTAATGTGAACACTTTCTGTTAACAGATCTGTTAGATAATAATTTTATGATCCACGTTCTTCAAAAAAAAAGGAGCACTTGGAAAGGAAAGAACAATAAGAAGGGACTAGTAACAGTAACTGCATACATAATTTTCTTTTCAAGTACTTGGTAATTTTTATGCTAGAATAAGTTGTGCTGCACCACTTTAATTACAAAGACACTAAAATGTGAATAGACATTTTCCTTATCTGCATTGTTGTCTTTAGTGTTCTATTTTTTCTGCTTCAGCTTTGTCATGTTTAGATATTAGTTATTGCATTTGCTGCTGCTGTTTTCCAGGCATAGTGCTACTAAATTTCACTTTGTATTACTCTGTTAAGCCAGTTTTACTACTGATTTACTTTTCTTGTTTGGTGCACCTTGCCTTATATTAGTTGTAATATTGCATTTGCTTTGTTAATTTAGATATACTGCTGCTTGGTTTGCCAATTTGCATTTTTTTTCATTGCTGTTTGTATTAATTGTTTTGTGCTGCTGCATTGCCTTGTCCCTTAGTTTATGCATCTGAGCTCAGTAGATTTAAGTTATCTTAAGAGGGTCTAGACTATATAAGAGAATGAGTTGTGATGTATTGGAAGAAATGCATTGAGAAGTTATACAAAAAAAGTACAGAAAGCAGGTATAGATAGGACTTTTTGGAAATAATGAAGAACGAAGGGAGATCGCCGAGAAGTAAAGAAAGTTTCGTTTGCAAAATACTGCAGTACAACAAACCCTGTCCTTTCCTTGTGTTATCCCACTATGTGTTTGTGACCCTTGGGTATTAGTGTTCTTCCTGTCTTTATGTGTTTATCTGATGAGAGTTATGTTGTAGAATTTTTCTGATAATATGTTATTTACGTTGTAAAGGTGTTTAGACATTATTTATTCTGTTTTGTTTTAATGCTCATGTGTGAAGTTGATGTTTCAAAAGTTATTCTGATCTTTTATGTATTTACTTATGTCATAATTCCTGTAACACTGATGTATATGTTTATTTCTATTCTTTTGTAAAGCCCCTATTACTACATGTGTTATCTGTATCGTTATGTTCTTTAATGATGTATTTTGTACCTTTTTTATTGTATTCTCATGTTATAAAATTGTAATTGACACCAGTTCATCAAATTAAGTAACTTGTAAGCATTCGTTTCACTGCACATATTTCTGTTGGTCATAGTACATGCACAATAAATGAGAAGTTGGGACTGATTAACAGCATTGCTGGTTCTAAGGATAATTCCAAAAACTTTGTGAGTGCACAAGTGGTGGTTTATGGACTTGCTATATAGTACAAGACTCTTCAATGGTGATTGTGCTCGTGCACAGTCGCAATAGATGGCCGCTGGCCGTCTTTACAAGGACTGAAGTGGGTCTGCACCTTTGATGATCCACCAATACCATTATTTCTACAAGGACTGCAGTGGGTCTGCACCTCTGGTGGCCCACCAATACCATAATCTCTAACAGGACTACAGTGGTCTGCTCTGTGATGACCTACCTACCAATATTCTTCAAAACTTTGACTGACTCTGCTGTGGGTTGGCTCTGTTGTGGCCCATTACCTGTCTTCATGTCAAGAGTCAGTACTGTCTTTCCATTGGAAGGACAACACTACTTCTTCAAGGCTGCATGGAAATCCACTACTTCCGTGTGCATTTTCTTTTACTGCTGAGACTTTGAGAAAAACACTGCAATTTTACTGTGATGAACGATCTGGACTGTCTTTATGGACTGTGAGAAAATTTTAGCTTTTGAGCAACATTGTATCAATAAATGTGTGCATTCGGTTTCTTTGTTATTGTAAATATGAAAAATTTATTCAAATCTGTATTGGTCACTGCCCAAAACAATTTGTAAAATTTTTTGTGGGGAGCATGTAAGTAGGCTGTTAAGGTTTTCTTATTGGTAACGTCATAGCGCTCTGTATGAAAATCACTGGCTGTGCTGTGTGCAGTCTGTGGCTAGTTTGCATTGTTGTCTGCCATTGCAGTGTTGGGCAGTTGGCTGCTAACAGCGCATAGCGTTGCGCAGTTGGGGGTGAGCCGCCAGCAGTGGTGGATGTGGGGAGAGAGGTGGCGGAATTTCGAGAGCGGACGATCTGGACGTGTGTCCATCAGAAAGAGTAAATTTTTAATATTGGATATCATGGACTGGTATTATATTATGACTTTTGAACACTATTAAGGTGAATACATTGTTTCTTCTCTATCAAAATCTTTCATTTGCTAACCATGCCTATCAGTAGTTAGTGCCTTCAGTAGTCTTTATTTAGCTGGCAGTATTGGAGCTCGCTGTATTGCAGTAGTTCGAGTAATGAAGATTTTTGTGAGGTAAGTGATTCATGAAAGGTATAGGTTAATGTTAGTCAGGGCCATTCTTTTGTAGGGATCACTGAAAGTCAGATTGCGTTGCGCTAAAAAATATTGTGTGTCAGTTTAAGCACAGTCATGTATAATTTTTCTAAGGGGACGTTTCAAGGTATACATGACGACGTCGCGAGCTGAAGATGAAGAGAGAAAGAAACCATATGAGGATATTGAGAGGGTAATACTGTGTGTAATTGGAGACGACAATCTAATAGTCATGTGGGACTGGAACGCAGTTGTAAGAGAAGGAGCATAATGAAAGGTCTGCGAGCTAACTTCACAAAGATGTTCGGGCTCACATGCGGTTCTTCTTCGTCGAAATGTCTTGGCTCAAACTCTAGGGGTTGAACCGCACGTGTCGCATTACAAGCCCTAAATTAGACCCTTGTGATCTTTTGGTTAAATTGTCTGGCTGATAGGAAGTTTGCAAAATACAAAGTTAATATAATATATAATAACAGTATAATAATATCGGGAACTAAATTAACGACCCATAAATGGCCACACAGTTGCGATTTGGTTAGCATAATGTTTATTCAGAAAGCAAACTAATAGCCAAAGTGGTCGTATTTACAGTTACTATTACACTCGATCGCCTATGCATTTGACACAGTTCGAGCATTCACAATCTCAACGTGAATTAAAAGTCCAACCTCGTTAATTACGCGGAAACCTTAGTGTTCACACCAGGCGCGCGGCTGCTCACCGCTCAGAGACTAAGTGCCGCGATACCACACAACGCGAAATTTTCTAAGTCGTTTCACTTCCTAGCTACCTAAACACCGACTGTCCGCTTTCGTGTCTCAATCCGAACTGTACCCTTTGGTGTCTCCAGCCGAACTGCCCCCTGCCCGTCACCGACCGCGTTTCCCGCCCGCCGAACATCCTCGCTCAACTGAGTGGAGCAGTTGCCTTTCCAGATGCCGTCCATCTGATTGGCCACAGCTTATTCTACATTACTTTACATTTTAACATATTTAAATAATCAATGCTTGACCACTTTCACGTTCTAAATAAAGTAACAATAATATCTACTGTTAAATTCTTTTACATATAACCAATACAATTTCCTTCTTAACTTTGAATGTCACGGCCAGTAGCCTCGCAGCAATGTGCTTTCTGATAAATAAATAAAGAACAAAAGTAACTATTATGCATTAAAGTTTACAACAAATATTCTATTACCTAATGATTCAATTAGGTGCCAAGCTGTCATCGTTCAATGTATTTTGTGTGGAGGAAATGATGATCTGTTGCTTAACTGAAAATACTGATAATTTAAATTTACTATATCTTTTACACAAATAAAGTTACAGTGTTGATATTTACAACGTTTGTCATTTTAATTATGCTCTTCTATTTGAAATGTCGATCGTTAAGATCGACCAGAGCGTTCAGATTTTAGCACTCAGATCTCTGTTACAAAACTTGTTAATTTCACTTTAACATTAAATCCTAAACTATTATAGATATGATCAATATTCAAGTTTTATTGGGATCACCATGAAAATTTATGGAGGATGGCAGATTAAAATTACTGTGCTTCATTCCCTGCATTACTACAGAATTAAATAGTTTTCATAAATGGCCGATCTTAGGTCCGCCATGCTACGTCTCCTCGGCCACAAACGGTTTCTACTGGGTTTCCCTATGGTGTAGGTTCTCGTCTGTCTCATTCGCACACTACAGCGCTTAGGTCTCATAGACAATAGACGCCTGTGAACTTCCCCATCTCGTGGTGAATCTACCCCCTTTGCGGCACACGTCCTCGACGACAGGGTTCGTTTCACAATTCCTGTAGGCCATATATTTAAATGAGAGCGCAATGCTCGTTAACTCACAGGTTACAAGAGAATATGGGCTTGGGACAAGGAATGAAAGAGTAGGAAGACTAATTGAGTTGTGTAATAAATTTCAGCTAGTAACAGCGAATACTCTGCTCAAGAATCACAAGAGGGTGAGGTATACTTGGAAAAGGCCACGTGATACGGGAAGATTTCAGTTAGATTACATCATGGTCAGGCAGAGATTCCGAAATCTGATACTGGATTGTAAGGCGTATCCCGGAGCAGATATAGACTCAGATCACAATTTAGTAGTAATGGAGAGTAGGCTGAATTTTAAGAGATTAATCAGAAAGAATCAGGGCGCAAAGAAGTGGAATACGGAAGTACTAAGGAATGGCGTGATACACTTGAAGTTCTCTAAGGCTATAAATACAGCAATAAGGAATAGCTCAGTAGGCAGTACACTTGAAGAGGAATGAACATCTCTATAAAGGGTAATCACAAAAGTCGGAAAGAAAAACATAAGTACAACCAAGGCAACTGCGAAGAAACCATGAGTAACAGTAGAAACACCTCAGTTGGTCGATGAAAGAAGGAAGTACAAAAATGTTGAAGGAAATCCAGGAATGCACAAATACAAGTCGCTGAGGACTGAAACAAATAGGAATTTCAGGGAAGCTAAGACAAAATGGCTGCACGAAAAATGCGAAGAAATCGAAAAGGAAATAATCGTTAGAAGGAATTAATCAGCATATAGGAAAGTCAAAACAACCTTCCGTGAAATTAAAAGCAAGGGTGGTAACATTAAGAGTACAGCTATTCCGCTGTTAAATGCAGAGGAGAGAGCGGATAGGTGAAAAGAGTACATTGATGGCGTCTCTGAGGGGGAAGATTTGTCTGATGTGATAGAAGAAGCAGCAGGAGTCGAATCAGAGGAGACAGGGGACCCAATATTAGAATCAGAATTGAAGAGAGCCTTGGAGGACTTAAAAACATATAAGGCAGAAGGGATAGATAACATTACATCAGAATATCTAAAGTAATTGGGGGAAGTGACAACAGAACGACTATTCACTTTGGTGTGTAGAATATATGAGTGTGGCGACATACCATCTAAATTTCGGAAAAATATCATCCACACAATTCCGAAGACTGCAAGAGCTGACAAGTACGAGAATTATCGCACATTCAGTTTAACAGCTCATGCATCCAATTTGCTGACAAGAATAATATACAGAAGAATGGAAAAGAAAATTGAGGATTTGTTAGATGACGATCAGTTTAGCTTGAGGAAAGGTAAAGGCACCAGAGAGGTAATTCTGACATTGCGATTGATAACAGAAGTAAGACTATAGAAAAACCAAGACTCGTTCATAGGATTTGTCGACCTAGAAAAAACGTTCGGCAACGTAAAATGGTGCAAGATGTTCGAAATTCTGAGAAAAATGGGGGTAAGCTATAGGGAGAGAAGGTTAATATACAGTAAGTACAGGAGCCAAGAGGGAATAATAAGAGTGGACGGCCAAGAACGAAGTGCTCGAATTAACAAGGGTGTTAAGACAAGTATGTAGTCCTTCACCCCTACCGTTCAGTCTATACGTCGTAGAAGCTGTCATGGAAATAAAAGGAAGGCTCAAGGTGAAAGTATATCAATCATACGATTAGCTGATGACATTGCTGTCCTGAGTGAAAGTGAAGAAGAATTACACGATCTGCTGAATGGAATGAACAGTCTAATGAGTACAGAATATAGACTGAGAGTAAGCGAAGAAAGACGAAAGTGGTGAGAAGTAGCATAAATGAGAACAGCTAGAAACTTAACATCAGGACTGATGGTCACGAAGTAGGTGGAGTTAAGGAATTATGCTACCTAGGCAGTGAAATAACCAATGACGGACGGAGCAAGGAGGACATCAAAAGCAAACTAGCACTGGCAAACAGGCATTCATGGCCAAGAGAATTCTACTAGTATCAAACATGGGTCTTAATTTGAGGAAGAAATTTCTGAGAATGTACGTTTGGAGCACAGCATTGTATGGTAGTGAAACACGGACTGTGAAAAAACCGGAACAGAAGAAAATCGAAGCATCTGAGATGTTGAAAATTAAGTAGAATGATAGGGTAAGGAATGAGGAGGTTCTATGCAGAACCAGAGAGGAAGGAATAAGTTGAAAATACTGGCCGGTCAATGTGGCCGAGCGGTTCTAGGCGCTTCAGTCTGGAACCGCGCGACCGCTACGGTCGCAGGTTCGAATCCTGCCTCGGGCATGGGTGTGTGTGATGTCTTTAGGTTAATTAGGTTTAAGTAGTTCTAAGTTCTAGGGGACTCATGACCTCAGATGTTAAGTCCCATAGTGCTCAGAGCCATTTGAACCATTTTGAAAACACTGACAAGGAGAAGGGACAGGATGATAAGACATGTGTTAAGAAGTCGAGGAATGATTTCTACGGTACTGGAGGGAGCTGTAGACGGCAAAAACTGTAAAGGAATACAGAGATCGGAGTACATCCAGCAAATAATTGAGGATGTAGGTTGCAATTGCTACTCTGAGCCGAAGAGGTTGGCTCAGGAGAGTAATTCGTGGCGGGCCACATCAAACCAAACTTATGAGTAAAAAAAGCAAAAAAATATCGTCTTTAGAATGATTCGCCATATGTCTCTCCTCCACAACAAGAGCACCAAGGGATAAAACTCATACAACATACATCAGACGCAAATTTACGATGCTCAAAAAGAACAATAATGCGCAATCTGAGTTCTCACGAACTTTCTCTTTGTCTGATATATCTGCTGCTACTAAAACTCTAAAACATGGAAAACCATTTGGAAATGATGGAATCCATCCAAAATTTCTTCTGCATAAGGGAACTACGCAAAAGGTGGTTGGCGGATTTCTTCTTTGGCATTGTGATATCTGGTTCAATCCCACAAAAAATGAAGCAATAAAAAAATCATAACAATATTCAGGCCCGGCAAAGCAACAGAGCACCCTAAGAACTATCGCCCGGTCACCCTACTAAGCACTGTTTATAAGTTCTTTGAAAGAATTCTATACAATCGGATTAGTGCCGCCATCTTCCAGAACCTTCCTATATAGCAATCTGGATTCCGACCAGGAATATCCCTGTCGGACGTCTGGACTACGATATTCCGCTTGGGGTCGCGTGTCCGAGACTTAAGATTTCATCCTGACGGCTCCTTAGGACACGAGCAGCCGAAGCTGTTCCTACTGCGAAAGTCCATGGTTGCGGCGCCTTGGTTAAGAGAAAAGCGTGCCGTCTTAAAACTACGAAGTACCTTACTTCTGTTAAGTGAATTTGGGGACAGCAAGAGGTGCGCACAATGTTTCTTTCTGTTGTTTTTCCCAGTGTGTCACCGTCTACTTATGCGCCTTACGCGCTTTCTCGGTTATTAGAATTCTAAAGATACCGACTCAGTCTTCCTTCTTGCTTAAGAACCGGTCGTGGTTGCGATGAGTGCCAGTTCGAGAGGCCACATTTGTTTGTACCAACTGATTACTACGCCAGCGTTTATTCGTGATTTTCTATAATTAAGACATTCTGTGTTTTTACCTTCTTGTATATGATAGCTTTGTGGACTTTGGTTTAAGTTACCTCATTTATTGCTGTGAGTGGCTTTTGTGCTTGTTAATTAACTTATAAATTCTGGAAAAGAACGATTCGCGCCAATTTCTTGGTATTTAAGGTAGTTTCTGCTAATGTAATTGAAGTTCGTTTACCAACCGTTTGCATCCATTCAAATCTTTTTGATTTTCCGTCCCGTGTGGCGGCCCCTTGCTACCAAAATGGTACGCAGCTACTGTATGGAGTTGTGTAGGAACGGAGGACTAGGTCCAAGTAGTGGGTTGAACATCATTCGTGACCAAAATATTTATTGAACAATATATGCTCAAAAGATCACTCAAACCAATTAAAAAATTTACTTGTAAGATTTCAACAATTACTTAAAAACCACGTTAAAAACAATACCAATAAATCTCAAAGATGATTATCCGCGAACATGTGTTGCAGTGTTTACTTTGCATTCAAGTAAGACTTTAATACACTGTCATACTGACTCACATTGCACTGTTAAAAACATAGAAAACCCAAAATGTTGTATATGGCTATGAATATATGTATGTTCAAAGACAACAAATGAGCTTTCTTGCAGTTCCTTGAGAATTAATCACTTATCACTGTGTTTCAAGTCCTACAATGAGATACCATGTAATTATTAGGACACAGAAATATTTTGTTTAGTAAAAGCTTATGTGACAGAAGAACGACGCAAAAATTTAATACAGCATCTATGCTTCAAAACGACAGCTAAAACAGCTTGGTATCAGAGAATGTTCCATAATACTACTGACCAAAGGAATCAAAAATAACTCTAACAATTACCCTAAGATTTAAATTCAGTTCCCCAAAAGGACACACAAACATATTTCAAAAATGCATAACCTAAAAAAAACCGATACAGGTACAATGTTGCGTCAAGCAACTTTTTGGTGACACGAGTACGGTTGATCAAGAGGCGGGGCAACCTGCGATTTCTGAATCCAACCGGCTGCACCCAGGTAGCTACTCAGCGTTAATTAGATATAGACATCTCCTTCATAATCGAGATAATCCTGCACATGGCACTAGCAACTGCTAGTATTACCTAGGAAGAAGAAGGATCTTTTAGTTCAACAAATAATCAAATCATAAATGATCTTTAACTCCTCAATCATGGAACGGAACACAGTGTGGTTATGAGTGTAATTACGCACCCACATATCAATAAAGGGGAAGAAACCAAACCCTCCAGTTTTAATAAGCAAAAACAAAAAGGAAGACGCAGTTGGGGCCTCATGAACGACAAGCAGATAAGAAGACCGCTCCACCAACCGCAGCTCAGTTTCAAACCGACGTCCAATTTCGTAACTGTACTAAAATCAACAAGATTTGAATGGATGCACACGGTTTGCAAACGAACTTCAACTACAGTAGCAGACAGTACCTTAAACACTGAGAAATTTGTATGAATCCTTTTCTCACAGAATTAACAAGTTAACTAGCAAGCATCCAAGCCACTCACAGCAATAAATGAGGTAACTTAAACCAAAGTCCAGAAAGCTATATACACAAAACGGTAAAACACAGTATATCTTAATTAGAAAAAATCACAAGTGTACGCTTAGGAGAATAAGCAGCTGGTATAAACACGTGCAGGCGTCTCGAACTCGCACTCAGCGTACCCACCACCGGGGCGTGAGCAAGCAGGAGGACTAGACCGGTATTTTTAGGCTTCTAATAGCCGTGAAGGCGAGTGAGGCGCATAACCAGACGGTGATGTGCTGGGAAAGACAATAGAAAGGAACATTTTGCAAACCTCACGATGACCCCAAATTCAGTCAACAGAAGAAAGGTACTTCACTGTAGTTCTAAGACGGCACGCTTCCCTCTTAACCAAGGCGCCGCAACCACGGACTTCCGCAGTAGGGACAACTTCGGCCGCCTCGCACCCTAAGGAGCCGTCAGGATGAAAACTTATTCTCGGACACGCGACCCCAAGCGGAATAGCGAAGTCCAGTCGTCCGACAGAGAAATCACACGGCCCACATCACACGCCGTGCCTGAAGAGCACTTCCTGCTCCACCGCCTGCCGCCGTCCGACTCACACTCCCAGTTACGTCAAAACGGCATGCCCTCCACAAGAGGCAGAGGTGGCATGCGGAGGACGTACCGCGACGTATCGACACGGTGCGGCTCACAAACTATGGTAATGTAATTTTGGGAGTAAATTTGTCTACGTTACACATTCAAGTAATTTACGAGGTCACTCCAAAAGAAATGCACACTATTTTTTTAAATCCATCTTTCATTCTACATGTCTGAAAGTTTTACAGTGTGTAGATACATCCTTTAGGAACAATATTTTCATTTCTCCACATCATTTCCATCCCTCTCAACTGCATTACGCCATCTTGGAATCAGCACCTGCGTACCCGCACGGTAAAATTCTGCGCCAACCTGTTGTAGCCACTGTTTGGCAGCATGCACAAGGGCGTCATCATCTTCAAACTTTCTTCCACGAAGAGTCTTTCAGTTTCCAAGAGAGATGATAGTCACATGGAGCAAGGTCAGGACTGTAAGGCGGGTGTTTCAGTGTTGTCCATCCGAGTTTCGTGATCGCTTCCATGGTTTTTTTGACTGACATGTGGCCGTGCATTGTCGTGCAGGAGCAAAACATCCTGCTTTTGCCGATGTGGTCGAACACGACTCAGTCGGGCTTGAAGTTTCTTCAGTGTCGTCACATATGCATCAGAATTTATGGTGGTTCCACTTGGCATGATGTCCACAAGCAAGAGTCCTTCGGAATCGAAAACCACCATAGCCATAACTTTTCCAGCAGAAGGTGTTGTTTTGAATTTTTTTTTTTTTTCCCCTTGGGTGAATGTGCACGATGCCACTCCATTGATTGCCTCTTCGTCTCTGGTGAAAAATGAAGGAGCCATGTTTCATCACCTGTCACAATTCTCCCAAGAAATTCATCTCCACCATTCTCGTACTGTTCCAAAAGTTCGCTGCATACCGTTTTTCTTGTTTCTTTATGAGCCACTGTCAACATTCTGGGAACCCACCTGGCACAAACCTTTTTTAACGCCAACACTTTCCGTATTCTGCAAACACTTCCTTCCCCTATCCCAATGTAGCGTGACAATTCGTTCACTGTAGTGCATCTGTCAGCAGTCACCAATTCGTTAACTCTCTGCACATTGTCTGGAGTGTGTGCAGTACGAGGCCTGTCGCTGCGAGGAAAATCCTCAATATTGCCGTGCCCGCTTTCATCATGTAACCTGCTTCCCCACCAACTGTACTGCGATCGACAGCAGCGTCTCCATACACGTTTTTCAACCTCTTGTGGATGTTTGCCACTATCTCTTTTTCACAGCGCGGGAATTCTATGACAGCACGTTGCTTCTGACGAATGTCAAGTGTAGCAGCCATCTTGAAGACATGCTGTGACGGCGTCACTCACGGGAACAGGTTGAACTAAGTTTGAAAACAAGCGGGAAGGATGTATCTGCACACTGTAAAACTTTCACACATGCAGAATGAAAACTGTATTTTTAAAAAAATAGTGTGCCTTTCTTTTGGAGTGACGCTCGTACATTTCAAGGTCACGGGTTAATGTAAACGAGAGATAAGCCATAGCAAATGTGAAGTGCTGATATATTAACAATGCAACCATGCCGACGTGAATGCATTGTGTTGTACAGACGCCGTATATCAGCTTGTGTTGTAGACTTCCACGCCTGTTGCACTTGGTCGGTGAATACAAGGACAGTTCATTCTGTTTGTGGATGACACTAGACTTGTCCGATAACGTCCCATATGTCCTCTGTTGGAGACAGATCTGGTGATCGAGCAGGCCAGGGCAACATTTCGACACTCTGTAGAGCATGTTGGTTTACAACAGCGGTATGTGGGCAAGGGTTACCCTGTTGGAAAACACCCCCTGCACTGCTGTTCACGAATGGCAGTACGACACGTCGAATCACCAGACTGACAAACAAATTTTGCAGTGAGGATGCGTGGCACCACCACGACAGTGCTCCTGCTGTCATACGAAATCACACCCCAGACCATAACTCCAGGTATAGGTTCAGTTTGTCAATCAAGTAGGTGGGCTGGTTGCAGGCTCAACTGGCCTCTTTCTAACCAACATACGGTCATAATTGGCGCCTAGGCAGAACTAGTTTCCACAAGAAAACACAACAGACCCCCACCCTGCCCTCCAAAGAGCTCTCGCTTGACATCACTGAAGTCGCAAATGGCGGTGGTTTGGGATCAGTGGAATGAACGCTACATTGTGTCTGCCTCTAACTGTTCTTTGAAGTAAGCGATTTGTAACAGTCGTGTCACTGTGGTGCCAAGTGCTGCTCAAATTGCTGCTACAGATGCAGTATGATGCGCTAGAGCAGGGGTCTCCAAACTACGGCCAGCGGGCAGAAACTGGCCCGCGAGGTCCGGCAAACCGGCCCACGTTAGCTGACCGGACATCCCCGGTATCCGGCCCGCCAAATATTTGAGGTGGTGCCTATACTGGCAACAATTGAGTTTCGAGGCCTATCGCGACCAATACACCGCGACATTGTCGGAGCTCTATCTTTACAAAGCTGAAGGTCATGGTTATACTTGTGGCTATCCACAATAAACAGACAGACCATGCTCCGTGCGATAGTGAAAAAAAAAGAACGGTTAACAGACTAGTCTGGCGAAAACATTTTAAGTAAAAAAAATCTTTGCATTTTATTCTACTCACGAGTCTGGTGCAAGTCTTTCAAATGGACGCCACTTCGGCGACTAGCCTTAGTAATCAATCACTATGGAAGATGCTTCTTAAGCGAGTTTTCACTTTCTTTTGATTACGTCGTAAAATACATACAGAATGTGCAGTGACATACTTTTTTGTCGGTGAAATTCGCCAGAATAAAATACGCCAGAATTTCGGTCAGGTACGTCCACCAACCAAAATTATGTAATTAAATAAAAATCGTAGTTCGTTTCAGTGCTAGCTATTCCCACAACCTTAGATTTTTGCGATTTCATGTTTCCTTTAGCCTTACATTACGGTGATCATGAAGTGCTAGGGTGCTTTAATCCCACTAGGTAGATCTTGGCCCTTATGACTTCGTGGAGGAGTTAATGTGGCTCGCGGACTAAAAAGTTTGGAGACTCCTGCGCTAGAGCCTTACGCCGGACACGATGGTCTTCCATCTCTGTAGCGCCACAGGGCCGGGCCGTCCACAGCCCAATCTTCTTGCGACCATACATTCTCGTGGCTACAGCTTCCAACAGTAATGTACAGTGGCTATTCTCCTACCAAGTCTTTCTGCAGTATCGCAGAACGAACATTCAGCTTCCAGTAGCCCTATCACATGACCTCGTTCAAACTCAGTGAGGTGTTGATAATGGCGTCTTTGTCACCTTAAAGGCATTCTTGACTAACGTCAACTGACCAGGTCCAGCGTCAAAAATAAGTAACGCTCACGACTGTTACAGCGTGTATTTGAAGCTATTTGCATCCTCATAGCGCCGCTCTTATACGACTGGCGAGAAATTTGAAGAGACATCATCTTTAGATGTAGAAATACGGCTACCAACATTCATTTAGATCACACAACTCCTTTTTGGGGGTGAGATTTTTTTTCCGTCAGTGTATTACCTCAGAAGATTTTACCCACAACGCTCTTTAATCAGCGTTGTGGGTAAAATCTTCTCAGGTGTTGTTGAAAGGAAAGCGCGAGTATTAGTTGAGGACAAATTGGATGAAAATCAGTGTGGGTTTAGGCCTCGTAGAGTTTGTCAGGACCAGATCTTTAGCTTACGGCAAATAATGGAGAAGTGTTATGAGTGGAACAGGGAATTGTATCTATGCTTTATAGATCTAGAAAAGGCATATGACCGGGTTCCTAGGAGGAAGTTATTGTCTGTTCTACGAGATTATGGAATAGGAGGCAAACTTTTCCAAGCAATTAAAGGTCTTTACATGGATAGTCAGGCAGCAGTTAGAGTTGACGGTAAATTGAGTTCATGGTTCAGAGTAGTTTCAGGGGTAAGACAAGGCTGCAACCTGTCTCCACTGTTGCTCATATTATTTATGGGTCATATGTTGAAAACAATAGACGGGCTGGGTGAGATTAAGATATGTGAACACAAAATAAGCAGTCTCGCATATACGGATGACTTAGTTGTGATGGCAGACTCGATTGAAAGTTTGCAAAGTAATATTTCAGAGCTAGATCAGAAATGTAAGGACTATGGTATGAAGATTAGCATCTCCAAAACGAAAGTAATGTCAGTGGGAAAGAGATATAAACGGATTGAGTGCCAAATAGGAGGAACAAAGCTAGAACAGGTGGACGGTTTCAAGTACTTGGGATGCATATTCTCACAGGATGGCAACATAGTGAAAGAACTGGAAGCGAGGTGTAGCAAAGCTAATGCAGTGAGCGCTCAGCTACGATCTACTCTCTTCTGCAAGAAGGAAGTCAGTACCAAGACTAAGTTATCTGTGCACCGTTCAATCTTTCGACCAACTTTGTTGTATGGGAGCGAAAGCTGGGTGGATTCGGGTTACCTTATCAATAAGGAAAGTAGCTAGGATGATTGCAGGTACTAGTAGATGGGAACAATGGCAGGAGGGTGTCCTCAATGAGGAAATCAAAGAAAAACTAGAACTGAACTCTATAGATGTAGCAGTCAGGGCGAACAGGCTTAGATGGTGGGGTCATGTTACACGCATGGGAGAAGCAAGGTTACCCAAGAGACTCATGGGTTCAGCAGTAGAGGGTAGGAGGAGTCGGGGTAGACCAAGGAGAAGGTACCTGGATTCGGTTAAGAATGATTTTGAAGTAAGAGGCTTAACATCAGAAGATGTAGCAATGTTAGCACTGAATAGGGGATCATGGAGGAATTTTATAAGGAGGACTATGCTTCAGACTGAGCGCTGAAAGACATAATCAGTCTTAAATGATGATGATGATGTATTACGCACCAGTGGCGAAGAAACAACTTCAAGATGAGAACCGCAAGTCCCCGAGGGATGCAACCTCGGAACCGCTGAGGGCTGAACGATGTTTGAGTAGCGTCGCGGCTGCTCTTATGCCCACCGGCTCAGTGCCCGGCCGCTGTGGAAGACGCCAAACGCTGAAGGCGCCCTCAGGCCGGCAGCGATACGAGCGCTGTTAACGTGTCCTCTGTCGTGCTGCCCTATCAGTCTGGCGCGCTGCGACGTCCGCGTTTCACCCACGTAGATAAAGGGCTGCCCTGCTCCCGGAAGTACAGTTCTAACTGGTCTCGTCGTCTTCCAGCAGGGGAAAAAGCGAGGACTTTCGGTTCATCGACAAGAGCCATCGCGACGAACGTCGAAGGCTGCCTCCTACATGAAACACGCGATTAACGTACGATTCTTACTTTAGGAATAGCATTCATATATTTACCAGGTGTAGAAGTATGTAACCGGAATTTGGTTGAAATAATTACACGTCTGCTGTTTGAAAGTGATAAACAATATTTTATTCAAAATAATTTCCATTGTTATTTATACATTTATCCCAAATCTCCGGCAAGCTATGAATTCCACGCCAAAAAAACAGTTCTTTTCAGGCGAACCAGTCAGCGAGCCATTTTTGTACATTTTCGTGCGAATTGAAGCGTTGTTCAGCGAGAGCGTGTCCCAGTGATGCAAACAGATGACAGTCGGACGGACCCAAGTCTGGAGAATAAAAAACTGGCTCTGAGCACTATGGGACTTAACTTCTGAGGTCATCAGTCCCCTAGAACTCAGAAGTACTTCAACCTAACTAACCTAAGGACATCACACACATCGATGCCCGAGGCAGGATTCGAACCTGCGACCGTAGTGGTCGCGAAGTTCCAGACTGTAGCGTCTAGAACCGCTCGGCCACTCCGACCGGCTCTGGAAAATAAGCCGCATGCCCTAGTATTTCCCAACTGAACGCCTCGATCGTTTTCCTGACCCGTTTTGCTATGTGTGATGGAGCGTTATCATGGAGCAATTTATACTGCTACTGATATGTAGATGACATCATTTGTTTAATTGATGAAACACTTACTGGAATAAAAAAAGTACACAATGACATGAATACAGTTCAATCAAAAATAAAATTCATCATTGAGACAGAAGAGGAAATGGAGCTTAATTTCTTAGACATTACCACACACAGAATCAACAACAAACATCATTTTGGACTATACAAAAGTGACTCCCTACAAAAAACATAACAGAAAAAAAAGAAATTCTGTTTCCTTGGTTCTCTCCCCACCCCCCTTTCCATCTCTCTCTCCCACTATCTCTCTCTCTCTCTCTCTCTCTCTCTCTCTCTCTCACACACACACACACACACACACACACACACACACAACAAACATCATTTTGGAATTTTCAGGAAGCCTACAGCCACAAGTACAACCATTCACATCAACTCCAACCACCCACAAGCACACAAACTCTCAAGTTTCAGACACATGCTACACAGGCTCAACAGAACGCCACTGGGCAAACTCAACTACACACAGGAACTAAATACATCAAATAGCCAGAGAGAATGGGTACAACACACAAATGATAAACAAACTGAACAACAAAATTAAAAAACAAATTAAGCGAACAAACCATCAACAAATCACCAGCCACAACAGAGAACCAAGAACACAAGCTCCAGACAAACACAGGATACCAGGAACAACCTACAAAGAGTACAGCATGGTATACACTAACATACAGCAACAAAAACGTACACTCGGTGGGTTAACATACTGAAGAAACAAGGGCTAAAAGTATCATTCCGCACAAATAACACAGCACAGAAGAATCTAAGACCTAAGATCACATTTGCAGACAAATTCTCCAAAGCTGGAATACATCAGTTAACCTGCAGTTCATGCCAGTCGGTCTACATAGGCCAAAAATGCAGAAATTTCAAAACACTCCACTTTTGCAGACCATCTAATACAAGTAAACCACCACCCAAAAACATGGAGACCGATCTTAAGATCCTCAGAGAAAGTAACAGCCTCTACCAAAAACTCACAATAGAGGAGGACTACCACATACAAAAAGCAATAATACAGGGAAAGAGAGTCCTGAATGAAAATACAACACTCTACAACAAAACACTGTTTGGAACACTCAATGAACTATACGAAGGCGACTCCCTACAAAAAACATAACAGAAAAAAAAGGAATTATGTTTTCTTGGTTCTCTCCCCATCCCTCTTTCCATCTCTCTCTCTCCCACTATCTCTCTCTCTCTCTCTCTCTCTCTCACACACACACACACACACACACACACACACACACACACACATTCAAAATCAGCGCCATAACGCCCACAAGAAGTGAGCAACGACAATAACATGACACATCTCATTGAGTGCATTGCCAGAAGTGTCTGCTCAGATCACATTTCGCCACAATTTGCTCAAAAATGGCACTGAGCACTATGGGACTTAACTTCTGAGGTCATCAGCCCCCTATAACTTAAAACTACTTAAACCTAACTAACCTAAGGACATCACACACATCTATACCCGAGGCAGGATTCGAACCTGCGACCGTGGCGGTCGCGCGGTTCCAGACTGTAACGCCTAGAACCGCTCGCCGGCCGCTACATTTTGTGTAAGTGCTTGCGAGGTGAAGTAGTGAGCGGAAATTTATGAAGAACTGAGTGAAAGCAATGCACTAAATAGTAGTGATTGAGACACCAACCAGGGACACGAAACAGGACGGAAAATGTAAGTAGAGAAACGTACATAACCTCTAACCTCGAAACAGCTCTCCACATATACGCAATAATTTTTTCATGGCTAGTGTGCAGATGACATGCTGTCAAAAAAAAAACGACAAAAACGAGCACTAAAATCTATGTTTAATAATACAGTTCAATTAGCGATGTAATTTTAAGTGAGTGTCCAAACAAAGCGAAGCAAATTTCAAATGTTGTATTTCTTAGGTCTACAGTAGTTAAATTATCACAAATGTGATATTGTACTTTACAGAAAATAAAAGTTAACCCACAGAAGATGACACACTGGTGTCGAAACATGTCTGGGGAAATATAAAAATAAACTAGATGTGTTTGCATACGGCTGGTTTCCGAAATAACCCAGTTTTTAAATCGCAAACACGGAAAAGCGAGAAGAGGAGCTTCAGACCTTAGTACAATGGAGCAATAGGATTTTGTGTTGCCTTTTTCAATATTGCTGTCGTTTTTCAGGTAATGCTCGATTTATATCGATCATTTGCTGTTGATAGCGTGCAGTGTTAACGGCTTCACCAGGTTTTAGCAGCTCATAATAGATGACACCCTTCTCATCCCACCAAATACAGAGCATTGCCTTGTTTCCAAAGCGATTTCGTCTTGTAGTGGATTCTAATGGTTTGCCTGGATTCACCCATGATTTACGACGCTTAGGATTCTCAAAATATATCCATTTTTCATCACTTGTCACTATTCGATGGAGGAACGACTCTCTTTTGTATCTGAGGAGCAACATTTCACAAGTGGTCCTTCGCCGGCCGGTGTGGCCGTGCGGTTCTAGGCGCTTCAGTCTGGAACCGCGTGACCGCTACGGTCGCAGGTTCGAATGCTGCCTCGGGCATGGATGTGTGTGATGTCCTTAGGTTAGTTAGGTGATGACCACAGATGTTAAGTCCCATAGTGCTCAGAGCCATTTGAACAAGTGGTCCTTCGGTTTGCTTGCTGTCTTTCATTCAGTTCACGCAGAACCCATTTTCCCACTTTCTGCACCTTTCCCATAGCTTTCACCCGAAGAGAAACGGCTTTCTGCGAGTTCCTGTTGAGTTTGAGTATTATCTTCATCCAATACGGCCGGCAGTTCGTTGTCTTCGAACTTTTTCGGTGGATTCCCGCGCTCGTCGTTTCTCTCGTCTAAATCACCACTTTTGAATTTTTTTGAACCGCTCGAAATATTGTTCCTAAGAGCATGTTCGTCGAAAGCTTCGACAAGCATTCTACGCGATTCTGCAGCAGTTTTCTTCAAATGATAACTGAAAACCAATGCTGTACGCAAATCGTAGTTCGCAGGCACAAAACTCAACGGGTTTAGGCGTTTGAAACAGATACCGAAGTATGGAACTTCGGCTACTGTGTGTTGATATTCATAGGAAACGGATGGCGCTGTAGACACGGTCTCATACGCCCTACACTGATGGCTAGCACCACCTATAGGGAAATTCCGGTTTCATACTTCTACACCTGCTACACAAGGCAGTTGACGTAATTGACAGAAGTGAAATTACAAATCGGTGTTTATGAGACTTCACTGTCGGCCTCGTTTTCGTGTATGAATCGTCTATTAGTTGATAAGTTTCTTTTGGAGGTCTTTTTTTTTTGCAACAGCTAAATACCAGCGGAAAATGCTCTTATCGCAGCTCAAAAAATGCGAATATGTTGCTGTTCATTTAAAAGACTGAAAAGTTAGGTACCAGGTGCCTCATTCTACCTATCTCAGCACCACAAAAAATATTCCCAAAAATTTTTGCATGAATGCATATTCGTTCTTTTTTTATGTCCAACTCACCTCAAACTTCCGCAAGCTCCCCTAACTGTAACTCGCTCACGTACACTAGTCCATCGCTGTAAATCGCTCATACCCAACCACTCCCAGCTGCCCTTTCTCACCTACTCATTCAGGCCAACTCATTGTCATTATCTCTCTGTGTCTCTATGTTATGTCTCCTGTGTCACAGCCACAGTCCCCTTCGTTCTGACCTACTCCTACACTCTCCTTTCTCTGCCATTGTCTCCCTCTTGCTCTCTCTCTCTCTCTCTTACTGCAAAGATCTCATTCTTTCCTTCCTACTGCTGCTGTCTCTTCTCTCAGCCACTATATCTCTCTCTTCCTCGTTGTCAGTCTCATATACTCGTCTCTCATTATCACTGGCTCTCACCCATTTCCACTTTCTCCTTCTCTTTATTCTGCCGCTCCCCCCTACCCCCGGCAATGTCTCCTTCATTCTTTTCCTAGCACTGTTCTGTCACTATGAACTACGTTACATTGCCACTATGTACGCCATCGTCTCCTTCGCTGTTTCTACTACACGACTGTCTCTGTCTTCCAATATGTATTATTTTTCCGTCTCTTTGTCAGTGCCACTATCTTCTTCTCTCTCAGCATACAAAAGCGCGAATATTTCTGCATGACAACATTTTTGTGAAAATTTTTGAAGGAGCTGTGGAAGGTAGAATGAGGCAGCTCGTACCCCATTTTTCAGTGAAAGTCTTAAATAAACAGGAACAGATTCGCATTTTTTCTTGCTTCGATAGGAGTGTTTTTCCTCTGGTCCCCTTCCTTTTCCTGCTGCAGTTGGGAATGTAACTCATATGAAAAGAAATGCGTTCGTCAGTAAAATTTAGAGAGTTTGCTTGTGTGAAATTGAAATACCGCAAAACTAATTTTACACCTCAGACCGGATATTACGAGCAAAAAAATGTAGCATGTCCTTCATGACTACAACAGAGGTTTCCAGATGCTAACCGAAACACTTTACGGTATATTTCTCCGTGCTGGGTCACATTATAACCTACGTTGTCGCCTCACACCGGATTTCAAGCGCGTATTTTACGTGTACAGGTATGGTAACTTTGAACCTCTGTATCTCGAAAACGGATAAAGATATGAAGAAACTTTAAAAGGTTATTCGATATAGATATCTTAAATTACAATCATTTGCAGTACATTGCCGTCTCGGTATCCGCGACTGGGTATTGATACCAAAAAAAAAAAAAAAAAAAAAAAAAAAAAAAAAAAAAAAAAAAAAAAAATAGCTTTTGAGGTGTTTCTCTATGACGGACAAAGATTTCTGAAAATGGGGAGACGCCTCTCCTAGATAAGTGCCTAGATAATATACCGTTAAAACCTGAACAATTTGCTGTGGCTACTTATTATTTGGGTTTCACCTCATATCTGGTTTTACTTGTGGAACTATGTTAATTCTGAACCTCTGTATCTTGGAAACTGATAAAGATATGAAGGAAATTTTCGAAGCTGTTCGATATCGGGATCTTAGGAATAAATAGTAAAAATTTCAGCTATCTGCTGCGCATGGCTGTCTTGGAATCGTCGGCTGGGTTTGGTCCGCTGCTTACAGCGAAAATATGGTAAGAAAAAGCAAACCTTTTTTGGAACCAGCCATGAACCAATGGTGCTTCCACAACTCGCTTCAACCCCACCCTATAGCACATCAAATACAAAACGAACCAACCAATTTGCTCCATTTGCCTAAGCAGGAGGAAGTGTGTAACATTCATACTTTGACCCTGTGCTGTAGGATAGTGACAGTAAGACGATCCTTCTGTTGGGTACAAATAGTCCGTAGCCTAAGGGCTATCCAAACACTTGACCCTACCTTTTATCACCAACAGAACCCGAGGCATGAGCACGAAAAATCCCGTTCTTATGCGCGGCGTTTTGCAACTCGTTAGGTACGCATGCTGTCGCATGTTTATCGATAAATTGCAGTACTTTATAAGAAAGGTCTTGTCTGGTTCAGCAGATTAACTTTTATTATTTTATTTATACGCCCAGACGCGCTTTGCCTTTTTTAGAAGGCACCAACTCATTTCCGCAGCCGAGGGCGCCTACGCAGGTCTGTGAGGTGGAGCTGTACTCGGAGGTAAGTCGATTCGAATCCTGGTTATGGATGATATGTTTACTGTCCAGTATTTGGCCAGCAAGTGGTGGTGTTGCAAAGTTCATTACCATCAATCTTTCCCCCAACGTCTTGGCTCTGGGCACTATGGGACTTAACATCTGAGGTCATCAGTCCCCTAGAACTTAGAACTACTTAAACCTAACTAACCTAAGAACGTCACACACATCCAAGCCCGAGGCAGGATTCGAACCTGCGACCGTAGAGGTCGCGCGGTTCCAGACTGAAGTGCCTAGACCCGCTCGACCACTCCGGCCGTCCTGTGACAGAATGTCTTGGAATGAACTCCGAACCTCTCCACAGTTTCTCACGGAGTGAGATGACACTGTCGATGCTGATCCGTCTTATTGCGACGTTAAGCATGGCGGCCCCATTGGTGCCATTCGAGAGCAGTATCCTGTGTGCCGTCACCACGTATTACCATCTCTCATCACTCATCTTCACCACACAACACGCCTGTATTACACTAGTGAACGCTCCACGAAAGCACATGCAACACAATTATCACATATCCACAGAGAAAGAGGCCAGTTTGAGCGGAGGAAGAATTTATTTGATTTGATTTATTGCTCATTTGGAGACCTGATGCCTTACATTTTATAACAGGTCGTTCATTTTATAGCTTTTCTTGTAATTTACAAAATGTATTCCATATTACAAACAGTAATTATTATGGGTTGGGCTGTTTGGAGAAGGAGACAGACAGCAAGGTCATCGGTCTCATCGGACTAGGGAAGGACGGGAAAGCAAGTCGGCCGTGCCATTTCAAAGGCATTAGCCTGGAGCGATTTAGGGAAATCACGGAAAACCTAAATCAGGATGGCCCGACCCGGGATTGAACCGTCGTCCTCCCGAATGCGAGTCCAGTGTGGCAGAAGTAATTATTGTTTTTAGAAATTACATTGGAAGTAATAAGAAATTAAAAATGCACTTGAAACTGAAAGAAAAAATCACATAAAATATTCAAATTTTAAGGACATATGATGATAGATGATAGGAAAGACTTGGATAGAAAGAAAGAGAGAAATGTTACCATGTCTAAGCCGGTCTGGTCTGAAAGCATCGGAACTACTTTGAGTCTTGCAATGCCGGTTCGTTACAGTTTATTTTACGGATTAATATTCCTAAACACTATCTGCAAAAACACTATGACTATTAGGTACATTTTGGGAAGCGCAATGGTGTTTGTGTGTAAAGAACGTTATTTCTTCCGTTATTAATTAACCTTCAGTTTCTATATTATGTGCCATGAATTTTACCTGTTATGTTGCTTAAATACTAAGTGTTCCGTTACAAGTGTTACATCCCAACAGCGGTATAATGAACGCAGGATGGATAAGCCTGCTGCTTATACATGAGGTATAACAGGTTTACAGGCTTGATTTCATTACACTGCATATTCTAATGCAGTTTAATTGTTCTAGATTTTATGTATGGTTGTCTGGGGTGCGTATTGGTGAAAGTGTTCGCTGATTGAGGGAGTCTGTGTTTCGGAACTGCTGTCAATGTTGGTGTACGAATTGGAACTGCCGTCTTACGTGTTTCGTGTGGGTTGCAGTGTTCTGTTATATGGCCTGTCAGCGATTTTATAATTTATCTCCCACTCGTCTTTGTCTCTTATTGCTCTTATCATGTCACTGTCGTCCGGCGATGGTGTCTGGAGTGCTGCTCTGTATCGGTGACAGTGAAAAAGTATGTGTTCTGGGAATCCATGTTCCCCACATGTACAAATAGCGCTCTGGCTGCGGCCCACGCGGAGGAAGAACACCATTTTCACAAGCATCTGAACCCACTGCGTGGGATATCCCAGTCAACAATACCGTACATTTACATTTCTTGAATATGTCACCCATTAAAGGTGCGCTGTTAACAAGGCGAAACGCGTCTGGGTATATAAATAAAATTTAAAAAAGAATGTGTAATCTGCTGAAAGGCGTTTTCTTATAAACTACTGCGTTTGTTACTTAGTTTTGGAGTAGACATTATTCATACAATTCTCTAGCAATAAATGTAACGTCAACGATAAATGCCGTACACTAAGTAAATCTGCTGGAAACTAAAATTGGTAAATGCATAAGTTTATCTTCTGAAAACGCTAGGCCCAGTAACTTTTCCTATTAAGTGTTAGCCATCTTTTTGAAAACTACCAATCAGTAAATAAACGTATGTTGCTTATTTTCATTCAGTTAATTTCCTATAGCTTAAGATGGACAGCAAACTCCTCCCTTAGGTAAGAAGTGTTCGTGAAACAAAACAATATTATTGGATCATAGTGTTGCCGGCCGTTCCACAATTCACAATTTTCCCATGGACTTTCGTCGGATATCACAGGAGACAGCCGCGGTTTCAGATTTAAGCATTGTGCTGAGCTACATGCGCACAGGGTGGCCAAGGAGAGTGAAAGACATTGTTCGGTCGGAAGTGCATTGATATTTCGCTCACCGTGAAGCCTTGTCAGTACAGCGTGGTGTTTTACTGTTGCACACTGAGAATGACCGCCGGCCGCTGTGGCTTGCCCTTTTCTTACTTGATATCCTGCGAACTATGGATCGCTGGCCGCGGTGGCAGAGCGGTTGTAGAGTCACAGCTGTATGGTGCAGGCCGGCACGCTGGAGATCCGACAGGTTTGCGCGACCTTGTTTCGATGATGACAGACGCCTCGCCCAACGAGTCACCGTGCTTTTGCTCACTGCCAGCTCTCCGCAGAACCTCTGTGAGCGCTTAAATGTCTGAGATGCTCTGGTTTTCCGCCAAAACAAACTCAACGACAGCTCTCTGCTTGGTGCACACCTTCGTTACAGACTCCGTTTTGAAGGCTACATATAGAGCCGCCGCCATCGGAACTTCATGAAACGATAGAGGCTGAAGCGGGAATATTCCAAGACGTCCCACAACAAATTCCCCATTTTTTGAACTGAAACTGGCCGAGAAAAAAGTGTGTTGCGATAGTTATCGATCGACCTCGATTTTTTTACCATGTTCACCATCTTGGATCGAGAATCATGAACAAGAAACTAAACTAAATTTCCTATACGCTCCTATTTGTTGTTTTCAGGTAATAATTTTTGCAATCACATCTCTGTAATGCTTGGAATAATGGCCGTACGACCCTTCTCAGCCTTACTACAGTAAGTCCATCTTTAAAGAGGGTGATTGCAGGACCTCAACTGTTCATTGTAAAGTGTCAAACCAAAAAAATTACAACCGTCTAAATTTCCAGTTTTATTTTATTAACAATAAGTGCCGGCTGCTGTGATCGAGCGGTTCTAGGCGCTTCAGGAACCGCGCGACCACTATGGTCGCAGGTTCGAATCCTGCCTTGCGCATGGATGTGCGTGATGTCTTTAGGATAGTTAGGTTTAAGTAGTTCTAAGTTCTAGGGGACTGATGACGTCAGATGTTAAGTCCCATAGTGCTTAGAGCCATTTGAACCATTTTGAACAATATGTCTTTTTTCCTCGTCACGTGAAGCCGTGACATTGACATTGAGTGTGATCTCTTAATCTCATCGAGCCATGCAAATGACAGTCATGGGATACCTACCAACGCGAGCAACAACATTGCGCAACAATTAACCGCTGTCTGGATACTGCAGGATCCGACCGCTGTTGAATTTCTTGTGCTGAAAAACAATCAGTATGAACCACAATAGATCTAATGAGAAACAACCAACATCCAAATGCGATTCCTGAATGGCGGTCCCTCTGCAGATCATCAATGGCTTTGCTCGGACTTACTTTGCGCTGTTGCACTGTAATGCTGACTACAGTCACAGGCAAAAAATCGCAACACCAAGAAGTAGTTGTGCGACATAAATGAAATTTGGCAGGCGTGTTTCCTATATCTGAAAGATTATCTATTCAAATTACGTGCCAGTCACATAGGAGTGGCGCTATTAACGTCACTATGAGGATAGAAATCAGGTTTGCTTTAAATACACGGCCGTGTGCGTTGGTTACCTTCGAGATTGGACTTTGCGAGTTGACATTAATCAAGAATGTATTTAAGGCGACAAAGAAGCCATCATCAACACCTCACTGAGTTTGGATAGGGTCGTGTAACAGGGCTATGAAAAGCTGAATGTTCCTTCTGCGATATTGCAGAAAGACTTGGCAGGAAATAACCACTGGATATGATTGCTGGAAGCAATGCTCACGAGAACGTACGTGTCTCCGGACGACCTCATCCTACTACCGAGAGGGAAGACGATGTTCAGCGTACGGCTCTGGCGTATCGCACTGCATCTGCAGCAGCAATCTGAGCACCAACCGGCGCCATAGTGACACATCGAACTGTTGTGTTTTCTGATGAGAGATGGTTCTGTCTCGTTTCCAGTGATGGGCGTGTGTTGATTGGAAGGAGGCAGTTGAGGGCCTGCAGCTAACATGTCTTGGTGCCAAACACGCTGGACCAACACCTGGAGTCATGGTCTGGAGTGCGATTTCGCATGATAGCAGGAGCACTCTCGTAGTATCCCTCGCATCCTGAATGTAAATTTATACATCAGTCTGGTGATTCGACTCGTTGTGCTGTCATTCATATACAGCATTCCAGGGAGTGCTTTCCAACAGGATAACGCATGCCCACTTACCGCTGTCCTAACCCAATGTGCTCTACAGATTGTCGACGTGTCGTCTTGGGTTCTCAGTCATCAGATCTGCCCCTAATCGTGCATGTGTGGCGCTCCATCGGACGACAACTCCAGCCTCATCCACAAACAGCATTAACCATCCCGTTATTGAACGACCGAGTGCGACACGCATGGAACTTCATCCCACAAATTGACATGCGACACCTGTACAATGCATGCATGGTTGCATTCTTGCATTCAACATTCTGGCGGTTACACCGATTATTAATATACCAGCAGATCACATTTGCAATGGCTTATCTCGCGCTTGCATTAACCTGTGATCATGATGTGTTAGTCACTTAAATATGTTACGCTGACAAATGTATTCCCAAAATTTCATTACTCTACATGTCCGGCCCCGGTACCTGAGTGGTTGCCGACACGGTAGCTCAGTGTGTTCGGTCAGAGAGCCGGTTGGCCTATGCAATAAAAAACTGAGTGAAAGAATCAACCACCGAACAGGATGTCTTGCAACGTCCGCAACGACCAAACACAACCATCAATAACGAACAAAATGCAATAAATAAATAAATAAATAAATAAAATTGGTCAGCGCTACAGACTGTCAATCCTAAGGGGCCGGTTTCGATTCCCGGCTGGGTCGGAGATTTTCTCCGCTCAGGGACTGAGTGTTGTGTTGTCCTAATCATCATCATTTCATCCCCATCGACGCGCAAGTCGCCGAAGTGGCGTCAAATCGAAAGACCTGCGCCAGGCGAGCGGTCTACCCGACGGGAGGCCCTCGACACACGCTGTTATTATTATTACTCTACATTAATTATTCTTTGGTAGCGCGACTTTTTTTTCATCAGTGTATTTCTATATCCAAGGACATGGTACAATTCACGTCAATTTGATGTTTATTGCATGCTGTCTTCATGGTGTTGCAATTTCATTGGCCAGTGGTGTAACAAATACGGTTAATGCTGCCCGTTCTGGATAACATAACAATGTAAAATAAACTTGGAGCTTATAACAAAAGACACACTACAGCCCTGGTGACCAAAATTTGTTCCTGTATGTCCATTCTTCTGATTGGAGTTTAAGGGACTTCGGCCTTACACTTACATAATAAAATGAAACACCTACAGCAGTCCTTACGATGTTATTCATTATATGGCTATCAGTTTCGGTGCTTCCGTACACCATGTTAAGGTCTCAGCTGACGCTGAGGGGGTAACTCCAACCGTAAACATGATTTCATCAGTGGCCAACACCTAAGAACTAGTTTTTGGAGACTTATAACAATGATGTGTCTCCAACCAGTTGATGGTTGGAGACTACCTGTAACAACGATATTGTGTCTCAAACTAGTTGAAACCCTGAAGATGGTGTACTGCAGCACCAAAACTGATAACCATATAATAAATAACATCTTAAGGACGGCAGTAGGTGTTCGATTTTATTACAGGATTTTTCCAGTGGAGTAAGACCATGTGATGCAGCTGATGGCGGTCGTCATTGGCTAGGGGTGTGAAGATCGACGGCCCATTGGTGCTCTTCGAAAGGAGTTGGCCATGCCACCACTGGAAACCCTCTGTGGCCTATCACACCATTAGCATAACACTACACTGTACTTTTATTCATCATAGTGTTCTACACTGGAAAGAGATTCTTAAGGGGTACGATCATGAAATTGACCGGAAATATCAGTTTTCAATTTATTTTTTATTTATTTATCGAACTCAGAGACCATAAACAACCAAAATTTCAGTGATGAAATCGAATCCAAAGTGTCTGAAAAATAATGAAATGTGTGACGCGACGTTCCTGCCACGTCCACTTTTAGAAGCAACGCTTCAATTCTAGGTCGGTGAACAACGTTTCCGTGGATTACTTTCAAGCAAACTTGCACGGAAGCATCTAGAAGGCTGTGATATATACTCTTTCGTTTTATAGATCATCTGTGACTCTCCAGAATGAGATTTTCTGTCTGCAGCGGAGTGTGCGCTGATATGAAACTTCCTGGCAGATCAAAACTGTGTGCCGGACCGAGACTCGAAAGGTCCCCAGGCTGTTGGCCAAGCCATGTATCCGCATATCCGTTCTTGCAGAAGTGCTAGTTCTGCAAAGTTCGCAGAAGATCTTCTGTGAGGTTTGGAAGGTAGCAGACGAGGTACTGGCGGAATTAGAGCTGTAAAGACGGGCCGTGAGTCTTCCTTGGGTAGCTCAGATGGTAGAACACTTTCCCGCAGAAGGCAAAGGTCCCGAGTTCGAGTCTCGGTACGGCACGCAGTTTTGATCTGCCAGGGAGTTTCATCTATGACTGTTCCCGTATCTCATAAACAATAACAAACCAGCTATTTTGTTTGTGAAGAAGTAATGCCCTGAAACCACATTTTCATCTGCTACAATTGTCAGAGTTGCAACTTAGGATGCAGTTCATAGCGAGGACGAAGGTATTAGAGAGAATGGGCTTTAAGACAGGAAATTTCACTCAAGACATCTTGAGAAAATATAGGTTTACAACGCCTCTCTGCACCTGAAAAGTCAGCTGAAGACCTGGTAAAGGCAGAAGGCAGAAAACAAGAAACCAAAAGAGCAGTCTTGAGGGGAAAGAGGACGCTGAGTACAAATCTGGAGCCTTCTGAAGAGGTGACATAAGAAAAAACGTTAGGCTGAACTTTAAATTTCGTTTCCTGAAAATTTAGTTTTTTTAAGTTTCAGTACCTTTTTCTCAGAATCTATGATCGCTTGAATTACACAATTTTGTACATTTATTTCTATAAACCCCATAAATATTGTCTCAAGAGCAAATTTTTAAATTCTAAGTCTAAGCTGAGATATGGGGCAAATTGCTTGAAATTTTGTAAGAATTTTTTTATTACACTTACAGAATTACAGCTAAAACTGTTATTAAAAAATTTCCTATTCGATATATTCAGAAAACTTCATGAGTTATGAAAAGAGATTAAAAATAGAAAATTTTGTAGTAATCTTTTGAGCACTTTCTGAGAAAAAGGTACCTGTATTATTTTACGAAAATAAAATTTTTAATTCCTTTAAAAATATTTAAAATCAAAAGAACTTAACAGCAAATGTGCTAATTTCATGGCACAAAATTTCATTTTCATATCTTCAAAATTGTGTATTTGGTGCATCTTTTAAATAGTGTTTGTTTCTCATGAACGTCCCGCTTTACGCCACAAGCTCAATTTTGCAAACGAAAGACACCACTGTGCGCGAAGAAGACAATCTTTCTAGATAAGCGACTCGATTACCGCTCGCCGGTATTGAAAGGATACTACTCGCTCTGCCTGATAAGTGCTGTGTGCACGTAAAAGATTAACTTATTTTTCTTTGCAGTCCTTCAAGCCACTGTAACAGTGTCACACGATCACGGAACACTTCATTACATTAAGTAAATATTTATTAAAATGGACAACAGTAATAGTGGCATGGCTGTACAAGTCACGCTGCTGGTGAGCGCTGTGCGTCGTGAATGTGTGTTCTAAGTCAATGGTTACAAATCTTTAGTCATTCACAGGGTGGAGAGACTACTGGGCTGTCGAGTACTAGGTAACAGTGCAATCTGCTACAAGTTAGACGGTTGCGTTTTCGAAAAGCGTATAATTTTCACAATAAATTTTACGAAATGTAATGTGTCATTTGACCAGTTACACAGAAGAATTAAAAATATGTTTACATAGACATCCTTAAAGTGGATTTGGAAACGCTGCTGTTATTTTATATGTACACAGGGTGTCCCAAGAAGAATGATCAATATTCACAGATATGACAGGATATATCATCAAAAGCAAAAACGTCTAGGAAACATGGATTCTAAAATGCTTAGCTGAAGATCTAAGAGCATTTCCTCATCTTCGGTACTGTGGAACAAATCTCTTGTAGTGCAGGCTTTTTGTTTCCTCTATTTTGACAGGTTGTGATATGGACCGAAACAATAAAAAAAATTCTGGGTAACATGGACCCTAAAATGCACACCTTAAAATCTGTGTACCCATGTTCGGTAGAATAGATGCGATTCACAAAATCGAAGAAGAACAGGGGCTCATAGCTCTAAAGGAATGCAATTTAGAGCCCATGTTAACTGGATTTCTTTTCCTAGTCTTGTCCCATACCACCACTACTCGAAACGCAAACAGCAAAGAGCTTGCAGTAGAAGAATATGTTTCACAGTATCGAAGATGAGGAAGTGCTAATAACCCTAAGGTAAGTATTTTAGAGCCCAGATTAATAGCCATTTTGCTTCGAATCTTTCCTCTGATATCTCTGAATGCTGACCGTTCCTTCTGCAACATCCTGTAGATTCTCCGAGTTAGCCGAGCGGAGTGGCCGCGCGGTTAGAGGCGTCATGTCACTCATTGTGCGGCCCCTCCCGCCGGAGGTTCGAGTCCTCCCTCGGGCATGGGTGTGTGTGTTGTTCTTAGTATAAGTTAGTTTAAGTAGTGTGTAGGTCTAGGGACCGATGACCTCACTAGTTTGGTCTCTTAGGAATTCACACACATTTGAACATTTTTTTCTCCGAGTATATTGGTATTTTCTTTCCTTCCTCAACTATAGATTCACTAGACGGAGATGATTTTTCTCTTCTAGTGTTGTGTTTATAATATTATTATTACACATACACTATGTGACCAAAAGTATCCGGACACCTGGCTGAAAATGACTTACAAGTCCGTGGCGCCCTCCATCGGTAATGCTGGAATTCAGTATGGTGTCGGCCCATCCTTAGCCTTGATGACAGCTTCCACGCCCGCAGGCAAACGTTCAGTCAGGTCCTGGAAGGTGTCATTGGGAATGGCAGCCCGTTCTTCACAGAGTGCTGCACTGAGGAGAGGTACCGATGTTGGTCGGTATCCGGACACCTGGCTGAAAATGACTTACAAGTCCGTGGCGCCCTCCATCGGTAATGCTGGAATTCAGTATGGTGTCGGCCCATCCTTAGCCTTGATGACAGCTTCCACGCCCGCAGGCAAACGTTCAGTCAGGTCCTGGAAGGTTTCATTGTGAATGGCAGCCCGTTCTTCACAGAGTGCTGCACTGAGGAGAGGTACCGATGTTGGTCGGTATCCGGACACCTGGCTGAAAATGACTTACAAGTCCGTGGCGCCCTCTCGGTAATGCTGGAATTCAGTATGGTGTCGGCCCATCCTTAGCCTTGATGACAGCATCCACGCTCGCAGGCAAACGTTCAGTCAGGTCCTGGAAGGTTTCATTGGGAATGGCAGCCCGTTCTTCACAGAGTGCTGCACTGAGGAGAGGTACCGATGTTGGTCGGTGAGGCCTGGCACGAAGTCGGCGTTCCAAAACATCCCAAAGGTGTTCTATAGGATTGAGGTTAGGACTCTGTGCAGGCTAGTCCATTACAGGGATGTTACTGTCGTGTAACCACTCCGCCGCAGGCCGTGCATTATGAACAAGTGCTCGATCGTGTTGAAAGATGCAATCGCCATCCCCGAATTGCTCTTCAACAGTGGGAAGCAAGAAGGTGCTTAAAATATCAATGTAGGCCTGTGCTGTGATAGTGCCACGCAAAACAACAAGGGACACAATCCCCCTCCATGAAAAGCACCACCGCCTCCGAATTTTACTGATGATGAGGTTCACCGGGCATTCGCCATACCCACACCCTGCCATCGGATCGCCACCATGTGTACCGTGATTCGTCACTCCACACAACGTTTTTCCGCTGTTCAATCGTCCAATCTTTACGCTCCTTACACCAAGCGAGGCGTCGATTGGCATTTACCGGCGTGATGTGTGGCTTACGAGCAGCCGCTCGACCATGAAATCCAAGTTTTCTCACCTCCCGCCTAACTGTCATAGTACTTGCAGTGGATCCTGATGCGGTTTGGAATTACTGTGTGATGGTCTGGATAGATGTCTGCCTATGACACATTACGACCCTCTTCAACTGTCGGCGGTCTCTGTCAGTCAACAACGACGTCGGCCTGTACGCTTTTGTGCTGTACGTCCCCCTTCACGTTTTCACTTCACTATCACATCGGCAACAGTAGACCTAGGGATGCTTAGGAGTGTGGAAATCTCACGTACAGACGTATGACACAAATGACACCCAATTACCTGACCACATTTGAAGTCCGTGAGTTTCGCGGAGCGTCCCTTTCTGCTCTCTCGCGATGTCTAATAATTACTGAGGTAATCCCGGCGGGGTCAGGGATTTTCTCTGCCTCGTGATGAATGGGTGTTGTGTGATGTCCTTAGGTTAGTTAGGTTTAAGTAGTTCTAAGTTCTAGGGGACTGATGACCATAGATGTTAAGTGCCAAGTGCTCAGAGCCAATTACTGAGGTCGTTGATATGGAGTACTCGGCAATAGGTGGCAGCACAATGAACCTAATGAACCTAATATGGAAAACGTATGTTTTTGGGGCGTTCCGATACTTTTGATCACATAGTGTAGGAGGGAGGACTATAACAAAACATTTCATCAAAGACTAAATACGCTGTAAGATTGTCAGTTATATTCAGATCTGCTTAATGGATACCTATAGCATACATCCTTATTAACACTATCATCAGATGGTTCAAATGACTCTGAGAACTACGGGACTTAACATCTGAGGTTATCAGTCCCCTAGACTTAGAACTAATTAAACCTAACTAAGGACATCACACACATCCATGCCCGAGGCAGGATTCGAACCTGCGACCGTAGTGGTCGCGCGGTTCCTGAAGCGCCTAGAACCGCTCGATCACAGCAGCAGGCACTTATTGTTAATAAAATAAAACTGGAAATTTAGACGGCTGAAATTTTTTTGGTTTGACACTTTACAATGAACAGTTGAGGTCCTGCAATCACCCTCTTTAAAGATGGACTTACTGTAGTAAGGCTGAGAAGGGTCGTACGGCCATTATTCCAAGCATTACAGAGATGTGATTGCAAAAATTATTACCTGAAAACAACAAATAGGAGCGTATAGGAAATTTAGTTTAGTTTCTTGTTCATGATTCTCGATCCAAGATGGTGAACATGGTAAAAAAATCGAGGTCGATCGATAACTATCGCAACACACTTTTTTCTCGGCCAGTTTCAGTTCAAAAAATGGGGAATTTGTTGTGGGACGTCTTGGAATATTCCCGCTTCAGCCTCTATCGTTTCATGAAGTTCCGATGGCGGCGGCTCTATATGTAGCCTTCAAAACGGAGTCTGTAACGAAGGTGTGCACCAAGCAGAGAGCTGTCGTTGAGTTTGTTTTGGCGGAAGACCAGAGCATCTCAGACATTTAAGCGCTCACAGAGGTTCTGCGGAGAGCTGGCAGTGAGCAAAAGCACGGTGACTCGTTGGGCGAGGCGTCTGTCACCATCGAAACAAGGTCGCGCAAACCTGTCGGATCTCCTGCGTGCCGGCCTGCCGCATACAGCTGTGACTTCTGCAATGTTGGAACGTAGGGACACTCTCATTCGATGTAATCGAAAGATCACAATCGAACATCTCGATGTAATTATGTCGATCTTCTGAGACTCTGATGGGGTTGTTCTGGTTGATATCCCCCCTCAAGATGCGTCGATCAACCCTGAAGTGTACTTTGTTACGCTCGGCAAATTGAAGAATCGCTTTCAGCGTGTTCGTAACCACAAAAATGCAAATTAACTCATTCTTCATGACAACGAAATGCCTCATACAAGTCTGCGCATCCGAGCGGAGCTTACAAAACTTCATTGGGCTGTTCTTCGTCATCCACCCTACAGCCCAGATCTCGTACCTTCATACTTCCACCTACTTGACCCAATAAAGGACGGATTCCACAGGAAGCAGTATGTGGATAATAGGGAGGCTACTGATGCAGCAAGATGTTCAGTCCGACGTCGGCCAGTACAGCGGTACTATTTTGGGCATACACGCCCACCCGTAAGGTGGCGTAAGGCCATCACACTCAACGGAGATCATGTTGAAAGGAGGGTTTTGAAGCCAAAAGAGTAGGGAATTATAAGGTGTATCCAAATCCCGGATAAAACCTAAGTTCCTTAAAAAAAGTATTGCATTACTTACTGAACGTCCTTCTTATATCGACAAAGCTTTAAAATCGTGTTCTCTATAACTCGTTAACATTACTGTTTACTGTACTACAAACTGCAGTAAGGAAAAAAAGTACTTGTTTGAAAAATTAAAAAATAAAAGTTCTTCGCAAAGAGTTGTGCTACCATACTGTTAAATAATTTTTCGATTACATTTATTGCAAAGATCAAAAAACAACTTTGGAAAACTTGCACTTTTGTTGGACGTGTTTTTCTTCAGCTAGCTGTCTCAAATTTCGTTTCATAAAAATAACTTTCGAAGAGAGAAATTGCTGAGACTTTTCCACTAAATTAAAAGAACATTGTTTCTACGACCTTCTGATTGAGATTTCTTTTAATCTAGTGGGCGTAATTAACATTCTACAGCAATGTTCTTGTGAGGCTTTACATTGAATACTTGTATTTTCAAGAAAAAATACTAGAATACGTTTCATTGATTTTTAGTATTAGTAATTAAATAATAAAATGAAGCGTACAGGAGCGCAGTGCATCACCTGGAGCGCACCTGGAGCGGGAGGTGAAATGAAGGAAACGGTGCGCGGTCTAGCTGACGCTTGCACGCTTCACTATGCACTTGTAAGAGGTCCATGACTAAGGAATTTATTGTTAGCGCACTAGAGCAGTTGTAACTTCGATGGATTGCTCACGCGCTGCCTGCGGTATGTATGCTACAATATCGCAGACCAGAGAGTAGTGTCGGCAGCAGCAGCAGTAGTAGCTCGCAGTCGGGCGGTTGGGTCAGGTCGCTCTTAGAGAGTTGTTGTCAAGTTGTATAGCTCACAGAGAGCACTTTGTGTCTTGTATGGAATTAACAAGGCCGGTCGTGGAGAACGATGGCGGTGCGTGAGCCATGTAGTATAAGGTAAAACCAACAATTACTATTTATAACCACGCGCGTATGTAATTTCTAAGAACAGGTTTTGTACTATTTTATACCAATTCCTATGTAAATGTCTTTAAAAATCTTTTAATAATAATCTATCTTATAAAAATAACTTTTGAGAATCATTCATCTGAATTTAAAGATTTTACTAATTTCTCCTATCCATGGTCATCCCGATTATCGTACAGAAAAATCAGTTGTTTCTTTTATACATGACAAATCTAGCGGCCAGCATTGCACTGGGCTGCGCCAGAAAAATTTCTTATTGAGGTAAGAATCTTCAGTTTATTCAGAATGATTTTTCGGGGCCATGACGCAGCATTGCTGACGTCCAGATTTACCAGTTTAGGTTCACAGTCAGTTAATTATTGAAAAGTTATATATGAGTCACATTTTCATTGGGAGGTTAGTCACATTTGTATTGTGAGGTTACGGTAAATAAACTGTTGGGAAGTTACACCCTGAAGAGACAAAAATCATAGGATATCTCTTTTAGCCCGGCGTAGGCATCAAATCGACGTAGTATGGATTCAATAAGTCGTTGGAAGTCCTTTGCAGAAATATTCAGCCATGCTGCCTCTACAGCCGTCCATAATCTCGAAGATGTTGCCGGTATATGGTTTTGTGTACGAACTGACCTCTCGATTGTGTTTCGTAAATCTTCGATGCGCTTCATGTCCAGCACTCTGTGTGACCAAATCATTCGCTATAGTTGCCCAGAATGTTTTTCGAACCAACCGCGAACAACTGTGGCCCGGTGGCATGGCGCATTGTCATGCACAAGAGTTCCACCGTTGTTTGGGAACATGAAGTCCATGAATGACTGTAAATGGTCTCCAAGTAGCCGAAAATCCAGAGGACCCGGTAGATCCCATGTAAACACAGCCCACATCATTATAGAGCCATCACCAGCTTGCATAATGCCTTGTTGGCAACTTGGGTCCTTGGCTTCGTGAGGTCTGCGCCACACTCGAACCCTAACATCACCTCTCCCCAACTGGAATCGGGACTCATTTGACCAGGCCACTGTTTTCCAGTCGTCTAGGCTCCAGGAGAGGCGCTGCAAGCGATGTCGTGCTGTTACCAAAAGAAATCGAGTAGGTCGTCTGCTGCCATAGCCCTTTAACGGCAAATTTCGCCGCACTGTCCTAATAGATACGTTCGTCGTAAGTCCCACATTGATTTCTGTGGTTATTTCGCGCTATGGTGCTTGTCTGTTAGCACTGACAAATCTAAGCAAACGCCGCTGCCTAAGTGAAGACCGTCGGCCACTGCGTTGTAATGCCTGAAATTTGGTAGCCTCGGCTCACTCTTGACACTGTAGATCTCGAAATACTGAATTCCGTAACGATTTCCGAAATAGAATGCCGTATGCGTCTAGTTCCAACTACCATTCCGCTTTTAGGGACTGTTAATTCCCGTCGTATGGCCATAATCGCGTCGGAAACCTTTACACCTGAATCACCTGAGAACAAATGACAGCTCCGCCAATGCACTGCCCTCTTATACCCTGTGTACGCGACACCACCGCCATCTCTATATCTGCGTATCGCTACCACATGAGTTTTGGCACCTCACTGTATACAAGAATAAAATCTTGTATGGATGGATTAAGGGTAGCTGTGCATTTCCAAGCGGTCACCTCAGAAATGTTCGAGAGAGAGAGACAGGTCTCAGACAAGGGACTACTGTCTCATGTGTTCTGTTGAACGTCACCTTAGAGACAGTAATAAGGGGACGCAAGCAACATGAATGGGCTGGAGCCCAGATGGCTGGTAATTTCAATTGTCTCGTATATGCAGATGATATAGTACTGGTAAGTGAATCAATCCACGAGTCAAAATAAATGTACCAGAAAACAGAGAACCATGGGCAGAATGAAATCAAGACGGAACGGAGTTCTTGCGATTAGGAAGGAGGGAAGAGCAGGGAGAATATCTTGAGATATGGAGCATGAGGGTCAGTAGAGTTCGATAGTCCAAATACTTAGCCGGCACAGTAGCTCAGCGTGTTCGGTCAAAGGATTAGCTGCCATCTGTAATAAAGAAAACTGAGTTAATCGATCAACAACGAACTTAAACGGATGTCTTACGACATCCGCCCCGAGCAGATACAACGAACGAAAACGAACAAAACGATAAAAAAAACTTGGGATGGTGGTGTACCAGTGACAACAGCACAGGAATGGACATCAGAGAAAGAATAGCAGTGGGAATGAAATGCATTTATTCCCTCAGGGAAACGCTCAGCTCAAAATCAATATCAGCGAAGACTAATATGAAAACTGCAACACAGTGGAAAGCTGTCCAGTTATCTACGATTCAGAAATATTTGGTAGAAAAGTAATGAGGAAGATATGGGGAGCGATCCTAGATAAAGGATGTTTGATCTTGCCCACTCGTTGCTTATAGGGGGCCTAACGTATGCAGCATTCTCGGAATGCTATACAACAACTCAATTGAATAACATCAGTAGTTTTATTTCTATAAAGCAACTGACAATACTTAACTTTGTAGATACATCGGTGTCACAAGTAACATGCAAACAGTATTAGTCCTCGTTGTAGACAAGTCCAGACAAGTAACTGATAAGGATCACAACCAGTTGTTCTGCAGCACGCTCCGGAAATACGCTCCACTAATGTCAGTACACTGAGACGATCTGAGCCCCCGAGACTGGCAGGACAGGTGCTTATATTCACTTCTTGCAGAGGGCGCGCCTAGCGCGGAGCAGTCCTTGTCAGCTGACGTTTCCTCACCGCCTTCTCTGGTCTTCTGTTCATCTTCGTTCCGGCGCCTGTGATTACGCCAGAACAAAGGAGACCGGAGGAGGAGGGAGAACGACGAAATCTACCTCTTGATGCAAGAATCAACAAACCTACATAAGCTGAAGAGTAAAATAGTGCATCGGGTGGGCCATATAGCGCTTATGCGGGAGAAAGACGGGAGAAGAAGGCACTTGAGCGTTAACCAAACACCAGACGCCCCATACGATGACCAAGGCAGCGCTGGATGGACGACACGGCGAAGGACATGGCAGCCATAGGAACTGAAGACGCCTGGAGGAACAAACCGCAAAACAGAAACGAGTGGGGGCCCGTTTTTGGAAGCAGAGCGGTCTGCAGCACCTGGGTCTCTGTATATATATATGGTATTTCGTTCTAGTATACTTTAAAATACATGGAGTCTGTGATGATAATCATATATGGAACATGTTAATATAATACTGCTTAATCGAGAACCATTCTTGTACTCTTTTACACTTGTAATTTATATTTGTACTCGTTGATCAAGAAACATTCTTACAAGGTTTTGGAGTATATTAAATCAGGAGTTGTTAATTTTCACAAATTCTCTTTTATACCAGTAATTTACACTTGTAGCCCTTGATGACGATGATAGAGGTGGTCGTCAAAAGCTTGAGATTTTATTCGAATTTGATGCGGTAAAGTTTCTGAGAGCTATTTATCCAATTTACTTTGGTGTTTCTTAAATATTTGTAAAGTTTTAAGGTTTTACGTTGTGCTACTATAAAATATTGTTACGTCGTTTTAATCAAAGGCAATTGCAGTGTATTTTGTTCAGTGACTTTTACTGTTATTGTAAACAAATAAATTTTGTTGCCCTTTGAATGTTGTAACGCAAAAGTTAAAAGACCAGGATACACTACTCCCAAAACCAGTGCTTCCTATCGTTTCAAACACAACTGCGATTACAAGTATGGAAAGTAAATTAGTACACGTGTACTGAATCGACACGGCGACAGAGATTAAACCGCTGTCGTAAGGCATAAAACACTGAAGATCTGCCTCATAGGGGTAGCCAACAGATGATGAGCGCTGCCTATAAAGTGTGGCTGTTATCCACGAGCATATCGCAAACAGCTAGTGAATACTTTCGTTCACCGAATGAAGCGTGACACCTGACTGAGCACACTTGAGACCGACAGAAACTTGCAGTGCGTCGTCGCGCTGGAACCTACCTCACACATCTGCATGATTACTCTGCAAGTCAAACTTAAGTGCCAGGCAGAGCGTATGTCTACCCACAGTCACACTATTTCTCTACCGTTCCACTCTCGAACAGCGCGCGGGAAAGGCGAACACTTAAATCTTTCCATGCGAGCACTGATTTATTTTATTAGAATGATCGTTGTTCCCTATGTATGTGGGACTTAACAGAACTTTTTCACATTCGGAGGAGGAAGTTGAAGATTGAAATTTCTTGAAAAGATCTCGCCGCAACGAAGAACGCTTTGAAACACGCCCGGGAGGAAAGGGGATAGATATGCAGTACTAACAAATCTAGCCTTTAGCACTCGAGACTGTACAACACTCCCTAGACACGGGAACAGGGCTGGATATTTAAGGACCGTGTGCCTAAACGTACCTGATCCTTCCCGCGGCGGTTGATATGCTGCTCTCTGCACTGCCTGCTATGATGTGTCCTGTAATAACTATTGTCTAGTATGGAGAGGAGCCACTCTCACAAACAATATAAAGTTGATCTGGTAGAGTTCACTGTATTCTGTTAAACATTCGTAGAGGGTGGTGCTGCACTGTTCACAATTAACATTATTCCACAATGGACGTGATCAGTATTTGTACTCCAAGTACGTGTCCGTTGTGATATATAACGTTATTATCTAAATGATGACAGCCAATGCATAAACACGGTGCATACAACACAAAATAATCACTGTTCAACGGATGTTTTAACAGTGGACGATTGGCACAGTTCTTCCAACAGTACTAAACAACTCTGTAGCTTATAACACGAGGGTGCGCATGACCGAATCGCGACGCGGATGCTCCATAAATCATTCGGGTATGATATACGAACGAGAAAGTACCTGCGCTTATGATATTCAGCCAGTCAAAACGATATGTGTTTCTTTCACTTAGAACTTGCAATTAGGGTCATACCAGTCCACATTATTTTTCCGTAACCGTCGCGACGCGGTTGATTGTTGTTCTCCCGATCGACACACGAAACCGAGAAACATCACCATTTGGATAAGCATTGATAATACGTCATGAACACTGAAACTAAACGCAAAACTTGTGTAGCAAACACTTTCTATTACTTCACCATAACTTGTAAGATACGTGCTGCAGCCACGACATCGATACAACACTCCCCCCACGCTCCTCTTAAGTTACGCCACGACTCCCCACTGTTGCTGTGCACTCGGCAGAGAGGCGACTGTGGATAGTCACCGATACAATTCTATGCTTACAGCCTTTGTTTTCATGACTGGCACGCCAACTCGCGTATCACATACGTGACACTCTCTCCTCTGTTTCACGATAATACAAAATGAGCTGCCCTTCTCTGAACTTTTTCGATGTCCTGCATTAATCAATCTGATTCGGACACCATACTACGCAGAAATATTCCATAAGAGGACGGACAAGCACAGTGTAGACAGTCTCTTTAGTAGAGCTGTTGCATCTTACAAGTGTTCTGCAAAACGAAGCGCAATCGTTGGTTGGTCTCCCCCACAGGATTATGGATGTGATAGTTCCAGTTTATGTAACTTGTAATTGTGATCCATAAGTGTTTAGTTGAATTGACAGCCTTTAGATTTGTGTGGTTTATTGTGTAGCCGAAATTTAACGGATTCCTTTTAGTACTCACGTGGGTGACTTCACACTTTTCATTATTGAGAGTCAACTGCCACTTTTCGCTCTATAAAGATCTCTAGATCATTACGCAATTGGTTCTCATCTTCTGATGACTTTACTAGACGGTAAACGACAGCATCATGTGCAAACAATCTAAGAGGGGATGCTGAGGTTGCCTCCTAAATCGTTTATATAGATTAGGAACAGTAGAGAACTGATAACACTTCCCCTGGGAGCGCCAGGTATCACATACATTGTTCTCGATCGCTCTTCGTCAATTACTACAGTGAGCTTTCTAATACGAAATCACGAATCCAGACGTGCTAATGAGACGATACTCGATAGGCCTGCAATTTGATAAAAGGTCGCTTGCGAGGAAAGTTATCAAAAACCTTCTCGAATTGAGATCCCCTGTCGATAGCGCTCATTACTTCACGAGTGTAAAGAGCTAGTGGTGTTTCCTAAATCCGTGCTGACTATATTTGAATATACCGGTTTTTTTTTTTCGAGGTAATTCATAATGTTCGGACGCAATATATGTTCGAAAATCTTACTGCAAATCGACCTCAATGATATCACTCTGTAGTTCGGCGAATTACATGTACTTCGTTTTTTTCTGTTACCTGTTCAATTTTCCAGACCTTAGTTACGGATCATTCGTCAAATAAATGGTTCAACTGGCTCTGAGCACTATGCGACTTAACTTCTGAGGTCATCAGTCGCCTAGAACTTAGAACCAATTAAACCTAACCTAAGGACATCACACACATCCATGCCCGAGGCAGGATTCGAACCTGCGACCGTAGCGGTCGCTCGGCTCCAGACTGTAGCGCCTAGAACCAGCTGGCCACTCCGATCGGTGATCATTCGTCGAGTGACTGGTTTTATGTGACTGTTAAGTACGGAGCTATTACATAAGCATATTCTGAAAGGAATCTTACTGGTATGCAACGTGGATCGAGAGACTTGCTTTTATTAAGTGCTGTGAGTTCCTTCGCTATAACGGAGACATCCACTTTTAAGTCCGTCTTGTTTTCTGCAGTTCTTGATCAGAATTCTGGAATACTTGTTTCATCTTCTTTGGGTGACCTCAGGGGAACCAACATCGAAGAGTGAGATGGGCACCGCGAGCAAAGTGGATCCACAATCGAACGACGTATCCTTTGCGACGTATAGCAACAAAGGATCCGCTCGGTCCTGCCCAGCACCATGCGGCGGACGGTCTTTGATCGCCTACATAATCTCGCGCACCCAGTCGTCCACCCTACGACATGATTACTCACAGGGCGAATTGTTTGGCTGGGTGTTACGCGCGACTATCTTGACTGCCAACGAACAGAAGTCGATCGACACGCGCAAATAGCGCTTGACAGTTTTGATATACCGCTTGGACGTTTCTGCCAGGTACGCCAACAACTCGTGGGACCACTACAGGTTCAGGGAGCAGTAAATATCTCATCTCCAAGGTCGACTAAGTTTCGCGCTGGGTAGAAGCCGTCCCGTTAACATATATCAAGGTGGAATCCACACCTAAGGCATTTATCACATACTGGATACCGCGTTCGGTTCGCCGGATACTTTTACTATGGAGTGGAGATGTCAATTTGAATCGGTACTTTTTACAGCTCTTTGTAACCTCTGCGTCATCTCTTGTAATCATACAATGGCATACCACTCCAAAAGCAATGGCTTTGTAGAGAGAGAACACTGCACAATGATGACAGCTCTTGTGTGCCACCGTCTGGAGGGCAACAGAAGCACGGCTATTGTAAGCGAACGGTCGCCGACCCTGGAGGCGCCGTCGTCGCCAGCTTCCACGAGAATGCGCCGCTGGAATGGAATGCAAGGGCAGGCGGTAGCGCATGTAGAGAACTTTGCTGTTCGTTTAAGACTATTCTGAACTTTGCCTCTTGGCTGAGAATTCTCGTCTTGCGCCTGGCGCACAGTTTTTCTTGAGAGCTCTTTCTTTCTGATACACTTACGATTAAGAGGTTTGGTGAATTCCGTCGCTTTTTCTGGGAGTTCGCGTCTTACGTTGGTTGTTGGCAACGAAGCTATTTAAACATAGCTTCTGGGCAGATAGATGCTGTCTGAGGATTTAGGTTTCCGCACTGAAGGCATTGCGAGGCCGCAGCCTCGCTCGCAGTGCATAATACGTCGTGAGTCGTCACTGTACGCCGCCACACATTGTCTGAGAGGGAGAAATCACCGCCGGCTACCCCATTGAGGGCAGATAGTTTTAACTTCTAGAATCACTTGTAAAAAATTTCCCTACTGAGGTTTCATGCCAATTAACTGGTGTAGATTCTTCTAGATTTTCAGTACGGAAGCGAAGTCAGTCATTTCGTATAGAGAATCTCAGATAGCGTTATTCACAAACGGGCAGAATTAGACTACGATAGCAAATATTAGTTTATTGCTGTCACCTCTTGTTTATGTGTGTTCGCCGGACGTTCTGTAACTTACTATTCACATTCATCATATGAGTTTTACTCTAAATAAATTCTTTTGCCAAGACTAGGATTTATCCTTTCACTTGAAGCACAGCTCACCCTCCATCATTTAATTTGTTCATAGGTTGTGTGTTTACTAAATACTGAACAGAGGGAGTATTTGACCTGTGACAACAGGGCAGGAGACTGAATATTTGATAAATCTTGCATTGAATGGAATAATCCACTGGATAGGTTCATATTGGAGGGTGCTCTCATTGGGTAACAGGCTAACAGCCAATGTTTACTATAATGTGCACTCTAAGCACCTCCTCCAGGGAGTATTTATTAGTCACGGGGTCACATTTTAAGACAGCGTCTTAAAAATTCCATAGCGTAATTAATACACTGATAGACACCCTTAGTTCGAATATCTCGAAACTGCACGATGCAGTGGTGTAAAATCAATACATACAGATAATTAAGTAGAACGAACGCCTGGGGATATTAGAACCTACAGAATTACGACGATCCGGACGTCTCAGATTTCCGTGAATCGCCGGTCGGAGTGGCCGAGCGGTTCTAGGCGCTTCAGTTTGGAACCGCAAGACCGCTACGGTCGCATGTTCGAATCCTGCCTCGGGCATGGATGTGTGCAATGTCCTTAGGTTCGTTAGGTTTAAGTAGTTCTAAGTTCTAGGGGACTGATGACCTTAGATGTTAAGTCCCATAGTGCTCAGAGCCATTTCCGTGAATCGCGTCCGGCGCAAGCAGAATCAATCACGATCGACATACAAGGTTTTCTTTCAGGTGAAACTGCGGTCAAGTTAGTCGACGACGACTTATACACTTAAGTAAAACACGCCGCACCGCAAAGCACGACCAAGATGATCGCTACCAGTTTTCTTCGGACCTTCCGCCGACGGTGGGTTTCGCCGCGGTGTTGTCACACCTCTTACTCGCGGCTGAACTAACAACCAGTCTGCTCACTAATACTACAAACGGCATGGTTATCTTGGACATGCCTCCAGACCACTCCACACCAAAGGACAATTTAACCTCGATGTCAACAGTCGAAGAACCAATGCCAGCCACGCCCATCCAGTCGGCCACTATACCGTCCACCACGATTCTCACCAAACCAGATGTATGGCATCTCCACGCACCAACATGCACTGCTGGTCAACGTCTCACATGTCTCACAGAAGGCTATCTTCAACCACACCCTCCTTCTCCGGGTAGGATGGGGCTATGTGGGGACATCGAGACATCGACATAAAGAGAATCGCTGTCCAGCAAAGCAGAATGGAGATGTGGAACCTCTGCCATCAAGATGGGATGTACGACCAAGCGATCGTAGATAGTAGTTGCCTCTTGTATTCTTGTGTGTTGAATAAATGTTTATCCGCATATAACGGTGTTTGTATATTATTGTCACGCCATCCATTACCATATGAAGGTGGACTTCCTCAAATGTAAAAAAAAATGTATTGCATTATTGGCGAGGAAATTCGATGGGGTGAGTTCAGCCGCCTAGTATCGCACATGTAGCAGTACAGTCAACCTAATATCTCCAAAATTCCCATTACTAGTGTGAGGATTATTGTTTCTACAAACGTCCAGGTGGAAGGGTAAATAATGTGGGACTTTTGCCTTTCGTGGACAAGTGCTTTACCGACTGAGCTACTCAAGCACGACTAACGACCCGCCCCAACATTATTACTTCCGCCAGTACCTCAACTCCTACTTTCCAAACGTGCTTGGACAGCTCAGACGATAGAGCACTTTCCCAAGAAAGGTAAAGGTCCCGGTTTAGCACACAGTTCAAATGAGCATACACTTCAAATGAGCATACTCTCCGCGGCAGAGTGAAAATCATTCTGGTAATAAAAAGTCTGAAACAATGTATTCACGAACGATATTTTGATGTTTTCCGCCTCAGATGTTTTTCAAAAGCAGCCAGCTTATTATACATTCCACGATTGTCCAGCTTCGGTTTGACAGGCCATTTTCAAGCGCAGTGGGCGTCAATGTGTTGTACAATTACCCTGTCATTGACACACCTATTGAGCTTGAAAACGATCTGTAAGGATGAAGCTGGCCAATCGTGCAAGATACACAGTCCAGCCACATTGATGTGACTGCAGAGCGGGCTGCTGCGAGACGTACAGAGAGAGTCAGTGACATTCCGGAAGAAGCCGATAGGGATGTGGAGCCATGCTGACTCCAGCGCTGTGGCTGGCTACGCCAGCTTCCTCGGCTGAGGTTTCATGGTGCAAACAGCCCGACTGAGGTGGTCCCACAGGTTCTAGATTGGTTTTAAATCCGGCGAGTTTGGTGGCGAGGGAAGTATGGTAAACTCAACTTGGTGCTCTTCGAGCCACGCACGTACAATGTGAGCTGTATGATAATTTGCCTACCCTCCTGTTAGGTGCCATTGTGTCGAGGAAACACAAACTGCATTTAGTGGTGGACATGGCCCCCCAAGGATAGATGTATACTCTTGTCGATCAGTTGTGCCTTGTAGAATGACGAGACCACACATGGGAATGCTGCGAAAACATACCCCAGACTAAGCGCTCCCTCCTTTAACCAGGGCGACAGCGCGCCAACGTATACAAAATTTCGTGTTTCGAAAATGCTTCCAACGTTGTCCCGAAAACCAATGATCATACTTCTTGCACATCAAATAAATCGCTCCGTTTCCTTATCACGATAACGATTGCACTTTTTTCCACGGCCCCCCTATCATGCTTTATATCAGTGGTCGTCAAAATTTTTTGCGTAAGTGCCAGTATTGACATTGTAGAGCGATGATTCGAGTCATATAGGTAGGAGGGGGTAGAGGGAGGAGTTAAGTGGCCACTCATAGAGATATTCAATTTTCACCAAACCGTGGTTATTTAGGGAAGCTTACCACTTACAGATTCTACATATTATGAGGTATCATATCAAACACTTTAAGTGAAAAAGAAAATAATGTACTGGAACTACGTGAATTTTTCTGAAACTTACATAGTGACTGATTTTCCGCACCTAATGGGGTACTGTGGCCAGTGACATCACCACAGGATCCCATGTCTACCGTTCTGATTCCCAGACACATTTTCTAGGCATTTTCAAACCCTGCTATCTGACTGAATGCCAAGCGGCTGCAGCATACCGTTGTCAATCGGACTTTTGTTTTAGGCCAAATATAACAGAACCGAGACGGTTTTAGATAGTGTAATGAAAGCACTCCGTCTTCAGGCCACAAGTGGCCAGTCGGGACCATCCGACCGCCGTGTCGTCCGCTGCTGAGAATGAGGATAGGAGGGGCGTGTGGTCAGCAACCCCTCTCCCAGTCGTTATGATGGTGTTCTTTGACCGGAGCCACTACTGTTCGGTCGAGTAGCTCCTCAGTTGACATCACGAGGCTGAGTGCACCCGAAAAATGGCAACAGCGCATGACGGGCCGGATGGTCATCCATCCAAGTGCCGGCCACGCCCGACAGGCTTAACTTCTGTAATCTGACGGGAACCGGTGTATCCACTCTGACAAGAATGTAATGAAATTAATTTATCATTGCAGCACAGCTTTAGAATGGGTTTAGAAGTCAGATTGCATCTTATGCTTGTTTTTGGAAGCGATTAACTCTTACTGGGGTGAACACGTTGGCCGCTTTTCGTGACGAAAAGTGTGGATAATTTTTCCGATGGGACACCATGTCGGAAGAAACTATCACTGAATAAATACCGGTAACAAGGAATTAGATTTGTAGGCCGAAAGACATTGTTTAACACTGGTACTGTAAAAAATTATTATTCTCCAATTAGGTGACGTAACAAGAATAACAGAAATTACTTACCTCACATCAGGCGACTGAAAAACAAACCAAAAAAAATGACTAAAAATAACGGAAGAAGCTTCTGTGAATCTCACTGACAACAGCGGAAATGTCCTTTTTTTATGAGTTTTGTTTAATCGAGTACAAATACCGAAACGACATCAAGATAGGAGGCGTAATATATTAGAAAACATTGATTATAGAAAAAACTCCTGCAATGAGCTGGATATTAACATTCTGTAGTCTCAAAATGTTCGTTATTCATCAAATTTTAATCTTGAAGATGAACGTATTTTTACGAGATGGATATGTAATGACCCTTGTCCTTCAGTCCGTAACCTTTGGACACTAAAAAGTACTCTGACAGGAGATGTTCACATTTTCTTAGTACGATATCGCTTTTTTGCTTCGCCCTGTAAATTCACTGATTTAATCTGGAACATGTGTCTTGCAAATTTGTTTGTCTTTTGGAAATAACTTTACCTGTATTACTTATCTTCACATATCTTTCGGTGCAACCAAACGCAGCACAAAATTTCACCACTGAAATATAGAAACCTTAACTGAAAATACTTCAGTTTAAGACAAACTAAACACTATTCTAAAGGTCGCCTGCAAACTTCCTGCAAGTGGATGCTGCCACTAGTCGTGTATTGCTTATGATAGATTCGTTTAGGTTATGTTGTTCGACATGCCGCGAAGTACTGCATAACCAATACTGTAACTGAAAAGCCCGGTAAAGGCGAGATAAAGCATTGGGGAAAGGAAGAAACACACCCACGCTTCGTTACTGAAGTAGTGGGTTTTCCGACAATTTCCGAAATTGTTTAAGCAAGGATGAGACATGCTTATGTGAGCTCCTAAAGTTCGTAAGCTACATTCGACGAAAAAGAATAGAACGATGAGACATCCAAGACCATGAATTCAGTGCCGCTAATTCTCCACAATTACTGTGTAAAATTATTCCTGCAACGTTATTTACCGGTACCTGAGCAAATACATCATGGTAAAAACAAATACGTTCAAGAAAACTTTATGTATTTATTTATATATGTAGGATAATAGATGTGCCTATAAATTTAAGAAACACATTAGAAATAGAAAGACCAAAAATTGCTGGTGTTACACTTAATGTAATGAATAGAGTAACGGGTACACAAGAAATAAAGCTGTTAGCATCTGTTACAATTATAAAAAGGCCCGTCACTTTGATCTTCATAGTAAATGGCATGGCGTTCATATGGATTTTAACACTCCTAAGAATGAAGCAATATGTTTTATGAATGAAAGTCCGTCGACTGTCTGTATTTCGTTTTTCATGTTTTATTTCCGATTCTTATTGGAAATGAAATCTTCAGTATATTCTGTTTGTATCTCGCTGTTTAGATTTCGCTTCCGATAAGTTTCGGAAATAAAACTTAAACATCGAAATACAGACTTCTATTCATTACTTGCGCCCCTATTGCTATATATACACCTCGCACGATGCCTCCTACAAACAGTTGCCTTATGGACGTGTAGTTCATGAATGAACTAGTTCAAAAAACTATTCCAGTATAGGAATTGTTCGTAGTGATCTTTCTTTTATGTAACTATAGTTCTTTTACTTTTCGCTGAAGATGGAATGCACATGAACGAAATTCTTCTCTCTTGATACTGAGTAGACCCCACTCTCAGGACCTAAATGTCTATAGTTGCGAAGTCCTTACAATGAATTGTGTGAACTGCGTCTGACCACAAGACTGAAACCGTTCCCTTAGTTCAGTTCAGGCTTCAGTACCGAATTGTGCGAATTGAGTAGTAACAGAAGACCGAAACCGTTCCGTTAGTTCAGTTCAGTCTTTAGAAATTGTATAGAAATACTACATTCGCTTGTTAAGAATCAATTTTTCCGAATTAATATATAAGAAAGAGTTTTTCCTTTTTCCAGATCTTATAAGAAAAGAACTAGTTCGCAGATAAACGCTCTTTCTGACAACAAGAATACTTTAATTTTTAATGCTTTCCAGTTCCCAGGTTCTCATGCAGGGCCTGGGTTAAAACGGAAAGCACTCAGCCCGTTCTCACAAAAAGCTTGCGCTATGTAAACTTGTTTGTTTCTAGTGAACATTCAGTTATACCACAAAATTTTCTTTCTAATTCATGAGTTTATGGGTGTTTCTAAGTGCTCTTATTTATTTGTACTTAAACTTTAAAATGAACTATGCATTTCATTTGAACTAGTTCAAGAAGAAGAACTATCTGAAAAGGAATAGTTCCCTAAAAGACTTATTTGCGCATTACCGGTCTTTAAACTTCTCCATAAACTGTTATATCGAAGGATTGTCTATCTCACACTTTTTTATGTTAGCCATATTTGAGCAGCATTAATTCGTGCGTGTTGTTAGGTCTGCGAACTTCAGTCAGGCGGTTGGCACGACAGTGCTATACACGACACAATTTGAATTAGGGGGGAGGGGTGAGGAACAGAGGGAGAGGGCAATCGGTTATCGGGTGGTCATTACTAGACCTCGGACATTTAGGTTCTAAAAATCTTAAATTAGGTACCTAAAATAGGTTCTATACTTACAAAAATAGGTTATAAAAATCAGAAAATAGTTGACCACAATCTGACATTTTAGTGTCAAGATAAATATATTGACAAAAATCCACATTATATTATTGTCTGTGACCATAATGACAGACACAGTAAATAACGAACACTTTCTCCAGATTTTCCGTTGAGAAACTGCATCTCTTGTCTGTTGATATCATCTTATATGCCGAGAATGAGCGTCCCACGTCAACAGATGTCAGCGGACCATATTTAAATGACGCTGTTACCCGCAGTGGGACTCCACGCTCATGTTCTGATTTGATGTACCTGATGAGATGTCAGCCACTGTGCAGATTGTGGTCAGTCCTGGGTGTTTTTATAGCACTCTCTTCAGTTTCTTACTAACTTTCATACCAATAGAACCTGGGACCAAGATGATTTTTTTTCTGACACCTCTTCTATCAATTGCAGTTACGTGTAGACTGGTTTCCCTGAACATTCTAGAGCTTTAATAATGGGAACCAAAAATTCGTAATGAGATTTTATGTATGTAATATCGTTGGAAATTGTTGGGTCCTCTAGAAGATCTTCAGCTCAATGCCTCCTACCGCAATTTAAGAACAATGCTCTTAATGCCTTCCAAATACGCGCTGTAATACTCCACGGCCTCTAGCCTCGTTCCCCAGCGAGTTAAGTATGGGTTCTGGTGGAAGTTGTACGTTGGGAAGTTGCTCTCGAAATAACTGGATTCTTGTAGGTGCTTTAATAAAAACCTTTTTGATGGTTGAAACTAGCTTATTTACATGTGGAAATTAGAGACGTATCGTCTCCGCTACACGATTCATGACATGGGCCCGACATGTGATACGATATGGAGCAAGGCTGGGTAAAATAATTTCAACAATTTAACAGAAGCTATCGTGTATGCGACTGCATCGGTGTTGATTACAAGCACCTTATTTTCGTCTACACTGTTGGGGAAAAGTTATTTGAAGGCTTTATTAACGAAGTGAGCAATTGTTTCCTGGTTAGGCTGTTTTAGCTCCTTGCAGAGATCAGATGAGGTACAGAGTGAGTGTCAGGATCTAACTTTCCAACAATCAAATTAGCCACATATCGACCTTGTCTGTCAGTTGTCTCATTGACAGAGATCGACATGTATGAATCGCCCATATCTTCCCTTATCCTGCTCAATGTATTTTCATATAAAGTACCTAAATAGTTCTTTCTCAGTGTGGATTTTGATGGAATGCTGCGGTGGCAGTATTTCTGTAGAAAACTTTTGAAATGGCTAGTTTCAACTACATTTAATGGTATGTTTGCTACAACAGTGGCTCGACACAGGTCAAGATGAAATTCCGTTTACGTTTGTTTCGTATTTGATTTATTTTTTAAATGTGCCTGATGTTTAATCCCTGCAATACGCCGACTTAAATGCGACCACTGTTCAGAATGTACCTACAAACAAAAATAAATGAGAAATACTTTGTGGAAGAATTACTAAACAGTCTGTTCCGACAGGGCAGGAAGGCACCGGAGGCAGATCACAAGGCTCCCCCATGACCTGCCCGCCCATTTGACGGCCTGGAACAGCTTGCCGTATGCTGTCGTCGTCTGCCTTACGACTGGCGTTCATGCATGCAGACAAACCAGTTGTTATTCAGTTACTGTTTTCTAAGTAACCGGGAGGACCAGAAGGGTAATTTTAGTCATACAAATTTTATTTGACTGGATTTCTAAACATTAGATGCAGTCAAGTTCTAACATGAAATTAGGTATTTTTAGGATTTTTAAAAATGAGGTACAATCAGGTTCTAACATGAAATTTGGTATTTTAGGTATAATAAAATTACAATTTTCGATAAAATATTTGCGTAATTCTTAGCTGGGAAGACCACGAGAGAATGTTAGTCATAAACAATTTTATTTAATTGGATTTTTAAAATTTAAGTACAATCAGGTACTAAACTGAAATTAGGTAATTTTATGTGCTATAAAACTAGCGTTTTCGATCATAAATTGGCGTAATTCGTGTATGCACAACTTTATTTAATGGGGAACAAAATAGGTTTTTACCTAAAATCCGAGGTCTAGTCATAACCAACTGGCCGCCCCACAAGGTAAATCAGTACGTCTGTTGGCACACAAGACAATACTCGTAAGGGGTATATAGGGTTCTTAAAGAAAACACAGAAAATCTAAATCAGCATGTTCGGGAGGCATCTGACCGGAATGCGTTCTGGAATTCAGTGTGCTAAGCACTGAGGACTTGATAAAGATTTCTAGACCGTGGAAGCATCATATTTACAACGAATGTCGCTTTTAACTAATACCGGTCCTTCAAGGACAGAATCCACAATTTCGTGTTACGGATGTGAGCTCAGAGAATTACGTGTGTTTATCTGTCTCGCAATTCACAGCATTTACGACTTTAAGGGACCCACACACGAGTGGTTTACCAGGCAATTTCAAGTATTTCGAACGCCACTGTGTTGAAGTTCTGCTGTCGCAAATGAACTGCTATCTTTAGCAGCAATGGCGGTTGATCTCTGTATTCCCTCCAACACTTGTCAAAAATAAATAAATAAAGTAGATTTGAAACTTATTACACTTTAAAAAAAACTCTTTTCTTGGCAATTGTGGACTATGTTATAGAAAAGATTACAGTTTTCTTCAACGTCTAGTGTGTTTTGTGTATGTCTTTAGTCCATATTTCTTAAATAAGTCTTGAAGTTCTCAACTGCAATTTCATTTATTAGTCTTGTAATTTAAGTGGAAGTACTTACACAATAGTTTTGCAATTGCGATGTGTCTGCAGAAATGTTACTAACTGCAGCACAGCTGGTTTCCATAACACTTGTTAATAGTATGAGAGAGATTTACATTGTATGAAGTAACAACGATCTTAAATACAGCTGTAGGACAAATACACCTCAAACATTTAAATTAAAACGTACACTTAACATTACAACATTCTGTTTAGAAGTTAAAGCCTTTAGTAAAGCCTCAAGTTGTTTCATAATAATTCCAAAGCGGCAGCTGAAACCCAGTTTATTGTGACTATTAATGAACTCCTATGAATTTCTACTTCTACAGCATGGGCATCCAAATGTTCCAAAATTTGAGAGTGACAATGTTTTATACTTTAATTTGTACACCTTCTTAATATAAGCAGCAACTTCAGTTTCGGCTTCACTTTTCAAAGTAGTTTTGGCTCCCTGAATTCTAACGTAAAGTTCTTACTCCACGTTGGCAGCGAAACTAAGAACTACACCGCACGCTTAATAATTTGCCAAATGAGACGTAGTGAGGCAGCCATATTGCCACACATGGCCGATTTGTCACATGCTAGTCATCATATTGCATAGGAATGCAGAGTTACCAGCGATTGATCGCTGCGACCTGTGATATGCCCCCAAACGTGCGATCTATGGACCGATTGCGCAACCTGGCGACAGATTTCTGTGATCCATCGCTGTGTTGAGGCTCCTACCATGTGCCACATTCTCACTGCTAGGCCCACATTTTTATGCTTTTCTGCTAGCAGATGATCTCAGATTGAAGAGTTTCTGCGTATAGTGACAGGTGGATACCAGCTATATCTCAACTACGGAAACGGTAGTCGACCTTTTTAGGAAACAACAAAAACCGCTGAAACGAAGAGTAAACTTGTAAATAGTACTGCAGCTACGAATGCCTTTAACCTCATCTGTCACAGGCCGTAGTTAAGTCGGTGGACTGTACTGTTCTTGATTCATGCCTGAATTTTTATAAATAAAAATCAGTTGCCGCATGTATGAAAGACCATCACTTGAGAAAGAGAAGTGCTGGACCCATTGGCTATTTTGTGTGTATGTGTGTTCGTAATTGTCATGACGAGGTTTGTATGAAAGAAAACTTTCGGAAAAATCACAGGAGAAGTCGGAAATTTGGACGGTATTTTCGAATGAAAATCTCAATGAAAGAATTGTGACGGTCGGTTTGACAGTTGCACTGTCACTTATTTTGACAAGGAAAAAAGTGACCAACTGTTTAACATTTCTGCTGTCGTATGTTTAGATAACAAAAACAAATTCCGCATTCAACATTTGACATTTTACGAAGAAGAATACAATTTAAAGCGATATTTCAGTGTATTAACTGTGGCAATCACATCTTTAGTGAGGTGCAAAAATTGAATTGATTTCAGTTCTTGGTAATTGATTGAATTTATGTCAGTGCGTGATAATCTGATGTGTTTCAAACAGTCAACTGATTTCAGTTTGTGGCTTATTTCTCCTCAGAAATCTAGCAGCTGTAAATGTCTCATTCGTACCATGTGTACTAATGATTCCAACCAATTTATACATTCATTGTGACTTAAATTCTCAATCAAGGTTCTGTTTACAACAACAATAAATAACGCCATAGGGAAGGGCACAGGAGGAGATAGACAGAGGAGGGGGGAGGAAATGGATATAAAGAAGGGGAACGAGGATATGGACAGAGGAAGCGTGGGAAAAAAAAGGTACAGGCAGCAAGATGAAGGTGATGGACAGAGGTAAGGGGGAGGGGAAGGAGATGGTCAGAGGAAGGGGGAGGAGGAGAGAAATAGAAGGGCGAGGAGATTAGGACGTATATCCAATTCCCATACATATTTAGCAATTGATAAGCATTTCCAGGTTCATTATTCATAATTAAACGAAAGGATTTAACTGGACTGTTTCTGACCTAACAGATCACAATATTTTTCTGCAGACAAACGTCATTTCGTTTTTAAAAAGTAGTTTTCTGAACTATTATATGTAGACTACTGAATGAAGAACAAAACGCGGTAACGCATTCTTTTGTGTTTCGTTACGCAGTCTTTGTAGAATACTACATGCAAGGACGTAGTCAATCAGGTGTCCGGACGCCCCCCCCCCCCCCCAGTCACCACACAACCTCGTAGCCGTATAGTGAAATTGAAAGGTATGTCGGTTTTCAATCATAAGGCGAAAAAGGGATACGCATTATCGATAGTCAAAAATGCCAATGACAGATTTGGATTACCTATATATCGATGGCACCATCGGCTAACGCCTCGCCCAGCCCTACTCGCCAGGGCCAACTACTGTACATTGTTGGCCTCACTTGAGCTCCGTTTTTGTTTTGCTAATCACTTCAGTTCTTACTTGCAGTTTGAAATTAATGTAAGCGTTCCCGCTTAAACTAAAAACAGTGCAAAAAAATACACTTGGATTAGTCTTTGTCGCTTAAAATCCGCGTTGATCAACAAAAAAATCGTCCAAACGGCGATGGCTGCATTTCTTTAACAAATTTGCTCAGGATTCTATCAATAGCAGCAAATGGCAAAATAACGCACAATCTGCTCATCAGGGCAGAATTCCGTAATGGAAACCATTTGCGATAGGAGGCGGTGGAGGAGAGGGTGGGGGGAGGAGGTTTGTGAAGAGCAGAAAAAGTGTGTGATGACAGCACATTCTGTAATTCATTCGTCTGTAAAAAGTTTTGCGGCGGACTGCCCGACTGCACTCCTGCCCCCCCCCCCCCTTCCACAGTTTCATCCAAAATCTATTACACTCTAAATGAAGCCAGCAATCCATGCACAATCAAATCTTACCAGCAGTCATGCACTGTCAAACGACCACACATGCACAGTTATAGGAAAAACACTCACTATCAGAATTCCTACTTTTGTTGTGATGCATTTTGTTTTTTAAAAAGAATGTGCCGCAACAACAATGCACCACCACCAGTTTTCCAAATTCTCCACCGACAGGGGTAGCTCTGCGCGATTAGCCGCTCAGTCATCAATCAGTGGATTCGCTAGGCGAAATGGTTCGAATCCATTTGGCGGCAACTTTGAAAATCGTTTCCTATGGTTTCTTTCCCACTTTCAGTCTACGCAAATTCCGGAACTGGTCCCTTAATATATGCCACAGCCGCTTCCCACTGAATTCCTTTCTTCCGTGACATTCCAATTTCCTTCAATATGCAACCTCTGTGCTTAAATGAAATGAGCAGCATGGAAGGGGAGCCGAACATCTCTTCGAAGACTCCTGGAACTAAAAATCATAAGACAAATAAATAATAATCTAAATTCTTCTCATTTAGGCTCATGCGTTTGGCGGGACATTTCACATCCTTTGCATTTTCGCCACAAAAAGTTGTTCTAGATTCTCTGTCGAACAGAAATCTCTTAATCCCAACAGCCCTGTCGGAAATAATCACAGCGTCCCAAAAACATTTGCGCACGTCTATTGCTGATCACTTCCTCGGCCAAAATTCAGATTGAAAAAAAAAAAGCGTGTAAAATGACGTTGGAAGGCGAAGGGAGATTGGAGTATGCCTGCTTCGTAATGGTTTCCGAAAATACAACACTACTACGTAACGAGATTATAACTGTTTGGTAAAAACCCCGAGATCATTGTCAAATAAAATGGTTTATCTTTCTTTATGGAAGTTTTTAGAATAAATGAAGTAGCCTGAGTGTTTTTAAGGTCAACTCTAACAAATCAGACTCCCCCTTCGACAAAATCCTGGATACGACTTTTTTGTATCGTTTCAATGAACATTTCCTTACTAACCTCGTAGTAATATCGTTTTTTTCGTCGCAATATCAGTTTTTTAGGAAACTTTCCTGTGACTCTGAATCTGGCAAAGCACAAGGCAACATTACACTCATTCATATTTAAAACATGTTTTCCGTCTGTAACTCGAAAATTACAGACATAACCCAGACTTCTACCTCTACGAGCGAAACTGCACATGTCGAGTCAAAAGTTTCAGTTTCGCACTAACATTTTGTACATCTCAAAAATTATATTAGTATTGATATTGCAAGAAAATTATTGACAATTAATACGTCTGCCGTGATCAGTGTCGTGGGTCTTCTTTAAATATGTCGAAATTTTAGTGACAGCAAAAAGTATATCTATAGCAAAGTGGTTATTAAAGACTGGAGTGCTTTAAATTCATTCAAGACTTTTAAATTCCTCGAGAATATTGATTGTTAATGAAATCTTGTTTTCATATCACTTCACGTTCGAGAACGAACTGGCAAAACTTTTTAGAAGTTTTAATTCCATTTGCTTAAGCAAATTTAATTCCATTTCCTTCATGTTCGAAAACGAACTGGCAATTTCCTTTAGAATTTTTAATTCCATTGATTAAAAATTCTAAAAACTTTTGCCAGCTCGTTCTCGAACATTGAAGCGATATGAAAACAGGATTTTATTAACAATGTTCTCCAGGAATTTGGAAGTCTTGAATGAATTTAAAGCACTACGGTCTTTAATCACCACTTTTAAAGTACCTAATCGTTCGTTCTTCCATAGCCAACCAAACTTGACGTTTTACCCAACTCACTAATTTTACTGAAAAAAAAATTTCTTCCTCAGAACTTTCGCCGTATATGTAAGAGCTACTCGAGATAAATTACGAATTCGTCGAATGTATAGCAGTTCAGCATAACACAGCTAAGCGTTCGTTTCCGCAGCATAATAAAAACATTGCACTTACCTCTGCACAGCATTCAGCAACTTTAGTACGCCTTCCATCGCTTCTCGAACAGTCCCGTAGTTTAAATACTGCAGAATCTGCGGTTAATACATGCGTATACCACTATGCACAAAATTAATAACTGCTCGTACAATAAGTTTTGTTATCTTTGAAATATCTTTTTATGTGTGTGTTGCATAACTGATTCTTGGTTATTTTAAGCAGACCAGTCCTGCATTTGCTAGCGAGAGAGCAGTTTGTCTATTTAAAGAAATGAAAAACGGAGGTTATCATCACACACATGTCGCTAGGGATGAATACTTTGACAACGAACGAAAATACAATGGCTTTCTACACCATAATGTTTGATGACTTAGGGAAATGGGCTATTTCTTTTAATAATATTAAGTATTAGATCCTACGACGCTATCTGAAACCCCAGATTGTGTGATCATTAAAAACACTATTATACACCTGATTAAAAATTGTGTGAAGATTTCAGGCGACAATTTTTTTCCACAAATATAGATATCGGAAGATCTTGTTATAAACTAAGCATGACTCGGAAGAATGTAAGTCTAAGCACTCCATGAAAGAAAGGTGGAATTACTTTCTTAAGGAAACCGCAAATCCTGAACGCAAATGCCAACCTATAAAATTATGCGAGTATTTGCTATTCCCGCACACAACGCCACTGTGGAAAGAGTATTTTCGCTGATGCCGGCGCAGTGGACCGATGAAAGAAATCGACTGCTGCCAGGGCCAGTGGAATCAATCTTACAGTGCCAGTTTAACTACCAGCTGACTTTGTGGAGTTTTATAAATACGTAAAAGGGAAACAAGCTTCTCTGAAAAAGATGAAATCTTCCGAAAAATATGGTGCACCAGCCACTTTTGCCGCAAGTTCCATGTTATTGTGTTCTAAATAAAAAGTAAATATATTAAATACATTTTTTACTCCATTTCTACACCACCATCTCACAGTGTCCGGACCAGGTCCAAGCTTGATTTGGGAACCCTATCCAGACCTGAACTAGTAACGTACCTAGGTGTACCAAATAAGTCGTAAAATTCTTTGTTTAATTCATATTCCAAGCTGAAAAAAATTGTTTTGGGGTCGATGCTTTAGAAACAAGATCAGAACAGCAATAATATTAGCGGAAGTTTTCTTTCGACTCCGCTTCTTTTCGGACGCGGCTGAACACTGCAGCCATCTAGCAAACAATGGGTTTATAATCTTTGTGCTGTATCGCTGCTACAATGGCGCTAACATAGACTGTTTTTGTTTGTTGCGTGACGTTTCAAGTAGATTGCGAACATAATGGGTGTGTCCCTGTGTCATCGCAGGCGCCATTCACGACTCCATCCAAGTTCCCAGTAGACTGCTAATGTAACGGGTGTGTTCCTGTGTCATTGCAGCCGCGATTCACAGCACCTTGGACAAACCTTCAGCTACAGTTGCGTTAACCACTTAATTGCATATCTTTACTAAATCGGCAGGTTGTAAAAACGTGCAGGTCCCATATCTCTTCTTGGCAGCACTGCGTGAGGGAAATGGGAAAAATATATCAAGTTTTTCGCATACTTTCCGTGCTGACCGCTGCAGACTACGAAAATTCGTGTAGAAAAAAAATGAGCAGATTATACTATTAAGATTTAAATATATACTGTGTAAGAGTAGTAATGTTACAGCACTTTGGATAACTTTAAAAATAGTTTCAATTACTGTAATGCGGGCAAAATAAGTGGGAAACATGAAAAAAATTGATGTAACATAAAAAGAATATTGGTGGAAATCTGCAAGGGTAAATTTTATATTTTTCTCCAAAATCTAAACATTTATTTTGATATCTCCGTATATTGCAAAGACAGAAGGCACAGTAAACAATGAAAAGTTTGTTATCACATAACAATAATTAAAGTTCTGCAATCCATTGATGCCATTAATTAACATGAAAGTAATTTGTTCATGAAACATAATACTTTTTAGTGCAACAACATAAATGCGTAACGTAGACTATATTAATTAACAACACAGATCATCTCTTTTATAACAAATAGCAACAACCACTTGTACTTTAACTTTGGCGTAGAAACATGATCAGTTACAGAGTAATGTTAAATACTAACGACTTAAACACATTTAATGACATAACATCAAGTCACAAAAGCTACTCTTTCTTAGTATGAACTACGCAAACATTACACACGTCATAACAATCAAGGAACAATTATACTAAAAACGTATGTTTTCTGATGAAAAGTATCGATATATACAGTACAGTCTGTTGATAACTGTAATTCTGTAAGCGTACGATTTTTAAAAAGTCGGTAAATATTCCACAGCAATGCAATAACATAATAATTTAATTTGCTCAACATTCAAATTGGGAAATATATTTCGTATATGTCTCCTATATATCATGGAGGCCAGCCTCCATTTTAAAAACTATTTTTTAAATCTTTGCGAACTGGTTTATCACCAGACTTCATTTAATGCAAATCTTAGTAACGTATGCAAATGTTGTGTCACTATTCCATAAAGTAAACCTTGAGAAGAACTGTGCAAACGGAATTGTGGAATAATATTGGTTTGTTATTTCTGCCTAGCACGACAAAACATTAAGTACAAACAGTGCAATACAGAGCAGATAAAGGTTTTATGAATAAGAGAAAGAAAGATAGTTCACAGCTTACGGTAAGTCTTTCGTGCGATTGTAAGTGGTATAGGCAACAAAGAAGATACGGTTGCCGGTTCAGAACAATGTTCAGATCAGTTACCAATTTTACTCGTATTTTGATAGGTTCCCTGATCGGTTTGTAATTCTTAAGCATAACTCATGGTTTTAGATCGATTTCATATACAAAAAATTAAACACGACTAGCAAACAACGGTAATAGGCAGAAGACATGAAAATAATTCACGATGGCACAGAAAGGCAAAATTTCAGTTCAGTATTAACTATATTCTATAACTACACACTGCTTAGCAGTTGCCAACGATTTCTGCCCTGGAGTGAATTAGTGCTCGGAGGGTAGTTATAAAAAGCCACGTTTGTCGAACGTTTTAAGCAGCGGCGAAAAAATAATACTGATGATGTTTGTGTTTCCTACAGCTAAGTAGAAGGCGATCCTCAAAACTTTTCTGCGAACTTTTCAGACATCCTTCACAGAAAGTGTATGTTGACATATGTTATGTATGTGTAGCCACAAACGCAAAAAATTAGGATCTGGGTGGTAAAGTGAACACAACGCACAGCGCTATAATGGGTAGGGACAAGAAAGCAGAAAACACAAGTACACTTCAAGAAATGCTAATATGTTCATAGGCAACTGAAAAATTATGTATTTTGTGTTTCTGGGAGAAAATTATTACTAAGCTTGGTACAGCTGCCTTGCTTTGACGTAAAAAATTTTTAACAAATTATACAGGCTTTTACAAGGAGCATTTTTAGCGTAACTCAGAACACAAAGTTACACAGTATCATGATTGCTGCTTCGGTTTCAATTTTTATGGATAACTTTATTATGATCGCTATGTTACTTACAAAATTAATTACGAAACTGTTTGGTAACACGTTACTCTGACCTCATTTGTACTGGTCAACGTCAGCCTTCACTGGCAGAATGAATCAGATGCAGTAACTCGATGGACCCACACTACTGACGTGATTAATAAACCGTTAACTATTAATGCAGAGGCAAGTGCAATTTGAAAGACAACAGGCGAAGAAATTGTAGCACACATAGCCAGAAGATGAAGGCATTTACTTTGTACCGGTATTAGTTTTACGACTGCATTGTTGTATGTAGAAATACTGGATGATATACGAAGTTGCAGGGCTCGACTGGCTTTTTAAGGCGGAGGAAGAAAATCTATATTATTAAACAAGAATATGGGAGAGCCACGGAAACGGTACAGTACGCACATCTACTACTGAGACCAGAGCGCCTTGGCATTGCCGCAGCGTGATCTAGTTGGCATGGTGCCAGGCATCCACTTGGAAAACTGGTTTACAAGAGTGCGTCGAGAACTCTACGCCGCATGTATGAAACAGCATCCGTATATACAGCTGCTTTTGATGCCAAACATAATTCACTACTACATTGTCACCAGCTGACAGCGCCTAGTGAATGTCTTAATGGTAATAATACTTTCTTGAAAATAAAATAACGCAGAAAATTGTACTAATTTGTTTCAGAAAACTCAGCTGTTTTACTGGCCTGATTCGGCAACAAGCTCCATTTTAAGAACGAAACATGCCCTATTGCGTAACGCTTCAGAGAATTTCGATCGTTACCTACAGATTACGTCGTAGCGGCTAACAAGTATGACGTGCTCGAGAAGCCACAAGTGTCAACTCCGTGTTATAGATATAGCGCTATACCCTGAACGGTCTTCGTCAAAATGTAATAACTGATTCACTACTGGGTACTTTCAGCAGGAAACAAAAAGGCAAGGACCGGCTGACAAAGATGCATCTTTAAATGCTACTTTTAAAATAAATAGTGGACGTAATACTACACATAATGTTAAAGCTATTGTACGGATTCTAGCGAACACAGAATGACAAAAGAAAAGTGGAAAACAAAACAAGACGTTGGTTGCTTCTTGCGAGGACATGTACTGGCAGGATGTTTACTATTGTCGAAAGCTAAGGATGGATAGCACGCGTGACTTGCCCTCGACGAATTTACACTCGTTCCCTGTTAACGTGCAAGGTAAAAATATGTAGCCGAACGTGGTAATGGCGTACACGGCTACAATCAAAGGTTACACTTGTTGCACTGACATCTGAGTGAAGGAGACCGTGTACAGATTTTGTAAGACGTATGGTTTCGAGATCACGTAACTGAAGAAGGTACCTTTCGGAGAACTCTTCTGAGCTGTTGAACTTCGCAGTGCACCGCCGGCAACAGAACAGATCTCAATGACGATGACGCCAGCAGCATTCGCCGTCGCCCGTCTGCGAGGACATCACGCTGCGAAGAAGAGTTAACCTCCGCTGGTGAAGACGTGCACGACTACGGCGATGAGAAGCAGTAGCACTCCGAGTAAGGAGCGCAGGAGATGCATTGCGTTGCTGGTGGTATCCGCGCTGCGATCGCGGTACGGGTAGGTGCCTCGCGCCATCATCGCGACGCCCGTCGCCATTAGGTAGACGGCAAGCGTGCCGACCGCCAGCGTGAAGAAGCGCGGCGAAGCATGAGCCTGCGCCATGCGCAACACCCTGGCCCGGCCGGCGCCGCCTCCCGGCACCTACTGGTGCGCGCGCCTGTCGCGTGGCCCGAGTTATAATTAACGCCCCACACTACCCGCCGGCAATTATCTGATTGGCTGCCGCCCGGAGAAATAGCTGACGCGGCGCGGTGAACAACAATATCGCTGGTGTCTCGCCGGCGCTGTGCTGCCCGAGGTCAGGAGAAATCGATTGTCGGACGGGCCGAGTGCGCGTGCGCATGCGCGGAATGCCTTTGCGGAAACGATGGAAAGCGGCACGCCTGCCTGGCGCGTGACTCGGTGCTTCCACATTTAAAAGCAACTATTCGACACTGCGTAGGAACTTAGCTTGCGTAGCGATGTGAATTAACATCCCCTTGAGAAATATAGGTGCAAACATAATACAGTGCATCTTCACGACTGTAGTGCAGCAGAACATCGCTAATCCGTCTAGTACAGGACCGGGAGCATGGCCGGAACGCAAAAAAGGCTGGGATTATCAGAGGAACACTTTTGTTGGCCCTTAATATCACAATACAGTACAAAAATGGTTCAAATGGCTCTGAGCACTATGGGACTTAACTTCTGAGGTCATCAGTCCCCTAGAACTTAGAACTACTTAAACCTAACTAACCTAAGGACATCACACAAGACCCAGTCATCACGAAGCAGAGAAAATCTCTGACCCCGCCGGGAATCGAACCCGGGCGTGGGAAGCAAGAACGCTACCGCACGACCACGAGCTGCGGAATTACAATACAGTACAGCATAACTGTAATATTTAACTGGAAATACTGTCTGAAGCATTGTTCCTTGTTAAAACAGTAACAAAACGAACCAAAAATAGTCACCCACTAAAAAATCTTATACGGAAGTGAAGTTTACAGTAGCGCGCATATTGTAGATTACATCTGTATCGTACGGTAATATAATGTTACTGCGACTGAAAGTTTAACATCTCAACATACCTTATTCCAGTACTGCATTGGCAGACAACTGATTTGCACTTCACTGTTTAAAGCGTGAAAAACTACACAGTAAAAAAAAGAAGTTCTTGTTTCAACTAGGGAGAAGAAAGCCTGTAATGTCCTTTTACTTAGCAGACGCCAACTTTGGTTTTGCCGCTGTGTTCCGCCATTTCCTAATCCACTAAATGTCTATCGGGGTAGACTAGAGATGTGTTGGCAGAAGAGCCCAACACCGTGTTATTAGTGGAGGCCGAAATACACGCGTTTTAGCTCACGCAGGCTGGCGTGAGGAGCGGACTCTACTGACGTGAGGCCTGGAACATGATAAGGAATTAGAATTCAGAAAGCGGACGTAATTAGTTTGGTTCTTAACTTTATTCCATTAATGATGAACGTCGCTCTTGACGGCACGTGATTCACAATATTATCTGTGCAGAATAGTAATTGAATACGGCGCCTTGCTAGGTCGTAGCAAATGACGTAGCTGGAGGCTATGCTAAACTGTCGTCTCGGCAAATGAGAGCGTATGCAGACAGTGAACCATCGCTAGCAAAGTCGGCTGTCCAACTGGGGCGAGTGCTAGGGAGTCTCTCTAGACTAGACCTGCCGTGTGGCGGCGCTCGGTCTGCAATCACTGATAGTGGCGACGCGCGGGTCCGACACATACTAACGGACCGCGGCCGATTTAAAGGCTACCACCTAGCAAGTGTGGTGTCTGGCGGTGACACCACAAGAGATTTGTTCGATGTACTGAAAGGCTACACCAAACGCATCTGTATAAGATACTCGAGCCTTAGATTTATTGTTTTCGTTGTCGTCATCATCTTTCTCGTCCTCATCGGTTGTTCGGGTTACAGCGTCAGTGAGTTAGCCGTCAGTTAACTCTGCTTCCGTTGTGAAGTCAACATCAGGTGTACTCATCATGTCGCTGGACTCATCGCCCGCTTGTAAAGATAGCATGACATGTTTACGTTTAGTTGGTGCCATAATTTAGTTTTATACCTTTAATATGTAAGAACAGCGTTGTCACTAATTTATTAAAAAGCGTGTGCGCAATAACACTTGTTGATCGAGTTGGAAACAAGTTATTTAATCTAAAATTGCTCGAAATGTTGCACCTAGTCATCTGTCTGCTGATCCATACCGCAGACGATGAGCCATCGACAAGTCCAGTACTGACTGTAGCAGTGGCCCGTGTAGGTAAACGAACAGTGGAAATGGGACAGTCGGGCTAAGCGGTGAATCGGACCATCCGAGGTCGGATTAGCGAGGCTGTACCATAGTTCAGTTTACCCACCCACGGAATATAAATGGATAATTAAAGTTGGCCAATTCCATTAAAGTAAATTTTAAGAGAAGAACCGAAAAGATAAACACTTGAATTAGTTAACCACTCAATTTAAGTCGTTTTCGAGGTACAAATGGTTCAAATGGCTCTGAGAACTATGGGACTTAACTTCTGAGGTCATCAGTCCCCTAGAACTTAGAGCTACTTAAACATAACTAACCTAAGGACATCACACACATCCATGCCCGAGGCAGGATTCGAACCTGCGAGAGTAACGGTCGCGAGGTTGCAGACTGAAGTGCCTAGACCCGCTCGGCCACTCCGGCCGTCCTGTGACAGAAGAAAATGTGATGGAGAAATAATTACTTGTGGTGTTTATTGAGAATATATTTAAAAACATTACAAAACTTTTTGTCTGAAAAATTATGAAACGACGACACTGCAGCAACTCTCTGGAGGCGTATTGAATATGAGACGAACTGCAGTAGCCTCTTTAACTGGTGCCAATTTGAATCTGGAAAATAGAAAAAAAATCTACGTAATCTAAATGAATGTAGCTAGTGAGCATTGTAAGGGGACATTAGAAATATAGATTTGTGTATAATTGCCGAGTGTTTGAATATTGTCGTTCAGTTGTCACCAAAAAAGGACAGTCATTTGTTAGTTAACTACGGTAATCGAAAATCCCCAACGTGCTTCACTTTGAAATATTATTTTCAAATAAAAAGACTGAAAATTGTTGGATTTACACTGCGTGCATATACCGAAAAAAAGCCTCTAAAGTTTTGAAATGTATTATAGATATGAACAAATGAAAAAATTCTACTTTTAGAAAACTGTTGCTATTAATCTCCTATCGCTGGACGAGCCTGTCATACTGTTCCCATTGCGATCGAAATCAGATCCGCTAGCTTATCAAAGAACGATGAAATATCGGCCGTGGCAATTCCATGAACGCACAAAACTTTACTATTCCGTTTAGCCTCACTCCAAGCAGGCGAACTGCTAGGACGATTCGACGATTGGTTCCATTCGCACGCAGTGTAAATACAACAATTTTCAATCTTTAAGTTTGAAAATAATATTTCAAAGCGAACCACGTCGGAGACTTCCGATTACCGTAGTTAATTGAAACAATGTCTATTAACAATTGACTGTCCTTTTTTGGTGACAATTCAGCGACAGTATTCCAACATTCCGTTCCAAATAAGCTTGGTGCACGTTATAACACCTTCTGGGCAGTTTGGACAAGCTATAATTATTGTGAAACTTAAGCATCGAGGACTTCGTTCTTGCAAGGTGATATCTGCATACCAAGTTTTACATTTTACGTGTTGAGAAATAACAGAGAAAACGTGAAGAAAATGTATAATCCTACAGCTCAATCCATAATTCACTTCAAAATCCCGGTCACTGTCTTTCAGTTTCTGAACAGGGGCACAGGCTGCTTCTGAACTGCTCTGTTCTTTGGGCGCTTTCCTGACAGTGCTTCGACGACGCGTTGGATGCGTTGATTTCGTACATTTCCTGCCTGTGTACGCTTTCTTGCCCCTCATTCTTACTTGCAAGACGAAACTGTGTACTATAAGGTCAGAAATAAACTATCAAAAGTCGTTGCTGTACACAAAAACTAAGATTCTAAGCGAAAGAATTGTCTTTTTCGTTCACGCAGTGGTTTACTGATGCCTATTTCACGTATTATTATTTACAAATGCTTCAACTATACCCAGACACCACGGGGGTTATCGAGTTGGCGCAGGTAGGCCTTTTCGGTCATCCGAGGCGCTAGAGGAGTAGCTCTCAATTCCATAACACAATTTTTTTCACGAATTAGACTTTTTGCCTCATATTGTAGAAGTTTAAAATCATCTATTAAGCCACTAAGAAATGATTTTTTGAAAATCCTACAGTAGTGTCACTCTTTAAAAGGTGCAATCTTACGCGAATGGTTCGCATCATTAAGACAAGTAACATATAAATAGATCTCGGATTTTAGGCAAAACCTATTTTGTTCCTCGTTAAATGAAGGCAATAAAAGTGGTATATACACGAATTAGGCCAATTTATGATCGAAAACGCTAGTTTTATAGCACCTAAAAATATCTAATTTCAGGTTAGTACCTGATTGTACCTAAATTTTAAAAATCCAATCCAATAAAATTGTTTATAATAATAAATGAAAAGCACCAGTTTGCTTTAGTTCTACAATTTTACTTTTATTGCTAACCGGTTTTCGGCTTACAAGGCCATCTTCAGACATTTACTGAGTATTATCACCAAAGAAGTTAAATGTTAGCAGACAACTTTGGAAGAGAAGTAACGCATCTAGAGTGAAGTAGAAACATACAGTAAGTAACATCTTTACAATAAAATAGTAAAAGCTGAACAGTACATAAATAACAATGGAGTTGACAGGAAAACCTTTAGCACAAAATAGGAATTGCATGCCTACATAACAGTTTCTATTAATAAATAAAACTAATAAAATAAGATAAAATTAGTACTAGACAAGGCTGCATCAAGAGGTATGAAACATGGAGAGTGATACACAACCAATTAAAAAAGAAGAGACAGTTGTCAATGTAAATACAGAATACATAAGTAACTTAAGCAATATCAATAAGATAAACAGACATTAATAAATGCAGGAAAATGGAGGTGTTTGAGGGAACCTACAGTTTGAGAGTGTGGTGGTACTGCATTTTAACATTAACATTACTGTATAATCAAAGCAGTGGCTGCGTACCAGTTTTAATTAAATAAATGAGCAAAGTAAAATATGAACAGTATCTGATGAGACAACTACAAGGGGAGTTAAACATAGACAGTAATACAAGTTAAAAGCAAACCCTTAACTATTGAAACTACAGCCTATGTGGAATACAAAGACAACTGCAACAAATAAAACAACTTAAGGAATACAGGAAAATGGGAATATGTAGGAAGAGAGAGTGTGGGAAGTAATGAACAACAAAGATGATTATATGCATTTTAGGAGAGGGGAAGTGTTGAGTTGTGTCTGGTCATTTAGGATGAGATCTGGACTGTGAGCAAGATGTTCGTTAATTTCCAGGGCTTCCAGCAGGTTGAGTTTATGGCCTTTGTTTGCTCCGACGCCTTCCTGCCCTGTCGGAACAGACTGTTTAAAACACCTGCACTGCCTTCATTCAGTCGGTCAGCGTGCTGCTTGGATGTGGTGAAATATTTCACAGCGACACTGTTTTTATGGAAAGTCAAGTATGCCAAGAGTAGCCAGCTCCAAATCATCTCTGATTCGTCAGTGGTTACAAGAAGTTCCTGATTTCCTTACAGGTGGAAGAGTTATTCACTGCAATGTATGCAAGAAAGACGTAAGTAAACTTTTAACCTTTTATCTGCTACACCCACTCAGGGAACAGTGATGCCACTGTTTCTCCCGAGTTACCTTGGACCAGACATATGTGAATGTAAAAATATTGTTTCTAAACCCGCAATGTAGGTTACTTTTGGTAAGTAGATCTCGTACGTAAATTCTTCCACAAGGTATTCCTCATTTCTTTTTGTTTTTAGGTACGTTCTGAAGTCAGCATGTTGCAGGGATTAAAGACCATTCAAATTTAAAAAGTAGATCACACTTGAAACAAACGGTTGTAACTAAACCAAATGCAACAAACAAAAACGAATTTCATCTTGATCTGTGTCCAGCCATTGTTGCAGCAAACATACCTTTCACTGTAGTTGAAAATAGCCAGTTCAAAAGTTTTATAGAGAAACACTGTCAGAACAGCATTCCATCAGCAGCCACACTGAAAAAGAACTATTTAGATACTTTATGTGAGCGCAGGTTGGAATCCTGCCTCGGGCATGAATGTGCGTGATGTCCTTAGGTTAGTTAGGTTTAAGCAGTTTAAGTTCTAGGGGACTGATGACCTCAGAAGTTAAGTCCCATAGTGCTCAGAGCCATTTGAACCATTTCTTGTTCCTCCTGCCACCGAACTTCACTAATTCCCACTATATCTAACTTTAACCTATCCATTTCCCTTTTTAAATTTTCTAACCTACCTGCCCGATTAAGGGATCTGACATTCCACGCTCCGATCCGTAGAACGCCAATTTTCTTTCTCCTGCTAACAACGTCCTCCTGACTAGTCCCCGCCCGGAGATCCGAATGGGGGACTATTTTACCTCTGGAATATTTTACCCAAGAGGACGCCATCATCATTTAACCATACAGTAAAGCTACATGTCCACGGGAAAAATTACGGCTGTAGTTTCCCCTTGCTTTCAGGCGTTCGCAGTACCAGCACAGAAAGGCCGTTTCGGTTAGTGTTACAAGGCCAGATCAGTCAATCATCCAGACTGTTGCCCCTGCAACTACTGAAAAGGTTGCTGCCCCTCTTCAGGAACCACACGTTTGTCTGGTCTCCCAACAGATACGCCTCCGTTTTGGTTGCACCTATGGTGCGGCTATCTGTATCGCTGAGGCACGCAAGCCTCCCCACCAACGGCAAGGTCCATGGTTCATGGAGGGGTTCTTACAGTTATTCTGTATGAACACCGATCACACATAGAGTAGATAGGCGAGTTGTTCCGAAACCTTGATCAGTGTATCAGGAGTAACTCTTGCAATAACACGGTTTCTAAAGTCGGATAGATCAGTTGGTATCGGAGGCACAGACACATGATCGCGTCAGATCGTGTGTGGACGTGGAGGTTATGCATAAAATGGTGTGTCTACTGGCCACTTGCGCCCAATCCGCCGGTCGGATACAACGTAGTTTAACCAGTTGCGTACTGAGTTATGCCAGTGAGGCGGCGCACCATCTTGCTCCCAAATAAAGATATGTTGTTCACCTTCTTCCCATTGAGGCACGGACCGTGGCTGTAGCACATCAAGATAAGAAACATCAGTTACAGTTGATTCACCGATAAAGAAAGGAGCTAAGCGTGAAAGGCCCCACACTCGTTCTTCAGTCCGGAGGCGCGCTGCTGCTTCGGTCGCAGGTTCGAATCCTGCCTCAGGCATGGATGTGTGTGATTTCCTTAGGTTAGTTAAGTTTAAGTAGTTCTAAGTCTATGGGACTGATGATCTCAGATGTTAAGTCCCATAGTGGTTAGAGCCACTTGAGCCCACACTCGCTCAACGCGTTTTTCAGTCACACTTTGTCATTCCATACTCTTCCCATTGCGCACAGGTATCCAAACAAAACTGTTTGAGTTTGTCTTTCATTTGGTGTGTTATTTACAATTGTAAGTTGAATGTAATAAATGCTACAACGCCTCAAAACCGGTATGTTCATTTTGAAACACCCTATATTTTACCCAGCCTTGTTCCATATCACATGTCTTGCCCATGCCATGAATCGTGAAGCTGAGGCGATAGCTCTCGAATTTCCACATGTAAATAAACGAGTTTCAACCATCGAAAAGGTTTTTATTAAAGCACCTACAAGAACCCAGTTATTTCGGGAGGAACTTCCCAACGTTCCACTTACACCAGAACCCGTACTTACTCGCTGGATAACGTGGCAAGAGGCCGTGGTTTATTACAGCGAGCATTTGGAAAGCATTAAGAGCATTGTTCTTAAATTGCGGGTGGAGATATTGAGCTAAACATGCTCTAGAGGACCCAACAATTTCCAACGACATTGCATACATAAAATCTCATTGTGCATTTTTGGTCCCTATTATTAGAGCTCTAGAGTGTTCAGGGAACCCAGCCTACACGCAACTGCAATTGATAGAAGAGGTGGCAGAAAAAATCAACTTGGGCTCAGGTTCTATTGGTATGAAAGTTAGTGAGAAACTGTAGACAGTGCTACAAAAAAACCCAGGACTGACCACCTTCTGCACAGTGGCTGACATCTTATGAGGTAAATCAACAGAACATGAGTGTGCGGCGCGACTGCGTCAAATACCGTCATTTAAATATGCTCCGGTGATGTCTGTTGACGTGGAACGCTCATTCTCAGCATATAAGATGCTATTAATAGACAAGAGATGCAGTTTCACAACGGAAAATCTGAAGAAAGTGTTATTTATTGTGACTGTAATTAGGGATATGGACAATAACATAAGGTGGATTTTTGTCAGCCTATTTATCTTTCTAGACAATTAAATGTCAGATTTTGGTCACCTATTTTCTGATTTTTATAACTTATTTTTGTAAGTGATAGAACACATTTTAGGTACCTAATTTAAGATTTTTAGAATCTAAAAGTCCGAGCTCTAGTTATAAACTGCGAATATGTTTTGGGTCAGCATAACGCACGGCATGCAAACACCCAGTATTCGGGAATGAGAGCATTTAGCGACTTCCAGTAACCATTACACGTAATTTCAAGCCTTTGCGAAACTTTTTCTCGCTGACGTCCCCCACAAGATAATGAAAGGGAAATAGTTTATCGCTTTCTACATTTTCGCTGTTTACGGAGTAAAACTGCCGCCAACAGGCATGACGTTTTGATTTATTTCTTCTTTACTACTAACACTAATCGCAACGCATTTTGCAGTCGGTATCGACAAATATCAGTGAATTTATCTGCAAAACGATACCATTCTGCGACTAATAGTTTAGGAGGTATGATGTCACAGACATTGACATACACGAAAAACTACCTTTTACAATCAGAGACTGTGTATATATTTCGGCAAACACCCAAACTATGTTCATCCAATAAAAAAGTTTATCGCTCATTACATTTTCGCTGTTTACGCAGTAAAACTGCCTCCAAAAGGCATGACGTTTTGAGTTATTTCCTCTTTACTATTAATTGTGTTTGCAATACATTTTGCAGGCAGTGTCTACATACAGCAGTGAATGTACCCGCAAATTACATCTTTGTACGATTCATTGTTCAGCGGATATGACGTCATACACGTGGAGATGCTTCAAAAACTAGGTTTTTCTTAAAACGGAGACAAATTACCGTAAATGTGCTCACTGTGTGTTTGATAATGAGATCACTTTGCAACTTCCAACCAACTTTTAACATAATTTCAGATCTTTTCTAATTTCTTTGTTCGTGTTCATGCTTAATGCCAAATATTCAGCAGATTAACTCATTTGTAGGGTAATACGAAGTTTTATACATGGGAGTTCGAGTCTGTAAAGAATCGGGGATTTACTGCTATAGTGGTACACGTTGGTAGTAAGGAATGCCTGTCGTGTCCTGACATAGGTGGGAGAGGGAGAAAAGGGGTTACTGGTCAGTCTGCGCTCCCGAGCGGTACAGAGCAGAAGGCAGAAAGACAATTCACATTGAAGGCATTTAATTGTTTTCTTCTATCTGAGCCAACACTGGTACAGGCATTTATTGGAAATGTAGGGGGTGAGACATGGTAGGGAACTCGTTGTGGAGACTCTAGAGCAAACAGGGTTCTGAAACAGTTGTTTATTCCGGACAGGACTAATACATTGGACGCTAGTTCATAAATAACGCTGTTACAACAGAAGCCAGTACAGAAGTCCCAGGAATGGGTGCTAACCGCAGTGGCAAACACTAGCAGCATCTTAAGGCAACAACTTAGTTGCAAAACAAAACATACTGAATGTGACACTGTTCACTGAGGCACTCCAAGTGAGAGAGCAGACTTACGCGGAGCTGGACCGAGGCTGGAATCGACGGACGCGGATTCAGCGCCCAGATCGTCTGACTGAAACTCCGCCAAAATGCGGAATCTAGGGGTTTTAAAGAGTCGGGTGGGGCACTGTTTTTCCTACTTAAAGCCACCCAGCCAATCCCGTAGGTCTGTTGCAGGCGCCTGCCAATCACAGTTTGGTTAGGTCCCCTCTACTGCTCCTAAGGCAGGGATGTTAATGTAGTTGACCTAACTAAGTCCGTATTTGGTATCAACATTGTTCAGCTGAAAGCTAAACGTAACTGCTCTGCAAAATATGGCTTGCAACATTGTTAGGCGTCATTTAGTCCCGCCCTTCGGACTCCCCGGAGTAGGGACTGCTAGGTCAACAGTTTTCTTGGCGTTTTCGTTCTCTTTCTAACCCTTGTGAGCCTACTGACGATGCTGTTCAAATGGTTCAAATGGCTCTGAGCACTATGGGACTTAACATCTGAGGTCATCAGCCCCCTACAACTTAGAACTACTTAAACCTAACTAACCTAAGGACATCACACACATCCATGCCCAAGGCAGGATTCGAACCTGCGACCGTAGCGGTCGCGTGGTTCCAGACTGAAGCGCCTAGAACCGCTCGGCCACACCGACCGGCGACGTTGCTGTTCTCAGGGCTGGTATCAAGCTGACTTTATACGCTAATACGTGCCTGTTGGTTACAAAGTTCTACTGTGGCAACCTACCACAGCGTCTAGACGACATATGAAGTTACATCTTAATTCCTTGAAGAGTAACTAGTGCTCTGGGACCGCGTCTGGGGGCGTCTTACTTTTTGCAAGGCTCTCCCCTTACGGTTTACTTCATGTAACAATATCTCTCCTAGTTTCGTCTGCCCTCACCATCGTCGCTGCTTCCGCGCCTTGGAGCGCCGTCCTCCCTTCTCACAGTTTCAAGATAACACTACAGTAGCAAGGAATAATTAATATATTACATGCCTTTTACTTCTTTGCACAAGGAATAAACCGAAGCAGCTAGCAGCGTTGTAAACAGCCTGGCCTTGTAATCGGGAGACGGAGGTTCCAAACCTCATCAGGCCAAACCCTAGGCAAGGTCGCCAGATCTCTTCCCAGTAGAGAACTTTTGGAGCATTATGGGCAGGCCCTCCAAATATCTCCGGTTTTTGACGAACTAATGCGCCAATTGGACAGAATTTGCCACGACATCCCTTAGGAGGACATCCAACAACTCTATCAGTCAATGCCAAATTAAATAACTACTTTCATAAGGGCCACGGGTGGACCAACGCGTTATTGGCCTGCTCAGTTAATGAAGCTATTTCTCTTGAATAAAACACCATTTTTTTTCTGATACTGTAATCATTTGTTTGTCTGTACACGGACATCACATCTGCCGATTTCCGTCCCATTCGGATAATTCCTTCGTGGTGCATCGTTTCTTTTGTCTTAGAGTGTATTACTTGTTATTCTATAGTCTGATTTAAACTAGTTGTCACTTGACAAATAGCGGGCTGCACGCGTCCCACACCAATACACCAATGGGAGACTGGCACGGTCAGCTTCCACGATGTTGACGCTTCCGCTGCCTAAAGCATTGTGCCGGCCAGTCCTCACCGAGTTATTGTAGTGAGAGATGTGGGTGACTCTCAGCTTCGCGTGCCTTACGATGTGTGATGAAAGTAGTCGACTGAGACTGCACACTACTAGGAAACTTTCTAAAAAGTGTCGACATGGCGTGATTATACGCAGTCAGGAGCATGAATCCGTGTGTCCCGCGAGGGAGTATTTTGAGGGAGAGAGAGATGCAGGAGCGCATCGACTTCCTTCGGATAAAGTGCGATATACGATATTCCGAATTGCGATGCAAAGTTTCTTCGCGTGTGCGTGCATGTCCTAAGGAACAGGCACTGCGGCGACTACAGCCGTTATGAAATACGACAATTGCGAATATGGAAAACTGTGAGCTTTAGAATGGAATAATGACAATGAAAGTTTGTGCTGGACCGGGACTTGAAACCGGATTCCTCGCTTAGTGCCAGCGGGCGCCTTACCATTTGGTTATCCGAGCGTGACTCACAGCCAGATCCAAACTTCCACACGTCGTCAAACACGTGGCTTCCGCCAACACCGAACAACCGACTTTCATGTAAAATGTCTCACATGGTTGACGACTTATGGAAGTTTGGAGGTAACTGTGGCTCATCCTCCGATAGCCAAATAGTAAGCCGACTGCTCGCGATAAGTGGGAAATCCGGGTTCGAGTCCCGGGCCAGCACAAACTTTCATTGTCATCATTTCATTATAGAGCTGATGGTTATCCACATTCGCAGCTGCGAAGACGTTTATTGTATTCGGATAAAGTGGTGGAGGGAACTGCAGTTGCACTACAAATCAGCGAACGATCAGTGATAAGAATCTGGAAGGAGAAATTCGCAAAAGAAGAATGAGGCGAGTTATCTAAACTGGAGACACTTGGGAAGAAAAGGTGCCTCGAGATGTGGGTCACAAAAATGGCTCAAATGGCTCTGAGCACTATGGGACTTAACATCTATGGTCATCAGTCCCCTAGAACTTAGAACTACTTAAACCTAACTAACCTAAGGACATCACACAACACCCACTCATCACGAGGTAGAGGAAATCCCTGACCCCGCCGGGAATCGAACCCGGGAACTCGGGCGCGGGAAGCGAGAACGCTACCACACGACCACGAGCTGCGGATTGCGGGTCACAAATGTCGACTATTTTCAGAAAGATGGGATTCGTTGCCGGGTATATGTATATTATTCAAAGGAGGAGTATCTGATATTCAAATATTTACATGCTGTCCTTGGAGCAGCGGAGTTATTTAAGGTTAGTAATTCGCCCCTCTAAAAAGTTAGGATTCCGATAGAAACGGTTCAAATGGCTCTGAGCACTATGGGACTCAACTGATGAGGTCATTAGTCCCCTAGAACTTAGAACTAGTTAAACCTAACTAACCTAAGGACTTCACAAACATCCATGCCCGAGGCAGGATTCGAACCTGCGACCGTAGCGGTCTTGCGGTTCCAGACTGCAGCGCCTTTAACCGCACGGCCACTTCGGCCGGCGATTCCGGTAGAAACACATTTCTGGCCGCAAGTTATTAATGGAACACCAAGACATTGCAGCCTGGCGATGCCGCTTTCTTAGAGTTAGTAGGGACAAATTTTGATGATATTGTTTGGCTTGCTGAAACATAGGTGAATGTGGAACCAGTAAAAATAATAATAATAATAATAATAATAATAATAATAATAATAATAAATAAATAAAGAAGGCTGGACAGAGGGTATTCCTGCTGTACCACGGGAGCTCCGATCGGGAGAGGAAAAACAATAATTATAGCACATGCTGAAAATTCAATAGGGTTCATTTCTAATTATCTGCTGTTATTCTTTTCAAACAAGGCCTCCGACTACCACGAAGAGATGAATCACTATAATTAAGTGAAATGGTTTGAAGACACTATGTTTCAACACTTAACGAAAAACTCACGGATTACGCTGCATGTTGTTCAATTCTACAAGACAAGGCACCTCACAAAGGCAACGAAGAAAAACGACATTGCTTACTGGCTAGAGAAACTTATGATACGGTTTGACAGTAACTTCACAAGGCCAGGATTACTAAAACTCCTGTCGCAAAACAATCCAAAAAAAAAAACAGATTACATTGTGAATGAAACGGCAAAAAAATATGGGCATAATGTGCTCAGATTGCCTCCCTACCACTGCCATTTCAACGAAATAGAACTGATTTGGGCTCAGCTTAAACGTCACGTTGCTGCAGAAAATAAAAATTTACGTTGACCGAACTGGAAATGCTTTTGAAGGAGGCGGTTGAGAAAGTGAGACGAGAAGACTGGCAAAATGTAGCGAATTATGTGGGAGGAGTCATACAGGAACCGTGGAACGGTGTAGGTGTATTATAACAGTGCATCAAAGACTTGATAATATCTACCACTACGAGCAGCGACGCCGATATTAACCGGTCTCTTCCCATTGTTTGATTATTATGTAGTTTATAGTGAACTTTAATGAACCGTCTTACTTCCATTAAGTCTTGCGTTTGTCACTGTATTTAGATCACTTTCTCTTTCCTGTTTAGAGATTAGGGAATACTGTTCAGCCACCTCCCGTCACCTCCTTACGGTAAATTAGACTGCAATTTAAATACATTTTATTTTGTGTGGACACAAAGACGTTATTTCATGTGAGTAATGGTTTTCGAAATATGCAACGATAAGAAGAAAACTTTTCCGAACTCGAAAATTTCTGCTGTTTCAATAAGTAACCGAACACTGACCCTAATTAACACTGACCCTAATTAACACTGACCCTAATTAACACTGACCCTAATTAACACTGACCCTAATTAACACTGAGAAAAGATTTTTGACGTGCTTAGAGGTACCTCCGAGAGCGATACTATACGTAAATTTTAGAATTTTTGCACTATTTTTGTAGTAGATAGAGATTTTAAACTTCTTACTTGGTACGAATTAAAATCGACACAATTGCATATGAAAATGAAATGATCATATGGCATTTATTTGCCGGGATATCCCATTCGGGGTTCGGCCGCCGTATTGAAAGTCTTTTAAAGTTGATCTTCGTACATCCATATTTAAATTGGATGATGGTGGGGCATCAACTGGTATAATTTTTATTAAAAATGAAACTCCTCCAGTTGTACTTACGATTTCATATTTATTTGGCTACTAGTTTCGGCGTTGCGTCACCGCCATCTTCAGGCGTTAAGGTTAATGCCACTTCCGTGACTTGCGTGTGAATGATAATGAAGGACACGTAACACACAATCCCCTGCCGGGAATCGAACACGGGCCCCCTTGCATGGCAGACGGTGACGCTACCGCTGCGCTGCGGAGACGGATAACTCCGTCTTCCGAAGCATATACTGTACGTCGGAAACGCAAAGCAGTACGAAAATTTTAAGAGATTCGTTACCGAGCGAGATATTTTAGTAATTGACGAAAAAAAGTATTGCTGTGAAAGCACAAGTTTTCTGAGATATAACGTGATAAGTTTGAAGCTGTATACCTACAGAAAAATTTAATCTGTTTCAAACAAATTAACGTACCTCTCTCCCTGATTAAAATTAAGGACAAATTTTGACATGTTAGGAGGCAGTGTAGAGATCTACGTCGTATGTCAATGTCAGATTTTTTTACTTAATTTTTGTGGAAGACAGAAACCTGACTGATTTTCCATCACCGCGGAGTGCGCCGCGCTGTGGTGGCCGGCTACCTGCAGACAGTCTAGACACGACAACGTCGCAACTTCGGAGTTTAAACGTCAAGTGACAAATTGTTTTAATCAGGCTGTAGATGAATGAAACTCTAGGATTGCTAATCCCCCTGCCAAAGGTTTAACCAATGTATCATCTCTCACTATTCTCGCTGTACCCGCCAGTTGTGCTCAAATGGACATGTTTGGATGGACGCATCTGAGCATGGAAAAATTTGCTGAAGTGTATTTATTGTTAGGGTGGTGGGTGAGGAAGACGCGGTTCTGTCAGTGGTGCAGGATCACATCGGCTTTACTCCTCCCAGTTATTGAAAACAAGGGCAATATAGTCCTGACCACTTTTGCCCAGTTCAAATGGTTCAAATGGCTCTGAGCACTATGGGACTTAACTTCTGAGGTCATCAGTCCCCTAGAACTTAGAACTACTTAAACCTAACTAACCTAAGGACATCACACACATCCATGCCCGAGGCAGGATTCGAACCTGCGACCGTAGCCGTCGCGCGGGTCCGGACTGATGCCACTGGAATCGCTTGTCCACGCGGCCGGCTTTTGCTCCGTTGGTCAGTTTCAGAGTGTACATGGCATAAGTAGGTAGTGGTCCAATTTTTTTTTTTTATGTTGAAGAGACTTGCTATTCGTAAAAGGCACGGCAGCGTTTTCATTAGTGAAATAAAATTTTATTTACTGTTGCCTCCACATTTTATGCGAAACTAAAACATACATTTTAATAAATATTACGTAAGTACATGTTGCTTAATAGAGGCCCCACAGTTCAACACGCCTACGGCCCACACAGGTCCTTAAACTGGCATAACTTAAGGTTAAAAACAATCCAGCGGCGTCATTAGAAATGCTCTTTCTTTGTTATTACATGATGGGAGTGTAATTCTATGTATGCTGGATGATTCTGTGATGATGTTACAAACTTTCCGGGGTGATGGAGACGAGTGACTGTATCAATTTGAGGTAACTGACACTAGTCCGGCAACGACGGAGTAGAAAGCTATAAGAGAAGATCGTCTTGATACCTCTGACAATAGAATACAGGATGTCCAAAAAGTCTTTCCCTGATTACATAAATTGATAACTCAGGCTAGAAGTAAGATACAAATATGAAACTGGTGTCTAATTGTTTACAAATTATCAAAGTTTTTTTTCACACATCAGTAAACTTCCACATGAGCACCCTTGGTAGCACGTAGCACATCTTGGCGATATTCAATTTCCGTCCACACATTTGCCAACATCACTGTAGGGATCGATTCAACGACTGTTGTTATCCGTTGCCGCAGGGTTTCAAGATCTGGTACACGTGTTCGGTAGACCTCGTCCTTGACATAACCCCATAAAAAGAAATCTAATGGGGTTATGTCAGGAGAGCGTGGAGGCCAAGCCGTTGGCCCATCACGACCAATCTGTCGCCCAGGAAAGGTCATATCGAGATAGGCACGGACGTCCAAACCCCAATGGGGCGGTGCACCGTCTTGCTGAAACAAGACATCGTAGTGATACTGAAGCAGCTGAGGACAGCACACAGTTGCAACATGTCCAGATACACTGCAGATGTGATGGTAGCCTCAGCGAAGAAGAATGGCCCGATAATTCGATCGTGCAATAGCGCGCACCAAACATTCACCTTTGGACTGCCTCTGGTGCACTCCATGACCTCGCCAGGGGGTTGAGAACCCCAAATGCGCACATTATGGGGATTCACTGCTCCACTGACAAATAAGGTCGCTTCGTCGGAAAAGGCAATTCGTCTGAGATAACTATCATCGTCCTCAATATGTGATAGCATTTCGACCGCAAAATCACATCGACGTGTACTGTCATTGGGCAACAATGGAAGTGGAAGTTTATTGATGTGCGAAAAAAAAACTTTGATAGTTTGTAAGCAATTAGACACCAGTTTCATATTTGTATCTTACTTCTAGCCTGAGTTATCAATTTATGTAATCAGGGAAAGACTTTTCGGACACCCTGTACATTGATGAGCCAAAACATCATGACCACCTGTGTGTCCGTCTTTGGGACGAAATAAATTACTGTTTCTGCGTGTCAGGGATCCGACAGTTTGTTGGTAGGTTTGTAGAGATATGTGGCATCAGTTGTCTAAGCACAGGTCATGCAGTTCTCGTAAATAACGGAAATATGCGGTTATGGCACCCAATAGCGACCCAGATGATTTCCACAGGATTTAAACAAGCGAATATGGTCGCCGAGACACCAACGTAAGTTCACTATAATGCTCCTCAAACCACTGTAACACGGTTTTGGCAACGAGACACGGACAATTCTACATCTATATCTACATCTATACTCCGCGAGCCACCTTACGGTGTGTGGTGGACAATTATACTGCTGAAAGATGGCATCGCCATCGGGTAAGACATCAAGCATGAAGGGATGCAGGTAGTTGAGAGCTGTGAGCGTGTCTTCGATTACTACCACAGGTACCATGCAAATACAGGAGAATATTTCCCATAGCATAATACTTCTCCCACCAGCCTACGTCCGTGGCGCGTTGCACGTTTCGAGCCGCCGTTCACGTCGATGACGGCGTTTGTGGAGACGACTGGCGACCCAGTGTAGCAAAAATGTGATTCGCCCGAAGAGCCGACACGTTTGCATTGATCGACGGTCGAATCCCGATGGTACCGTGCCAACTGCAATCGTAATTGATGATGTCGTTGGGTCAATATGTGAACATATAGGGATGGTCTGCTGCGAAGCTCCATGTTCAACAATGTACAATGAACGGTGTGCTCCGAAACAATTGTGCGTGTACCAGCATAGTGGTATTTCGGTAGAGATCACCGTCTATCCTACTTTACAGAACAGACAAGCCTCCGAATCCCACGCTCTGTTAAGAGCCGTGGACGTCCAACCATTTAGCGCCTAGTGGTACACTTATGCTTATTAATTAAGGATAATTGCAGAACGTGGTGCCACACAATGTGGCACTTCACAAAACTGGCGCTAATAGCAAAGGCACATAGGGAACACAAATGACACAGACCTGTGATTGGTGATAAGTTGAGAAAACCGTCCCAAAACACATGTGCTACAAAACGCCACCGTTTCCTGTGCACGTACCCTGACATCAGTGTGGGATATGATCACCATGCACAAGTACACAGGCCGCACAACGGGTTGGCGTACTCTGGATCAGGTGGTCGAGCAGCTGCTGGGATATAGCCTCCATTCTTGCACCAGTGCCTGTCGGAGCTCCTGAAGTGTCGTAGGGGTTTGAAGACGTGCAGCGATATGTCGACCGAGAGCATTCCACACGTGCTGGATGGGGTTTAGGTCTCGAGAACAGACAGGCCACTCCATTCGCCTGATATCTTCTGTTTCAAGGTACTCCTCCACGATGGCAGCTCGGTGGGGATGTGCGTTATCATCCATCAGGAGGAAGATGGGACCCACTGCACCCCTAAAAAGGCAGACATACTGGTGCAAAATGACGTCCCTATACATCCGACCTGTTACTGTTCCTCTGTCAAAGACATGCAGGGCTCTACATGCACCAATCATAATCCCACACCACACCATCAACCCACGACCTCCATACAGGTCCCTTTCAAGGACATTAAGGGGTTGGTATCTGGTTCCTGGTTCACGCTAGGTGAAAACGCGGCGAGAATCACTGTTCAGACTATACCTGGACTCGTCCGTGAACATAACCTGGGACCACAGTTCCAATAACCATGTACTGTGTTCTTGACACCAGGCTTTACGGGCTCTCCTGTGACCACGGATCGGTGGAATGTACCTTGCAGGTCTGCGGGCGAATAAACCATGTCTGTTCAGTCGTCTGTAGGCCGTGTGTCTGGAGACAATTGTTCCAGTCGCTGCGGTAAGGTCCCTAGCAAGACTACCTGCAATACTCCGTGGCCGTTTGCGGGCACTGATGGTGAGATATCGGTCTTCTTGTGGTGTTGTACACTGTGGACGTCCCGTACTGTAGCTCAAAAATGGCTCTGAGCACTATGGGACTCAATTGCTGAGGTCATTAGTCCCCTAGAACTTAGAACTAGTTAAACCTAACTAACCTAAGGACATCACAAACATCCATGCCCGAGTCAGGATTCGAACCTGCGACCGTAGCGGTCTTGCGGTTCCAGACTGCAGCGCCTTTAACCGCACGGCCACTTTGGCCGGCCGTACTGTAGCGCCTGGACACTTTTCGTGTCTTCTGGAATCTTTGTAATAATCTTGAGATCACACTTTGCGGCTCACGGAGGGCCCGTGCTTCGATCTGCTGTGTTTGACCAGTCTCCAGTTGCCCTAGTATTCAACCGCTCATAACGTCATCAATATGTGTTGTTTCAGCCATTTTCAACACACAGTCACCATTAGCACGTCTGAAAACGTCTGCACACTTACTCGCTGCACCATACTCTGACATGCACCAACACACCTTTGCGTATGTGGACTGCTGCCAGCGCCACCGTGCGACGACCGCAGGTGAAATGCACCGCATGGTCATACCCCGAGGTGATTTAAACCCGCAAACCGCCCACCAGAGCGTTGTTTCACCATGTATCAGCATTATCCTTAATTTATAAGCATGAGTGTAGTTTCACTGCCCTTCTACCTCTTTCTGTAGATGGTCGTCCGCCTCCGTAACATAGCGGTACCGTTACCGCTTACCACACAGGGGGCCCGGGTTCGATTCCCGGCAGTGGACTGGGTGTTGTGTGTCCTTCATCATCATTTTCATCATCATTGACGCGCAAGTCGCCGATGTGGCGTCACCAAAAAAAGGACTTGCAATACGGCGGCCGAAAAACCCCGAAGGGGTCTCCCGGCCAAAAATGCAATACGATCATGGTCACACTAGCACTTGAACATTCGACCAGCTTCACCGTTTTCGAGATACTCGTTCACAGGCTCTGCGTAATAAGAATATGCCCTTTGTCAAAGTCGCTTAATGGATTTCCTCATTTGGAGTCCATATCTTCTCTATGGAGATGCCCCGTCCATGTCTGCACTGCTTACATATTTTTGTTACTAGGCGTCTTCCACCGTCGTAGTGAGGAGTGGTCAGAACGTTTTAGCTGATTAGTGAACATGTACCCATACTGTTGTTGCTAAGATTGTAAGGTAGTAATCTCTCAGAGGTGGTCGTATGGACCGAAGCAAGAAAAAAGTCCAGTAAGCATAGGCTCTAGAAAGCATATGTTAAGAGCTATGACCACTTTGTCTTCGATACTTTGAAACACATCTATTCTACAGCAAGCTCTTTGGGTTCTGTATTTTTGGAGGAGGTAGTATGGGCCAAAACAAGAAAGAAATGTCCATAAATAAGAGATCTAAAATGTATAACTTAAAAGCTACAGGCTGTTGAAGCGATGTGTTTCATAGTAGTGAAGAGGAACAAGGGCTCATAGCTCGTTACGTTTGAATTTTAGAGCCCATGTTTACCAGACTCTTTGTCTTGTTTTCGTCCATACTACAACCCCTTAAATTTGCGTACCGCACAATATTAGCAACAACGGTACTGGTACATGTATTTTTCACTTCTAGAAGAATCAGAACGACTTTTGCTTATAACTTTTCGACTCGGTCGTTTCCGGTGAACCTATGTCCCTTAACTCGAATTGATGCATTTACCCTTCTCCATCAACAATAAAGATTTGCATCATCATCACGGAATCACCCTGTATTTGAAAAAAAAATATTACGTGAATATATGTTGCTTATGGAGGTCCTACAGTTCATCGGTGCGACGGGCCTCGCAGGTGCTTAAACCGGCATTACTCCAGAATCATCAGAAATGCTACTTCTGTGTTATTAAATGTGTCGAATGTATTTCTACGGATAAAGGCTGCGCAGATGAGAGAAACGCTATCTTCATCCGCAGATAATATCCTTATCCGTACCTCCAAGTCTTTCGTCACCATCTGCGAATACTAAGATATTGTAAAAAACTTTAATCCATTCAGTACACTGGAGATCTGAGGGTAGATTTTCTCCAGGCTTCGATTTTCGTCTGCTGAAGTAAGATTTCGAATTTCCATTCCATAGACTAAAAACGTGGAGGCCGATCATGACGTCATATTCTAGATATGTTATTTAAGTTACAACTATCTGCTGAAATTACTGAAATGATTTTTGTGAAACACTAGGAAGTCAAATGAAGTCGTATTACTACTTGTTGCCACGCCTTTGGTGATGTTAAATGTTTGTCATACACTTTTTAATATAATAAATGTAGCGTTGTGTTTGTGCAAATATACGGAGGATAACGGATATAAGTGAAGATATTTTTTGTGGTTGCCTCAATACGTACACACATCAGTGTTGGTTGTTTTTTCTCTGCATCGAACGGTCTTCCTGCAAACACGACACAAACTTTTCGTCCTGATGTTTTCTGCCTGGTCGCACCCTCACCACTAAGTTGACTTCGATAGACTACCGTTTTGCGTCCACGTGTTCACGCTTCAACACGTAACAGCTCCCCAGGAGAAACTAGGCATCAATGTCTTGCTCTTTCTACACGTACTTTGAGATAGTATCCACCCTAAAAATGTACGACTTGTAATAGCTATCATTATTAGTCTGAAAATGACGTAAATACTGATATAATGTTGTTCAGTACACCGTCCTCAGTTAACAATACAAATATCTGTACTTATACCCGTTACAGCCAATATGAGTATTTAAGAGTTTCTGGTTTCGTAGGGCATGTTACACGTAATTATGTCGTATAAAATACACATATAGGAGTCATCATGTCAAGGTGTGAAGATTACAATGGATTGAGCGTTCTAGAACAGCCTTGATGTTGCTTTCTGTCAACTTTTGGTAATTACCTGAGCTCCTTAACGTAAACTCAACATGAATGACTCAGACGTAAGGCAGTTGCCGACACGACGGAACGAGGACGTGCGTATGATTCTGCAGAAAACCCTAAGAGCCGAGCGGAGTGGCCACGCGGTTAGTGGCGTTATGTCACGGATTGCGCGGCCCCTCCCGCCGGAGGTTCGAGTTCTCCCTCGGGCATGGGTGTGTGTGCTGTTCTTAGCGTAAGTTAGTTGAAGTTAGTTTATGTAGTGTGCAAGTCTAGGGACCGATGACCTCGGCAGTTCGGTCCCTTACGAATTCACACATATTTGAACATTTGAACGAAACCCTAAGAAGATGGACTTGTCTAAGACACCAACAACGCAGCTATTATACTATCTCCAGGACACTATCCATTCAAGCCTTTAAAAAAATAATGGATTAAACTGTAATGATTATTATTATCGATGGCTTGTAATGGAAACAGACGAAAATCTTAATATCTGCTCCGTCCTTTAACATTTACCGTAAATTAATTATTATTGCGGATATCGGGATCCACGCAGAGCTTTATCTGTGGTCATATTCATTTCCTCACTTCTCTATTATATCACATATGGTAAGAGTGCTTGTAATACAGAACCATGAACACGTGAACATTTTACTCTTACGTGGGATAGTACAAACTATCCTTGTTTCACGTTCATCCCTGGAAACGCCACTCTTTAAACTCAAATTTAAAATGAATTATCTACTGAATTTCTTTCTTTAAATGACAATCACTGTTGTAACTTTTTTTAAATTTATCTATCACCTTCGGACATAAACCACACAGCCAGCCTCCAATACATGATATGTTACAAATTAAAAGGCATATCCAATCACATGCACACATACATACATCCAACATTCGTATTGAATATTTACATTGGGTACAAACATAACAATTAAATCTTGATGCGTTCAGCCAAAAAGTTATAGAGTATGTATGTGTTTACAGTGACACACCACGCCCCACGAGCAGTCTCTTTACTCTAAGAGGGAGCTGTCGTCAACGAAGCACCTAGCACTGCAGCAATTCGGTTGTTGCCTCATATCGCAGTGGGAAACCGAAAATGATGTGGGCAATGTCATCTCCTGTTCCACAGTCACATAGAGGTGAGTCAGTCACATACGTGCAAACTGAAAAAAAAGAATCATGTGGCCATTTGCACATCATTACGTGTTCGTCAGTAGACAACTCACTTGTGAATTCATGTCCATATTACACTACGAAAAAAGTGGTGGACCACTTGCAAGACACTAATGTTCAATACAAAAGCTTCAGCCTATGCACAAAAAATGATGTTATGCCGGGAGAAGGAAGTAAGGAAGGCGTCGTGTTTTACAAAAATGTTTTCCGAGAACGTGACTATAATTGCTGGCATTTACTGCCGGCAAGTCGGACGATTTGCTGTCGCACGTGAGAAAAAACGACCTGGCGAACTACGCCAGGTGTTGCAAGCAACACGATAGTGCGCTTTGCAGAAATAACGAAAGCTTGGACTGGCCGGTGATTCCAAGCCCTGCCCCCCCTCCCCCCCCTCCCCTCCCCCCCCCCCCTCTCCGACATCACTTCCACTGAGTTTCGCCTTTCCCGTTCTCTTTAGCAGCAATTTTCTATGTTACTCCTTCGATAACAAACATATTTCCAGTTTTTACTCGACATTATCTTCGGCAGACAAAGTCGAGAGAGGAAGCCACTGTTTTAGATTCTTCTAGATAACACTTGTAAATGCCAATCTGTGCCCAAGCAACCAGCAAAGTTATTTGTAAGCTCAGAATTTCCAAACAGCTTGACAAGTGCTACTGTTGCATGACGGGGATTTGACTGAAGTACCTATCAAAATGTACAGAGGGATTATCGTATTAACTTTGGGTCTTGTGAGCTTCATTTGTCGTGATGGATCACATGTCAGTACAGTAACCTCCCACTTACACTTTGAAAATATCTAATTAAAAATATTAAATCATAGAAAATTGCGGAAAGTGTGTAAAAAATCAGAATTGCTTAGTTTGGAAATTTCTAATGAAAGGAACTCTGATCATTCATAGTGTTGAATGAAAGTAACCTTGTCGCGGACATCTCCACTCACAGTGGTTATACATTAATCATCGAGAATGTGTTCACGTCTCATTCATTTCACCACACACAACAAGGAAATCTCCTTCAAAATGAGTTCTGTAATTAGGCCCTGAAAATGCCTTGCTTATAACGGACGCTCGGTTTTGTTCTACAACACCGCTGCGAACGACACCACTGCTGCTATATAATAAGCTGAAAGAGAAAAGTGCTGTGCTGCCAGCTATAATTAACCGCTTGTCAAGAAAGACAACACCCTATTCACTCGTCGTTTTGTTCATTTGCGAACAATGTTCCTAGTTTTCATTGCGTTCAAAATGTATTAAAAATGTTCGTCATTTTAGAAAATGGGCAGGATGATTATAAATGAAAAATAAAATGATATCTGAATTTATTTAAGTTTCTCAGAACCGCAAATCTAATATTTAAACTCCTTTTAATAACACTATTCATTCCTTTTAACTCCAAGCAGTATCCATACAACTATATAAAGACAAGTCGTCATTTAGTATTGTTGCCAAAAGTATCAAAAAATAGCTGACTAATTAACTTCGAATTTTTGCATGACATTCTAATAAACATTCTGGCTGACATAGGCTACATATTTTTAGCATATATGGTAACACAAATATATATTTTCAAATATGTATGTACACTCCTGGAAATTGAAATAAGAACACCGTGAATTCATTGTCCCAGGAAGGGGAAACTTTATTGACACATTCCTGGGGTCAGATACATCACATGATCACACTGACAGAACCACAGGCACATAGACACAGGCAACAGAGCATGCACAATGTCGGCACTAGTACAGTGTGTATCCACCTTTCGCAGCAATGCAGGCTGCTATTCTCCCATGGAGACGATCGTAGAGATGCTGGATGTAGTCCTGTGGAACGGCTTGCCATGCCATTTCCACCTGGCGCCTCAGTTGGACCAGCGTTCGTTCTGGACGTGCAGACCGCGTGAGACGACGCTTCATCCAGTCCCAAACAAGCTCAATGGGGGACAGATCCGGAGATCTTGCTGGCCAGGGTAGTTGACTTACACCTTCTAGAGCACGTTGGGTGGCACGGGATACATGCGGACGTGCATTGTCCTGTTGGAACAGCAAGTTCCCTTGCCGGTCTAGGAATGGTAGAACGATGGGTTCGATGACGGTTTGGATGTACCGTGCACTATTCAGTGTCCCCTCGACGATCACCAGTGGTGTACGGCCAGTGTAGGAGATCGCTCCCCACACCATGATGCCGGTGTTGGCCCTGTGTGCCTCGGTCGTATGCAGTCCTGATTGTGGCGCTCACCTGCACGGCGCCAAACACGCATACGACCATCATTCGCACCAAGGCAGAGGCGACTCTCATCGCTGAACACGACACGTCTTCATTCGTCCCTCCATTCACGCCTGTCGCGACACCACTGGAGGCGGGCTGCACGATGTTGGGGCGTGAGCGGAAGACGGCCTAACGGTGTGCGGGACCGTAGCCCAGCTTCATGGAGACGGTTGCGAATGGTCCTCGCCGATACCCCAGGAGCAACAGTGTCCCTAATTTGCTGGGAAGTGGCGGTGCGGTCCCCTACGGCACTGCGTAGGATCCTACGGTCTTGGCGTGCATCCGTGCGTCGCTGCGGTCCGGTCCCAGGTCGACGGGCACGTGCACCTTCCGCCGACCACTGGCGACAACATCGATGTACTGTGGAGACCTCACGCCCCACGTGTTAAGCAATTCGGCGGTACGTCCACCCGGCCTCCCGCATGCCCACTATACGCCCTCGCTCAAAGTCCGTCAACTGCACATACGGTTCACGTCCACGCTGTCGCGGCATGCTACCAGTGTTAAAGACTGCAATGGAGCTCCGTATGCCACGGCAAACTGGCTGACACTGACGGCGGCGGGGCACAAATGCTGCGCAGCTAGCGCCATTCGACGGCCAACACCGCGGTTCCTGGTGTGTCCGCTGTGCCGTGCGTGTGATCATTGCTTGTACAGCCCTCTCGCAGTGTCCGGAGCAAGTATGGTGGGTCTGACACACCGGTGTCAATGTGTTCTTTTTTCCATTTCCAGGAGTGTATATATACACCAAAAATCTCTACGAATTCTTGACTGATTTACTTCAGATTTTTGCATAATACTCTAATAAGCATTCTGGCTGTATTTATAGCATATATAGTACACAAATATATATTTAAAATCTATACTATTTTATAACGACAAGTCGATGTTTAACTTTCTTTCCAAAACTCTCGAAAAAGTCGAGGCCAATTTCCTTCAAATTTTCACACAGTATTCTGATAAACGTTTGGACAGTCACAGGGTACATTTTTCTTTATATATATTTAAAGTGACAACATCCTTAACAGAAATTTCCGGAGCTTCTTGACGATTTACTTCAGATTTTTACACGATACTTCAATAAAACTTTGGATGGGCATTTTATTCGATGCTCTAATACACTTTCAGATGGACACATTTACCATCGCCGCTTTTAATTTGATTCTTACTTTGTGCTTTTAACTGAAATTTACTTAATTCTTACATCTACATCTACATGACTACTCTGCAATTCACATTTAAGTGCTTGGCAGAGGGTTCATCGAACCACAATCATACTATCTCTCTACCATTCCACTCCCGAACAGCGTGCGGGAAAAACGAACACCTAAACCTTTCTGTTCGAGCTCTGATTTCTCTTATTTTATTTTGATGATCATTCCTACCTATGTAGGTTGGGCTCAACAAAATATTTTCGCATTCGGAAGAGAAAGTTGGTGACTGAAATTTCGTAAATAGATCTCGCCGCGACGAAAAACGTCTTTGCTTTAATGACTTCCATCCCAACTCGCGTATCGTATCTGCCACACTCTCTCCCCTATTACGTGATAATACAAAACGAGCTGCCCTTTTTTGCACCCTTGCGATGTCCTCCGTCAATCCCACCTGGTAAGGATCCCACACCGCGCAGCAATATTCTAACAAGAGGACGAACGAGTGTATTGTAAGCTGCCTCTTTAGTGGACTTGTTGCATCTTCTAAGTGTCCTGCCAATGAAACGCAACCTTTGGCTCGCCTTCCCCACAATATTATCTATGTGGTCTTTCCAACTGAAGTTGTTCGCAATTTTAACACCCAGGTACTTAGTTGAATTGACAGCCTTGAGAATTGTACTTTTTATCGAGTAATCGAATTCCAACGGATTTCTTTTGGAACTCATGTGGATCACCTCACACTTTTCGTTATTTAGCGTCAACTGCCACCTGCCACACCATACAGCAATCTTTTCTAAATCGCTTTGCAACTGATACTGTTGTTCGGATGACCTTACTAGACGGTAAAGTACAGCATCATCTGCGGACAACCTAAGAGAACTGCTCAGATTGTCACCCATATCATTTATATAAATCAGGAACAGCAGAGGTCCCAGGACGCTTCCCTGGGGAACACCTGATATCACTTCAGTTTTACTCGATGATTTGCCGTCTATTACTACGAACTGCGACCTTCCTGACAGGAAATCACGAATCCAGTCGCACAACTGAGACGATACCCCATAGGACCGCAGCTTGATTAGAAGTCGCTTGTGAGGAGCGGTGTCAAAACCTTTCCGGAAATCTAGAAATACGGAATCAACTTGAGATCCCCTGTCGATAGCGGCCATTACTTCGTGCGAATGAAGAGCTAGCTGCGTTGCACAAGAACGATGTTTCCTGAAACAATGCTGATTACGTATCAATAGATCGTTCCCATCGAGGTGATTCATAATGTTTGAAAACAGTATATGCTCCAAAACCCTACCGCAAACCGACGTCAATGATATAGGTCTGTAGTTCGATGGATTACTCCTACTACCCTTCTTAAACACTGGTGCGACCTGCGCAATTTTCCAATCTGTAGGTACAGATCTATCGGTGAGCGAGCGGTTGTATATGATTGCTAAGTAGGGACCTATTGTATCAGCGTAATCTGAAAGGCACCTAATCGGTATACAATCTGGACCTGAAGACTTGCCCGTATCAAGCGATTTGAGTTTCTTCGCAGCCCCTAAGGTATCTACTTCTAAGAAACTCATGCTAGCAGCTGTTCGTGTTTCAAATTCTGGAATATTCCATTCGTCTTCCCTGGTGAAGGAATTTCGGGAAACTGCGTTCAATAACTCCGCTTTAGCGGCACACTCGTCGGTAACACTACCATCGGCACTGCGCAGCGAAGGTATTCACTGCGTCTTGCCGCTTTTGTGCTTTACATACGACCAGAATTTCTTCTGATTTTCTACCAAATTTCGAGACAATGTTTGTTGTGGAACCTATTAAAGGCATCTCGCAGGCACATAAAACACCACTGCATTCCAGTTACTTCACTTGTAGCAATGATAATCGTAATAACTGGGGCCCAGAAATTGTCTTTGATTTATTCACTGAATTCTGTCTTCAATGAAACTGTTAAATTGTTGGGAAATCTCAAACATATCTTTCCTATTACTTTCAGAGTAGCAAAGGCCCACAGTTGGCATAGAAACAATTCGTTTGGTTTAAGCCGCTGACCGCGTTAATATCAACTTTAACTGTATGAATCTTAAAGTTCTAAAAGACGATCGGACTTCTGAACAAATAAATGTGATTGCAGGTTCTGTCATATTTAATGAATTACAGTTAATACTGCCGTAATTGACAACTGGGGTAAAACACTACACCACAAATGGAAAGCTTCCGTATTTAATTATTTTACTTTTGTAATAGGTCTGAACTTTCGTGTTTAAATAATTGGAAAGGAAACTGAAGGATAAAATCTGGTTAAAATTAAACTTTTCACTTTAGTTCACAGCTATCTACAAAATACAGTGCAACAACTCATGTTAAATATCATCAGATCACCAAAACGAGAATAAAAATGGAATGGCCAATTACGTCATTATTTGTTCCTCTTGTATCAGAGTACACGTGAGGATTTTTTCTCTTTCCTTCACTTTACAGTAATAGTAGTACAGTGTTTATGGTGGTCTCCGTGAACCATGGGCCTTGCCGTCGGTGGGGAGCTTTGCATAATCAACAATAGAGATAGCCGTACCGTAGGTGCAACCACAACCTAGGGGTATCTGTTGAGAGGCCAAACAAACGTGTGGTTCCTGAAGAGGGACAGCCTTTTCAGTAGTTACAGGGGCAACAGTCTGGATGATTGACTGATCTGGCCTTGCGACATTAACCAAAACGTCCTTGCTGGGCTGGTACTGCGAACGGCTGGAAGCAAGGGGAAAGCTGTAATTTTTCCCGAAGGCATACAGCTTTACTGTATGGTTAATTGATGATGGCGTCCTCTTGGGTAAAATATCCCGGAGGTAAAATAGTCCCCCATTCGGGTCTCCAGGTGGGGACAACTCAGGAGGACGTCCTCATCACGAGAAAGAAAACTGGCGTTCTGAGGATCGGAGCGTGGAATGTCAGATCGCTTAATCAGGCAGGTAGGTGAGAAAATTTAAAAAGGGAAATGGATAGGTAAAAGTTAGATATAGAGGGAATTAGTGCAGTTCGGTGGAAGGAGAAGGAAAAGTAGTATGTGAATATGGACTGGTGGTAAGGAATGAAAGAGGGAATCCATTATATGTTCTAAAATTGTTGGCTCAGATGTGAAGGGGTTACGATGTGCTTGGTGCACAGTGCGGCGATTCTGACTTGTGGCGGTCAAACGTGGTCGACAAATTCGCATGCAGTGCATATTGGGCCACTGTCATATCCGAATGCCCCACGAATTTGGGTATTACATGATTCGACCAGCCGATCAAATGGAGACCCCAATGAGGCCCCTTTCAAACTCTATCAGGTGATGATAACCCTGTCTCGCACGAATAGGCCATATCTCCGCGTCGTTTACAGTGATCACTCACATCTGGCGATGTTCAGCCGCTCTAGATACCGTACCAGGCCTAGTAACAATACTAAACACTGACAACACTCATGCACTCTGGTGCCCCTTCTACATGTCACAAAGAATCATATACACTGATTAGCCAGAACATTATGGCCACTGACCTACTATCGATGTAAACCACACCAGGCGATACCATCGTCACCTGGCAAGAACTGACTGCTAGCCAGACACACGCACTGTGCATGTAGTATCAGTGAGCGTGCTGTCCATGTGTAGAATGAGGAGGGCGCGTATTCTCTCTGAGCTTGCCTGCGGGCAGACTGTGATGGCCCAGAGGCTCGGATGAGCATTTCGGAAACTGGACAATTTATCATGTGTTCTAGGGGTGTCGTTGTGAGCGTCTTCAACACTTGGCGAAACCAAGGTGGAACCACGGTCACCCCTCATTACAGATGTCGGACGTCGTGAAGATATTATTGCTGCCAAGATAGACATGAAGCCACGCCTACTACAGTAGTACAAGTTTATATGCCAACTAGCTCCACATATGATGAACAGGACAGGTGGCGAACTGTGGCGGAACTAACATCAGACGTTAATGCTGAGCAGAGTATCTGAACACGCAAAGCACCGAACGCTCCTGACGATGGGCCTGCGCACTGACAACTCATGCCTGTGCCAATGTGAGCACCACGACATCGGCAACTACGACTGAAATGTGCACGCAACCATTGGCACTGGGCGTTGGCGCAGGGGCAGAGCGCTACATGGTCTGATGAATCCCAATACCTTCTTCAGCCTGGCGATCGGAGGAAACGAATCCGTCGTCTTCCAGGAGAACAGTTGCTTGACATGTGTACAGCGGGATGGAGACAAGATGGCGGTGGTTCCATTATGGTCTGGGGAACATTCACATGGGCATCCGCGTGTCCAGTGGAGCTCGTGCAAAGGCAGCTTGATAGCCAAGGAGTATTGTACACTAGTTGCAGACCACGTACACGCCTTCATGACGATCATGTTTCTTGACGGCAGTGGCATTTTTCAACAAGATAATGCGCCACATCACGAGGCGAGGAATGTGAGGAACAGAGTGGCGAGTTCTAGTTGACGTGCTGGTCTCCCAACTCGCCAGATCAGAACGTGATCGAACACATCTGGGATGAGATTTAACGTCGCGTCGCAGCTCATCGCCCCCCCCCCCCTCCTCCTCCCCGGAACTTACGTGATTTAGGTGACATGCGCGCAGATGTGTTACTAACTCCCTCCATCGACCTACCAAGGCCTCATTGCTTCCATAACACGGCGCGTCGCCGCTATTATCCGTGATAAAGGTGGACATGCTAGGAATCAGGCAGATGGTCATAATGTTTCGCTCATCAGTGTATGTACCACACAATGGTATGTACGTGTACGAAGTTGCATTGCCATCCAACTATATCTTATGCGATTGCGTGGTGTCTGTTCTTTTGGACATGTCCTAAAGAACAGACACCACGCTGTCATACAATTAACACGCATAGCTGGGCGATAGATCCACCTCCTTCAGTGGGACTCTCAGAGTAGTGAACATCGAGTCAATGGACAGGGACTGCGGAAAGGTGGTGCTCGGTGGTAATGTGGACCGGCCGGGAGGGGTGGCGATATAGTCCGCGCAGTTGCGATAAAGCTGTGTTCCTGATGGTGCAGTGGTTAATGCTCCTGCCTAGTAAGCAGGGGGATCTCAGTTCGGTACACATAAGTGAAAATCATCAACATACCGTAGTATTACGCGCAACTGAGGAGGACAGGACCAAAAAATTGAAGATGTCAATACAGCTATGTCAAGCATTCCCTGTCAACGTGTACAACAGGTTCAAGAAAATACATCTGAGACTCCATAAGACGATACAGCATATAAAATTCAACAGAACATGCAAAAAGAACGATTTAATTCCAAGCTACATTAATGTAAAGGTTAAAAACAGTTCTATAGTGGCACAAAAGTTGAAATCATTTGCAGAACGATATTGGTTACTACATGAAATTAAGATGCTCTATTCGAAAAAACAACACCTAAACATGGTGCTCTATGAGACTCATCTAGAATTGGCAAAAAACGTAGGAAACGCCGCAGTTTTCATGGCACTAGTAGAAAAAACTGAGCACAACACATACATAGCAATGAAACATTTACAAAACAAACATAAACACAAGATAATGAAACTAACAGTAAAAAAGACGCAAAAATACATTTACATTTTAAATGTGAAACCACATGAACACCAACACTCATTCCATCCACGCTTAGTTAACCTAACAGAGACAAAACTACACGAAAACGAAAAAATGCTCTTGGAAAAAGGTTTGAAACACTGCACCAATAGCAAGGTGAACAATCAATACATAGAAAATCTCATAGTAGAAACCGAACACATCCTTACACGTGAAGAACAACAAAATAATTGTGAAATAAACATAGGACTGACAAGAGAACTAGTAAAAGAAGAAATAAAAGGCATAATAAAACAAACACAGCAGACACATAATAAGAACAACCAAACAGAAGCAGCTACTATGAAAAGGTTAAAACAAAAGTTAACAAACAACAACGTATTAATAACAAGAGCAGACAAGGGAAATGTAACAGTACTCATGGATAAAGAGCAATACATCACAAAAACCAAGGAATACATAAACACCAACGCAATACAAAACTGAAGTCAGATCCAACTACACGATTCCAGGCAAATGTGAAACGAACACTGAAAAACATTGAACACACACTCACAGACAAACAGAAATACTACTGAACACAGAAAAACCCACAAGCACCAACACTCCACAGTCAACCGAAAGTACATAAAGACGGAATGCCAATGAGACCTGTTATCAACTTCAAGAAAGCCCCAACATACCGCATAGCCAAACACCTCCAAAAGTTAGTTACAAAACACTATAAAGTAGAAAACAACAGAACAGTGATAAACACAGGAAACCTAATAGAAAATATACAGAACATACAGGTACCACACACAGCATCACTGATTTCATTCGATATAGAAAATATGTATACCTCCATCCCTATCACAAAAACAATAGAAATCATAGAACAAAATCTCTCATCCCACAGCAACCTCACCACAGACGCAATAAAAGAAATAACAGATATGCTCAGACTGACAACTGAACAAAACTACTTTCAGTTTGAGGAAGAATATTATCTACAAACTGATGGACTGCCCATGGGATCCCCAATATCAGGAACACTAGCAAACATTTTCATCAGTCACCTTGAAAATCAGATATTTGATAAGATAACCACAAATGAAAGTTTCAAAATCATATATTGGTACAGATACGTGGATGACATTATTTGTTTGGTAGACGAGCCAAGTGAAAAAATAGATGAACTCCATTCAGAAATGAACAAAGCTCATAAGAACATAAAATTCACACTTGAAAAAGAAAAAGAAAATCAAATAAATTTTCTTGACATTACAATTAAAAAAGAAAATGGAAAACATACATTTAACATCTTTAGAAAACCAACAGCCACGGACACAATAATACATTCCACATCCAACCACCCCCAAAGCCAGAAATTTGCAGCACTAAGACACATGTTACATAGATTAAACAGAATCCCACTCAGTAAGAGAAACTATGAACAAGAAATGAACACGATCATACAAATAGCTAGGAACAACGGGTATGACACACATGTGGTACACAGGCTCAATCAAAAAATAAAAACACAAATAAAAAACAAACACAACATTTCCACAATACAAAAGAACTCACAAGCTGAAAACTTACAAACACACTCAACAAACACACACAATGAAAACACCACACAGAAAAGAACCAGATGGTACACCATGACCTACACACATAAACTAACACACAGAGTTGCAAACACCCTAAAGAGACAGGGCTTCAAAATAGCATATAAGCCTGGGCAAGCCCTTCAATCACACCTAAGCCAGCCAGCTACCAAGAGGGACAAATTCCAACAATCAGGAATATATAAACTTGAATGTCAAAGTTGTGATGCAGTATACATAGGCATGACATGCAGGAATTTTGAAACAAGATACAAAGAACATATCAGATGTTGGAAGTATGAAACAAACCATTCCACATTTGCAGAGCATTTAAAACACTACAACCATCATCCTACAAACATGGAACAAGAAATGAAAATAATGAGAATAAGCAATCATGACAAACATCTTATACAAATGCAAGAAAACTTCCACATCCAGAAAGCCATAGCAGAAAACAAACATGTGATAAATGAACAAACACACATCAGCTCAGGCTCCTTACTACACTTAATAAAGGAAATGATAACATAAAAAAAAATAGTATATAACACCAAAATACACACACACACACACACACATACACAGCCCCCCTTCCAAAAAAAAATGTATATATCACACCAAAACACACACACACACATACACAGGACATATACAAAAATAAATAATTAAATACAATAAAATAAAATAAAATAAAATTAATATGACAGCAAAAAAAAAACATACCCACCCACACACACACACACACACACACACACACACACACACACACACACAAGCGCACACACAAATGCATACACGAACAGACCACAGATACTTCGATAGTTACACTCATAAGTTTGGCAGTAATATTCGATCTTTGGCAAAAACATTTGACAGTCGGCAACAGAAACCAAAACATTGCATTAAAACAAGCGTTCAGTGCATAGTGCTGTGGAATGCAGAAAAAACAGCAAATTGGCGCTCATAGGAAGAAGAACAAGACCAAAGATGCAACAGGAGCGTAATATGTAAGAAACTGTCTACGCAACCTGTAAGTACAGTTCAAAACATTACTACTTAATAGGAAATACCAACCACCAGAACTGTTTATAACCTATAGGCACAGTGACAAAAATGTAATTAAAATAGCTAACATATGTACATATTACAGGCCACTGATGATGCCGTGCAGAAAATAAAGGCGAAACGCGTATGGCACTAAAATTGTGTTTTATTCAGTTGCTGTCAGACGGTCCATAAGTGAAAATCATCAACATACCGTAGTATTACGCGCAACTGAGGAGGACAGGACCAAAAAATTGAAGAAATCAACGATATACTTAAACGGATGTATTCTGACGTCCGACCAGACCAAACGCAACGAACTATATCGAACAAGAAAAAAAGGGGGGGTAGCGTCTTTGTTTCACAATGAAAACGTTTTCGGTCCCGGGTTCGAAACCCGCCGCTGCTTAAATTTTGATTAATAATCAGCACTGGCGGCCGAAGACTTCCGGCGTAAGAAGTCAGCCTTATTCTGCCAACGACCTTGTCCAAAGAGGGCGGAGGAGCGTACAGAGGTTCAGGGCACTCTCTAGTCCTTGGGGTGGGAAACTACGCCTAAAGGCGGAAGAATCAGCAATGATCAACTGCATGAGGTTGCAGAAGGCAATGGAAACCACTGCATTAAAGACACATAGCGTGTATCCTCAGGACATGCAGCCTGTAATTGAAGAAGTGCCATGATGATATCTCCATTTGCAAAAGATTCCGGAATAGTTCCCTATTCGGATCTCCGGGAGGAGACTGCCAAGGGGGAGGTTACCATGAGAAAAAGACTGAATAATCATCGGAAGAATAACGTTCTACGAGTCGAGGCGTGGAATGTAAGAAGTCTTGGCAGGGAAACTAGAAAATCGAAAAGGGGAAATGCAAAGGCTCAATCTAGATATAGTAGGAGTCAGTGAAGTGAAGTGGAAGGAAGACAAGGATTTCTGGTCAGATGAGTATAGGGTAATATTAACAGCAGCAGAAGTTTTATACTGGGAGTAGGATTCGTTACGAATAGGAAGATAGGACTGAGAGTGTGTTACTATGAACAGTTCAGTGATAGGGTTGTTCTTATGAGAATCGACAGCAAATCAAAAGGGATATGAAAATGTAATAGTCATGGGAGATTGGAATGCAGTTGTAGGGGAAGGAGTAGAAGAAAAGGTTACAGGAGAATACGGGCTTGGGACAAGGAATGAGAGAGGAGAAAGACTAATTGAGTTCTGTAAGAAGTTTCAGCTAGTAATAGCGAATACTCTGTTCAAGAATTATAAGAGGAGGAGGTATACTCGGAAATGGCCGGATGATACGGGAAGATTTCAGTTAGATTACATTATCGTCGGACTGAGATTCCGAAATCAGATACTGGATTGTAAGGCGTGCCCTGGAGCGACATAGACTCAAATCACAATACAGTAGTGATGAAGAGTAGGTCGAAGTTTAAGACATAAGTCAGGAAGAATTAATACGCAAAGAAGTGGGATACGGAAGTACTAAGGAATGACGAAATACCGTTGAAGTCATCTAAGGCTATAGGTACAGCGATAAGGAATAGCACAGTAGGCAGTATAGTTGAAGAGGAATGGACATCTCTAGAAAGGGCCATCAAGGAAGTTGGGAAGGAAAATATAGGTACAAAGAAGGTAACTGCGAAGAAACCAACAGAAGAAATACTTCAGTTAATCGACGAAAGGAGGAAGTACAAAAATGTTCCGGGAAACTCAGGAATAGAGAAATAAAAGTCGCTGAGGAATGAAAGAAATAGGAATTGCAAGGAAGCTAAGAAGAAATGGCGGCAGGAAAAATGCGAAGACATTAAAAAAAAATGAATGTCAGAAGGAGTGACTCATCATACAGGAAAGTCAAAACAACCTTCGGTGACAATTTAAAAAAAGCAATGGTGAAAATATTGAGAGTGCGACGGGAATTCCACTGTTAAATGCAGAGGAGAGAGCGGATAGTTGGAAAGAATACATTGAAAGCCGTTATGAGGGGTAAGATTTGTCTAATGTGATAGAAGGAGAAACAGGAGTCGATTTAGAAGGGATAGGGGACCCAGAATTAAAATCAGAATTTAAGAGCTTTCGAGGACTTAAGATCAAATAAGGCAGAAGGGAAAAGCATCATCCACACAATTCCGAAGACTACAAGAGCTGACAAGTGTGAGAATTATCGCATAATCAGCTTAACAGTTCATGCATCCAAGTTGCTTACAAGAATACTATACAGAAGAACAGTCTAATGAGTACACAGTATGGACTGAGAGTAAATTGAAGAAAGACGAAGGTAATGAGAAATAGTAGAAATGAGAACAGCGAGAAACTTTAACATCAGCATTGATGGTCACGAAGTAGATGAAGTTAAGGAATTCTGTTACTTAGGCCGTAAAATAACCAATAACGGAAGGAGCAAGGAGGACATCAAAAGCAGACTAACTATGGCAGAAAGGCATTTCTGGCATAGAGAAGTCTACTAATATCAAATATCGGTGTTAATTTGAGGGAGAAATTTCTGAGAGTGTACGTCTTTAGTACAGCATTGTATGGTAGTGAAACATGGGCTGTGGGAAAACCGGAACAGAAGAGAATCGAAACATTTGAGATGTGGTGCTACAGACGAATGTTGAAAATTAGGTGGACTGGTAAGGTAAGGAAAGAGGAGGTCCTACTCAGAATCGGAGAAGAAAGAAATATATGGAAAACACCGATAAGGAGAAAGCACATCTGTTAAGACATGAGGGAATGACTTTCATGGTACTAGACGGAGCTGTAGAGGGCAAAAACTGTATAAGAAGACAGAGATTGGAATACATCGAGCAAATAACTGAGGACGTAGATTGCAAGTGCTACTCTGAGATGAAGAGGTTAGTACAGGAGAGAAATTCGTGGCGGGCCGCATCAAACCAGTCAGAAGACTGATGACAAAAAAAAAGTCTGCTCCGTAATTTCTGTTTCTATAATTTCTTATTCTATCACATTTTTCTGTGTCACACTGTCTTTACAATTTCCACTTCAAAACCGAAAACTACATTTTTATTGCCAAACATAAAAACACATCCGACAACATCAGAGGCATGCCCACTACTACTGCCGGCCGGAGTGGCCGAGCGGTTCTAGGCGCTTCAGTCTGGAACCGCGCGACCGTTACGGTCGCAGGTTCGAATCCTGCCTCGGTCATGGAAGTGTGTGATGTCCTTAGTTTAGTTAGGTTTAAGTTGTTCTAAGTCTAGGGAACTGATAATCTCAGAAGTTAAGTCCCATAGTGCTCAGAGCCATTTGAACCATTTGAACCCACTACTACTCCACTCTGCGGTACTAACAGTATTCCGAAGAGCTTACAGATTTTCTTGACAAATGACTTTCTATTAATTTCTATACCATTATTTTTATAAATGAATCCAGAAATAAACATAATAAATATCTTCCGAGTGTGCAATTAACAATAGGAATTTTAAGTGTGCCAGATATTTCGTAATTTCAAATGTTTCTAAAAGAAAAGTAATTTTAACTGTACATACAGAGCTAGTACATATCGATTGCAACAACGTAAATAAAGTAATTTCTTTTCACACCTTTTTGCCTGAAATATACCACTTTGTATACAAAATCATATGAAATTCTTTTAGAAAAACAGCTGAGATAATATTAACTTGTTTAAAAAGCAGAAAGAATTTTTGGTATCGATAACTTCTGTTGAAGAAAAGTAATGCTAGAGGAGTGTGTCCCTCTACAGTATGTTAAATTTTTTATCAGACCCGTGCTGTATATAATCTACAGCTTAAAAGGAACTATTTAAGTGCTTTCATAAATTAAGTTTTAATAATATTTTTGAACTTCTTATATGATTTACCGTACAGTTTTATTTTATTTTGTGATAGAAAAACACTGTTTTGAATGTTATGTTTATTCTTTCTTGGTAAATGTGAAGTTCAGTCTAGCTAGGCCTTATTCTACGCCTATGAGCAAGTCTGTCTGTGTTGTAATTATCAAGGTTATTTTTTTATAATTGGTAAATGTCCAAATGTGGTGTAATTAAAATCCTCTGTGACTTGAACAGGTTTTTGCAATCGGCCAGATTACTTGTTTGGTTATTATTCTTTTAGGCTCTTTCTGTGGTTTGAAAACTGTATTCATTTTGCCCATTTACTGCCCAGAAAACAACTCCATAGCTAAGAATTATGTGTACATGCGAATAGAATGTAACTAAAAGGTGCTGTATAATTTTTATTTGCAGCACAATGTAAGATTTGTTATATAGCTCGCAACTGCAATAGCTATAGAACGTGCAAGTGACTAATCTAAGTGCAAGCGGGAAACAAAACGTTCTCATAAGCGACACGCCACAGTGAGGGGAAAAAGCAGGCGACTGGCTGCTTCGCGATAGCTGCCAGCCTTATCACTGCCGGCGTTCCATTTTGTGCGCCGGATCTGGTTCGAGCCACCAACAGGCACGTGCTTTCCCGTGTGCGAGCTGGAGCCTCGTGTAACGTCACACACTACGGCCACAAAGGGAGGCCTCCCGGGAGTCTCTGGGAATGGCGACTCCAGCAAGACACACACACCAGTAGAAATCACCGACAAAAGATTTGGAACAGCAAACTAGATTTAGAACTCGTAGATCACGCATAGCCTCAAAATGATAGCAGAAAAGTAATAGTGAGATGCATGCAATACACTGGTGTGCAAAGCTTGAGGAGGAAAGTAACTTTTGTATGATGTTTCACTGCCAAGTATCACACTGCTATGAAACTTGAAAAAAAAATGGAAATTTGAGGTAAGTTCCTTATGGGACCAAACTGCTAAGGTCATCGGTCCCTAGGCTTACGTACGACTTAATCTAACTTAAACTAACTTACGCTAAGGACAACACACACACCCGTGCCCGAGGATGGACTCGAACCTCCAACGGCAGGGAAAAGGGGAGGGGGGAGGCGAACCGTGACACGGCGCCTAAGACCACGCGGCTACCACGCACGGCTGAAACTTTAACCATACATAGAAACTACTGATATACACTACTGGCCATTAAAATTTCTACACCATGAAGATGACGTGCTACAGACGCAAAATTTAACAGACAGGAAGAAGATGCTGTGATATGCAAATGATTAGCTTTTCAGAGCATTCACACAAGGTTGGCGCCGGTGGCTGACATGAGGAAAGTTTCCAACCGATTTCTCATACACAAACAGCAGTTGACCGGCGTTGCCTGGTGAAACGTTTTTGTGATGCCCCGTGTAAGGAGGAGAAATGCATACCATCACATTTCCGACTTTGATAAAGGTCGGATTGTCCCCTATCGCGATTGCGGTTTATCGTATTGCGACATTGCTGTTCGCGTTGGTCGAGATCCAATGACTTAGCAGAATATGGAATCGAAGGGTTCAGGAGGGTAATACGGTACGCCGTGCTGGATCCCAACGGCCTCGTATCACTAGCAGTCGAAATGACAGGCATCTTATCCGCATGGCTGTAACGGATCGAGCAGAGTCAACAGATGGGGACGTTTGCAACACAACAACCATCTGCACGAACAGTTCGACGACGTTTGCGGCAGCATGGACTATCAGCTCGGAGACCATGGCTGAGGTGACCCTTGACGCTGTATCACAGACAGGAGCGCTTGCGATGGTGTACTCAACGACGAACCTGGGTGCACGAATGGCAAAACGTCATCTTTTCGGATGAATCCAGGTTCTGTTTACAGCATCATGATGGTCGCATCCGTGTTTGGCGACATCGTGGTGAACGCACATTGGAAGTGTGTATTCGTCATCGCCGTACTGGCGTATCAGCCGGCGTGATGGTATGGGGTGCCATTGGGTACACGTCTCGGTCACCTCTTGTTCGCATTGGCGGCACTTTGAACAGTGGACGTTACATTTAGATGTGTTACGACCCGTGGCTCTACCCTTCATTCATCGCTACGAAACCCTACATTTCAGCAGGACAATGCACGACTGCATTCTGCAGGTCTGGTACGGGCCTTTCTGGATACAGAAAATGTTCGACTGCTGCTCTGGCCAGCACAGTCTCCAGATCTCTCACCAATTGATAACGTCTGGTCAATGGTGGCCGAGCAACTGGCTCGCTACAATACGCCAGTCACTGCTCTTGATGAACTGTGGTATCGTGCTGAAGCTGCATGGGCAGCTGTACCTGTACACGCCATCCAAGCTGTGTTTGACTCAATGCCCAGGCGTATCAAGGCCGTTATTACTGCCAGAGATGGTTGTTCTGGGTACTGATTTCTAAGGATCTATGCACCCAAATTGCGTGAAAATTTAATAACATGTCAGTTCTAGTATAATTTATTTGTCCCACGAATACCCGTATATCATCTGCATTTCTTCTTGGTGTAGCAGTTTTAATGGCCAGTAGTGTAGTATAGTACAGAAGGTAACTGTAAAAAATACGCAGTGAGACGAGCAGAAATGACGCTTATTCAAAGACAATCATTACACTGAAGTACCGCCTTTCATGATGGTCTCCTGAAAATGACAAAAGATGGGGCATGGTTCTCAATAGGCTCATGTTTGACAGTGCTGGGCGTATCCTCATACGGCGAGAAGTTGGGAACGCGTAATGCACCCAGAAACATTGTCGAACTTGATCGATTTGGTGGTCCAGGCGTTATGCTACTGGGAGGCATGGAGTTGCATAAGTTCACTGACCTCCAAATCTTTGGACACGGTACACATCTACATCTACATCATACTCCCCATGCCACCTAATGGTGTGTGGCGGAGGGTACTTTCGGCACCACTATCTGATCCCTCCAACCCTGTTCCACTCGCGAATAGTACGTGGTGATTGCCGGTAAGCCTCTGTATTGGCTCTATTTTCTCGAACTTTCTCCTCGTGGTCAATACGCGAGATGTATATGGGGTGGGGGGGGGGGAGGGGGGGGGGGGAAGCAAAATGTGCTGTCCCGAAATTTCGACAGTAAATCTCTCCGTGATGCTCAACGCCTCTCTTACAACGTCTGCCAGCGGACTGTTTAGCACGTCCGTAACGCTCTCTCGCCATCTAAACGATCCCGTGACGAAACGCGCCGCTCTTCGTTGGTTCTTCTCTATCTCCTCTGTCAGTGCTATCTGATAGGGATCCCAGATAGATGAACAGTACTCAAGAATCGTGGATGAGTTACATCTCCTTAAGGTTCTTCCGAAAACTATCAACCTGGTAACTGCTTTTACCACTATCTGTTTGATGTGGTAATTCCACTTAAGGTCGCTCTGGATAGTTACACCTAGATATTTTTCGACAGACGCTGTCTCCAGCTGTTTGTCATCAACAGTGTAGCTGTACAGAAGTGGATTTATTTTCCTATGTATGCACAATATGTTACATTTATTTGCGTTCAGGGTCAACTGCCAGAGCCTGCACCATTCATCAACTCTCTGCAGGTCGTTCTGCAAACTCTTAATGTCTTCTGGCGTTGCTACTTTGGTATAGACAGCTGCATCATCTGCGAATAGCCTTAAACAGCATCCAACGCTTTCTACTTGATCGTTTGTATGTATTGTAAAAAGCGGCGGTCCTATCACATGTTCCTGTCGTACTCCGGATATCAACTTTACATCTGTCGATTTTGTTCCGTTAAGAGGGACATGTTGAGTTCTGTCTGCAAGAAAGCCTTGAATCGAATACAAGTCTGCTCCGATACTCCGTAAACTCGGATTTTTTTTTCATTAAACGGCAATGCGGGACAGTATCAAATGCCTTTCTGAAATCAAGGAACACGGCATCAACCTGAGCGCCGATGTCCACTGCGCTGTGAATCTCATGGAGGAACAGAGTGAGCTGAGTTTCGCAGGATCTCTGTTTGCGAAATCCATGTTGATTTCTATAGCGGAGATATTCATTTTCCAAAAACATCATAATTCGTGGTCGTATGTAAAATCAGTAAGTGGGTCAAAATCATCTACTCGTTCGCTCAGCGAACACACCGACACTTAAACGGAAGATAACAGAGAGAAAGCCGAAATAATTCGGTCTTATGAAGTTGTTTCATCGCGGACAATCGTAACACCTTCCCTCCTTTCAATCGTCGTACGAACTTCGAAATGGCAGATACAGTATTGAGATAACCGATCGCGGAACTGGAAAGCAGCTACAATCGCTTAATAGTGGAAATATTCTATAAAGCGTAAGATTCTATAAAGATTATGCGAAGGAACTTGCTCCCCTTTTAGTAGTAATTTATCGTAGATCGCTTGAGCAACGAAATGTACCGAACGACTGGAAAAAAGCGCAGGTCATTCCCCTTTTTATGAAAGGCCATAAGACAGATCCACTCACTGGCCTGTGTTATTGTGACGCTATAGTCCTTCCCCACGTACGTCTTTTCAGGGCAGCTTTCGGCCCTGACTTCATTTTTATGGATGACAATGCGCGCCCGCTTCGAACAGCGCAGTTGAAGGATTTCTCGGAAAGAAATGATATTCGACGAAGAGACTGACCTGCTCGTTCCCCTGACTTAAATGCCATCGAGTGCACCTTCGAGAGACGTATTGCAGCCCCAGCCAAATGTACCAAGGACCGCCGGCCTCGGTGGCCGAGCGGTTCTAGGCGCTACTGTCCGGAACTGCGCGACTGCTACGGTCGCAGGTTCGAATCCTGCATCGGGCATGGATGTGTGTGATGTCTTTAGGTTAGTTAGGTTTAAGTAGTTCTAAGTTCTAGGGGACTGATGACCACAGATGTTAAGTCCCATAGTGCTCAGAGCCATTTGTACCAACGAACATCCGGCATTTATCAACGGCCCTGATGGTGGAGTGGAACGCCCCACTCAAGAAATCCTTAGCAACCTTGTGGCCAGCATTGGTGCACGTTGCACGGCATGCACTGCTGTCAGGCTTAGTACACATCGTATTAAGAATCATGGCCCTCCTTTGTAATGTCCAGGGGACCATTATGAACCGCTGCGACTTCAGTGTAATTACTGTCTTTGAATAAAACTGCCATTTCTGTTCGTTTCATTTCGTATTTAATCCTGTCACCTTTACTACACTGTAACAGTTCTTCCTATGTATGGTGCGAGTTTCATTGAGCTGCAGGGGTTGCACAAAAATATGAAAACACGTTGAGAAGTGCATGCCTGAGCACAAATGCAGATGCAGGCTGCGCTGTTGTATTTCACCAGGAAAGGCACTTGGCTAACGTCCTGTATAACGCTGTCAGTCGTTCTGGGTAGTGTTCCGTGTTGTTGTAAGTGGCTGGCTCTGAGCACTATGGGACTTAACATCTGTGGTCATCAGTCCCCTAGAACTTAGAACTACTTAAACCTAACTAACCTAAGGAAATCACACACATCCATGCCCGAGGCAGGATTCGAACCTGCGACAGTAGCAGTCGCGCGGTTCCGGACTGAGAGACCACCGCGGCCGGCCGTAGTTGTAAGTGCTTTACATCAGAGCTAAGTCTATTCCGATGCGAGCAAATTGTTGATGCTTGTCTGGTCGGTGCTTCAGTACACAAGGTAGCCAAAGTGCTTGCTGTTTCAGGAGGCATCATATCGAAGATTTATACCGCATTCAGCGAAAGCGGGAAAACACTATCCACTCAGTCACATCGCGGACGAAAGCGCGTGTCCGGTGATCTTGACAGACGGTCATTGAAGTGGATTGTGACGAAAAAGACGACAGCTGGAAAAGTCACTGCAGAAGTGAATGTCTCACTAGGGTACACTGTCAGCATCAAAACAACATGAAGTGAGCTCCATGAGCAGGAAACAGCAGGGCGAGCTGCAATTCCAAAACCATTTAGCTGTGATGCAAATGCCCATAACATGAAAATTTAATGCCGTCGGTATAAAATCTGGACTCTGGAACAATGGAAGAAAATCATTTGTTCGAATGGATCTTTTTGCACACTGTTTCCACTTCTGGCCGAGTTTACGTACCAAAACACTATCGCCAGCCAAAATGACGAATCGATTGACGTTATTCAACAAATTCACCAAATTTGGTCTTTACTAGATTTTGGTTGTCATTAAAACTTTTTTCTCTTTTATTAATTTCTATCACTGAAGGAACAGACTAATGCACGTAGATAGCTGAATAATGACTGCTTTCAGAATAGGTCACACTCACACACTTAAAAAGTTTTGGCCCATGAAAACAACGCCGGAACGACCATTTTCTGAAGGTAAGATCAGCAACACTGCCTCTGAAAACGTGTATTATACACAAGTGTTACACTACGATACTCAAGTATAATACAGACAAAAAATACCCTTGTCAGATGCACTGAAGTTACGTTGATAGCGTGACGAGAATGGTAGCAAAATCCCTAAACTAAATAGTCATCAAAGACTCCCATAACTAAATCAATTTCGTGATCACAAAACGCGAAATATTCACCAACTGAAAATAGTTCAGAGTTCAGCATGATGATTCACAAATTAACTCACACCGTACGAAGAATTGTAATTCATTCTCTCCTATTCTCAGTTCGTAAATCAAGCGGCGAAAGTTAGCGTCTTACTGTGGAGCACATTGAGATCTCTCGAAATATAAAGACCATTCAAAAGTTACTGTGTTGTAGCGGCCCTTGGTCGCCCAGCAACAATCAACTATACAACTGAATCACGGATGTTATTCTAGACAGGTTTGCCTCATTCCAGAACTCGCCACAAAGTGTCCCGAATCACTCACTTGAGCTCTTCGCTCTGAAAGTCCCTGTCTCCACTTGACTCCCATAGTGTTCAACTAGTGCCTGCTTTTCCATTGGCTGAAGGCCATCGCCATCGAAAATTCATCGTCCCAGACATGATCTGACTACTCTCGACCACTTCCTGGACTAAATTAATATATTACAACAATATATAATAAAGAAATGTTATAAACTTTCTGTCACACTCAGAGAATTCACAATAATTGTAAATAACGTTTGTCCATAAGCAAATATGCCAGTATTCGTTCGCAAGTGCTCTGACGCTAAATGACAACAAATTGTCGTTAAATATTAAATAATAATTATTTATGCCTTAAGTGCCTTTTGACTAGACGTTTTCAGTTGGTGACACATCTGGAGAATGTGGGCAGCAGTCGAACATTTTCTGTATCCAGAAAGGCCCGTACAGGACCTGCAACATACGGTCGTGCATTGTCCTGCTGAAATGTAGGGTTTCGCAGGGATAGAATGAAGGGTAGAGCCACGGGTCATAACACATTTGAAATGTAACGTCCACTGTTCAAAGTGCCGTCAATGCGAACAAGAGCTGACCGACACGTGTAACCAATGGCACCCCATACCATCACACAAGGTGATACGCCAGTATGGAGATGACGAATACACGCTTCCAATGTGCGTTCACCGCGATATCGCCAAACACGGATGCGACCATCATGATGCCTATACAGCCATGCGGATAAGATGCCTGTCATCTCGACTGCTAGTGATACGAGGCCGTTGGGATCCAGCACGCTACGGTCGCAGGTTCGAATCCTGCCTCGGGCATGGATGTGTGTGATGTCCTTAGGTTAGTTAGGTTTAAGTAGTTCTAAGTTCTAGGGGACTGATGACCACAGATGTTAAGTCCCATAGTGCTCAGAGCCATTTGAACCCTTTTTGGATCCAGCACGGCGTTCCATATTACCCCCCTGAACCCACCGATTCCATATTCTGCTAATAGTCATTTTATCTCGAACAACGCGAGCAGCAATGTCGCGATACGATAAACCGCAATCGCGACAGGCTACAATCCGACCTTTATCAAAGTCGGAAACGTGATGGTACGCATTTCTCCTCCTTACACGAGGCATCACAACAACGTTTCACCAGGCAACGCCGGTCTACTGCTGTTTGTGTATGAGAAATCAGTTAGAAACTTTCCTCATGTCAGCAAGTTGTAGGTGTCGCCACCGGCGCCAACCTTGTGTGAATGCTCTGAAAAGCTAATCATTTGCATATCACAGCATCTTCTTCCTGTCGGTTAAATTTCGCGTCTGTAGCACGTCATCTTCGTGGTGTAGCAATTTTAGTGGCCAGTAGTGTAGATATAAAAGGCGTAATAAATCAAGAAATAAAATAGATTCTGGAATGTACGGCCTTCGAATGGAAAGTTTATGATCGCTCCTCATAGTAATATTATGTGCAAGATTCGTGGCCAACTAAAAATAACATAGCTAACCAAATTTATCGGAGAGGAATTTCACTGTGGTGCTAACACGGTGTGGTTCACCACACCATCATACATAGTATGAACAAACCCTCCTCCTCCACCCCCCCTCCAAAAAAAAAGTTGGAGCAGAATTTTTTTTTTAATGTACGTATACGAAGTGAGTAAAGTAATGACTGACAACACTGTCACTGATCTGTCAAGTTGTATGGACCGGTGTGTTCATCGCTTCCAGATGCTCCATTCAGCCATCATGCGACATTTGAGAACGCCATAAGTTGTTGTGCGTAACGAAACTGGAACAGTGGAATTTAGAGCAGCGTTAGCCATCAAGTGGTTTGTTAAACTTGGAGAGTCCGTAAGTGTGAGCTCTGAAAAGTTGAAACATGCCTGTGGGGGAACAATCCTTCTCAAAAGCCAAGCTTTTCACTGGCATAAATCATTTGTGGAAAGTAGAGAAAACGTTGAATATGAACCTCCCTCGGGGAGACCTTCAACTTCAAAAACCGACGAAAGAGTCGAACGTGGGTGTGCTCTTGTGAGATCAGACCGACGTGTAACAATAAGGATGATGGGTGACCTGTTAAACTTAAAACACTTTCACCGTAACCCAAATTTCGACCGAAGCTTTCCACATGCGAAAGGTTTGTGCCAAAATGGTACCGAGAAACCTCACAACTGAACCGAAGAAGAATCGAAGAAAAGTTCGTTGATCTTCTTGAGAGCGTTCTTAATGACCGCTACGATCGCAGGTTCGAATCCTGCCTCGGGCATGGATGTATGTGATGTCCTTAGGTTAGTTAGATTTAAGTAGTTCTAAGTTCTAGGGGACTGATGACCTCAGATGTTAAGTCCCATAGTGCTCAGAGCCATTTGAACCATTGTTTTGCTAATGACCGCGAATGGTTCAATCATGTGAACGCAGGTGATGAATCCTGAGTTTTTGAGTACAATCCTGAATGAGCAAATCAAAGATCAAGACAGTGCTGATTTCCTTTTTTGACAGTTAGTGTATCGTGCATAAAAATTTGTTCCTCCAGGATAAACTGTCAACCAAGTGTTTCACAAAGATGTCCCTGAAAGTCTCAGGAAAAGGGTGAATCGAGTGAGATCGGATATTGTAGACAAGTGCGTGCCGCATCAAGACAACAGCCCATGTCAAACGACCACTTCCATCCGGAGGTTTTGACGTCAAAAGGCAATGGTGTTGTTCCACAGCTCTCCCTATTCACCTAGTATGAGTCCGTGAGACTTTTTTCTTTTCCCCTAAATTGAAAAAGTTTTGAAAGGACGTCGTTGTGGGACTCTAGGGAACATTCAAAAGAATGCGACTGACATGTTAAAGACCCTACCAGCCTTTCAGCGCTGCTGCCAAGACTGGGAACAACCCTCCACCGGTGTGTAGCTGCTGAAGGGAACTACTTTGAAGGTGACGATATTGCTGCTTGAAAAAAATAAAAACTGTGGTAGATTAAAGTCAGTCTCATTTCTTTTCTCACACACCTCGTAGATTTCTGGTTTTCAGAGGTAAATTTCGAATAAGGTAGCACGAAAACTACATCTCCAAAGTGGCAAAGAATTCTAGAAACTGCAAGCTGCGTTTAACGCTTTGCAGTTACTTGCGTGCAGTCCTGCTAGTGTGGATGAGTCTGACCAGTAATATGGAAGCGGGTAAATGTACACTCCCCCCCTCTCCCACACACTAAGGAAAAATTAATCATTTCGCTGTTGAGCACGCCATAACAGTGTACACATCCGTGTGCGGTCGGGACGCTCCCGCCGTGCCTTGTACGATATGGCGCTCAGCACTGCAGCACTCAAATGCACCGAGACGTTATCGTCACGGGCTGTTCTATATTTACGATATTGCGGTGCCTCTGTTGTTAAGAAGAACGAGGCAGTGCGTGCATGCATGTCCGAAGGAACATTGCATCGTTCTTCTTAACGACACAGACACTGCAATATTGTATTTATCCGGCTAAACCGGGTTGCGACTTTCAATTAAAATGTGCTCTCCTGTCCGGGAATTCCATAACGTTTGTACTAGTGCAGATTGTGACCCAAGGATTTCGTATAGATCAGAAGCTCATCTGGGATACCCACACAGGGAAGATATGTGGCAAATTGGCAAGTGCTATATATCTGCTGTACGAGCTGAGGAACAGTGTCAGTAAAGAACTTCTGTTGTATGCGTATTTTGCATTCTTCCATTCGCACTTGAGTTATGGAATACTATTATGGGGCAGTTCCGTAGGCTTAAAATTAATATTTAAATGGCAAAAGAAAGCCGTAAGGTACATAGCAGAACTTAGACCATATGAATCATGTCGAGATTACTTTAAGAAACTAAATATAATGACAGTGCCTGGCCTGTATATTTACAACTGCCTTGTCTTCGTTAAAGAAAATCTGAGTAAATTTGACTTAAGGAGAACAGTGCACGACCATAACATAAGAAGTATACATACAATTAATATGCCATATGCTACGCTTCCAAAGACATTTAACAGCTACAAATATCTTGGTCCTGTCTACTTCAACAAATTACCTGAAAATGCCTACACAGCGTCAGTAAATAAATTTAAAACTAATCTTTCGAGGTGGATCAAAAGTAAAGTAATTTACTCTGCTCAAGAGTTCCTTGAGTATGTGACAGATGACCCACTTTCCTTATGAGAATGAACTATAAATTAACTGAAAACTATATATATGCCATAATGTGCAACTATTTTATTACTGTTTCATGTTCTTATTGTTAATTATCAGTTTGATTATTTATTTGTCATTCACTGAACTATGTAGTTCATTTATCTTGTAATTGACCTATTAGGAAACTTCTTGTTGTTATTTACACTTGCACAAATATGTGTTGCATCCATCCTGGATTATTATATTGTAGTTAGTTACATTTGGCATGTCAAAGTTTATAGTATTATTATTGTTATGTAAACACTGACGACACCAATTGCATGTAAATATGCTCAACGGTGGAATAAAACTTTTGTATTTGTATTTGTAAAAAGTTATAGAAAGAAAATATCATTGGATAGCGCTCCTATATAGCAGGCTGAATCGTCTGCCATGTTTTCCCAATCTCTGAGGATTCAGCAGTGTTTACCTTTCGGGTTGTTAACCTATCCGCGCAACTTTTTTTACAGTATTTCTTATAAAATATTTGATATGGCTTGTATGGCTTGTGTGAAGTGAACCAAACAGTAATTAATGCTTACAGAGATATTTAGAATGCACTTTCCATATAATAGAAAAACGGAAATGTAATATTACACGGCTAGAGAAACGTAGGCTTGGAACTTGCATGAACATTTGTAAATAGTAAATGGAATGAGTGAAGAACCTGCGGTTATTTATTAGTTTTGCCTGTATATAGCCACTTGTAAAAGAGGTGTTTATTTTTTATTCAAAAGGAGGTACTTTAAGAAATACCACATTTACGAGGTTCATTCAAGTTCTAAGGCCTCCGATTTTTTTTCTAATTAACTACTCATCCAAAATCGATGAAACTGGCGTTACTTCTCGACGTAATCACCCTGCAGACGTACACATTTTTCACAACGCTGACGCCATGATTCCATGGCGGCGGCGAAGGCTTCTTTAGGAGTCTGTTTTGACCACTGGAAAATCGCTGAGGCAATAGCAGCACGGCTGGTGAATGTGCGGCCACGGAGAGTGTCTTTCATTGTTGGAAAAAGCCAAGTCACTAGGAGCCAGGTCAGGTGAGTAGGGAGCATGAGGAATCACTTCAAAGTTGTTATCACGAAGAAACTGTTGCGTAACGTTAGCTCGATGTGCGGGTGCGTTGTCTTGGTGAAATAGCACATGCGCAGCCCTTCCCGGACGTTTTTGTTGCAGTGCAGGAAGGAATTTGTTCTTCAAAACATTTTCGTAGGATGCACCTGTTACCGTAGTGCCCTTTGGAAAGCAATGGGTAAGGATTACGCCTTCGCTGTCCCAGATGGACACCATCATTTTTTCAGCACTGGCAGTTACCCGAAATTTTTTTGGTGGCGGTGAATCTGTGTGCTTCCATTGAGCTGACTGGCGCTTTGTTTCTGGATTGAACAATGGCATCCACGTCTCATCCATTGTCACAACCGACGAAAAGAAAGTCCCATTCACGCTGTCATTGCGCATCAACATTGCTTGGCAACATGCCACACGGGCAGCCGTGTGGTTGTCCGTCAGCATTCGTGGCACCCACCTGGATGACACTTTTCGCATTTTCAGGTCGTCATGCAGGATTGTGTGCACAGAACCCACAGAAATGCCAACTCTGGAGGTTATCTGTTCAACAGTCATTCGGCGATCCCCCAAAACAATTCTCTCCACTTTCTCGATCATGTCATCAGACCGGCTTGTGCGAGCCTGAGGTTGTTTCGGTTTGTTGTCACATGATGTTCTGCCTCCATTAAACTGTCGCACCCACGAACGCACTTTCGACACATCCATAACTCCATCACCACATGTCTCCTTGAACTGTCGATGAATTTCAATTGGTTTCACACCACGCAAATTCAGAAAACGAATGATTGCACGCTGTTCAAGTAAGGAAAACGTCGCCATTTTAAGTATTTAAAACAGTTCTCATTCTCGCTGCTGACGGTAAAATTCCATCTGCCGTACGGTGCTGCCATCTCTGGGACGTATTGACAATGAACGCGGCCTCATTTTAAAACAATGCGCATGTTTCTATCTCTTTCCAGTCCGAAGAAAAAAAATCGGGGGCCTTAGAACTTGAATGCACCTCGTATATTGTATAGAGATGAATGAAAGAAACGAATTTTTATTAATACTTTCATCTGCCATGTAACCAATATTTGTTTTATGACTTCATGATAGGTTTGTTGCATGCTGAGTTGTAGTAAAAAACTTTATTCTTTGAAGGTTATGTTAATTGTGCAGATTCCCTCACAATGACCAATGCGTTATAAAAATATCTGAATTATCACTCGTTCTGCCGTGTCTATGTAAGAAATGTGGCTAATTATTATTCAGTTTGTGTATATATGTCTATGATGAGACGTATAAATACATCAAAATATTACTCTCCGCTTTTCCAATTGCGAAAATATCGTGTGAATCGAAAAATTTTGAGACGAACAGCTTCCGTACAGTTTTCAACTGGGAAGAAACGCCATTGCTTACAATCGGTTTCATGTTTACAACTACTTTTATTAATATATGTTTACAATACACAACTGAGCATCGGATGGTTCCCAATTGTTTCGCCGGCTGGAGTGGCCGAGCGGTTAAAGGCGCTACAGTCTGGAACCGCACGACCGCTACGGTCGCAGGTTCGAATCCTGCCTCGGGCATGGATGTGTGTGATGTCCTTAGGTTAGTTAGGTTTAAGTAGTTCTAAGTTCTAGGGGACTTATGACCACAGCAGTTGAGTCCCATAGTGCTCAGAGCCATTTGAACCATTTGAACCAATTGTTTCTCCCAAAGTCTACGGTCCATCTTCTTCTTCATTCAGGGGCACTACGAAATATAAACATGAGAAAACTATTTTTGCAATAGTTAGAGCAGTTCACAGCTGAGCAGCCATCCATATTTATGACGAATTCTTCAATACAGTTAATTAGAAATCTCCACTCACTTTGTGTCTCATATGTTAATAAGTATGAATACCCTATACTTTGGGGAAAACATGGCGGACTGTTCAGCTCAGGCTGTACGAGTCTAACATTTGGAAATTTGGGTCTGGCCGTAAGCCGAGTGTGCATAGCCAAAGAGGTTTCCCTGCACGATAGCTCAGCGTGTTCGGACAGTGGGTTAGCTACCCTCTGTAATGAAAATAAACTGAGTTAATTGATCAACGATGCACTTGAACAAGCGTCATAGCACGTCCACCCAGAACAAACACAACGAAAAATAACGAACAAAATTAAATAAAAAAAGAGGTTAAGGCGCCCACTCGCGTCAAGCGAGAAGTCTGGGTTCGAGTCCTGGTCTGGCAAAGATTTTCACTGCCGTCATTCCATTTTACAACTGATAGCTGTTCGTTGCGAATACATTTCATGTATCTTCTATTTTCACTATGGGACTTAACTTCTGAGGTCATCAGTCCCCTAGAACTTAGAACTACTTAAACCTAACTAACCTAAGAACATCACACACATCCATGCCCGAGGCAGGATTCGAACCTGCGACCGTAGCGGTCGCGCGGTTCCAGACTGTACCCCTAGAACCGCTCGGCCACCCTGGCCGGCAATTGTACTTTGAATATTCTTTATTTGTAAAGTTCGTAAAACTAGATAACGTTACAAACAAACCCATTTATGTTAGTTTTTTGTGTGATATGCTGGGGTGCTTTAAATGATTCGTTTGTTTTCAAAGTTCTATATGTAACACGTACAAATACGCATACGGAAAAAAATCGCGACACCAAGGAAACGTGCGACATAAACGACAGTTCGTAGGCGTGCTTCTACATCTGAAAGGTTATGTCTGTTCAAACTTCGCGCCAGTTGCATAAGAGTGGCTTCATTAGCGCCACTATGAGGATGCAATTCAGTTTTGCCTTAAATTCACGCTGTAAGGTTCGTGAGCATTAGTTATCATTGAGATTGGACGTAGTGAGTTTATGTAGTCAAGAATGCCTAGAAGGCGACAAAGACGCCATTTTCAACACCTCACTGAGTTCGAACGAGGTCGTGTAATAGGGCAACAAGAAGCTGGATGTTCCTTCTGAGATGCTGCAGCAAGACTTGGCAGGAATGTAGCCACTGTACGTGATTGCTGGCAGCAGTGGTCGCGGGAATGTACAGTCGCGAGAAGACCGGGCTCCCGACGGCCACGTGGCACTACTGAGAGAGGAGACCATCGTGTTTGGCGTACGATTCTTGCACATCGTACTGCATCTGCAGCAGCAATTCGAGCAGCAGTTGGCACCACAATGACACAACGAACACAAACCGGTTGCTTCAGCCAATCTCCGATCCAGACGCCCTGTGGCGTGCTTTCCATTGACACCAAACTACTGCCATTTGCGACTTCAGTGGTGGCAAGTACGAGCTCGTTGGAGGGCTTTCTGATGAAAGCTGGTCCTGCCTCGGTGCCAGCGATGGCCGTTTGTTAATTAGAAGGAGGCATTTGAGGGCCAGTAACCAACTTTCCTGGGTGCTAGACACACGGGACCTGCACTTGGGCCGGTCGGTGTGGCCGAGCGGCTGTAGACGCTACAGTCTGGAACCGAGAGACCGCTACGGTCGCAGGTTCGAATCCTGCCTCGGGCATGGCTGTGTGTGACGTCCTTAGGTTAGTTAGGTTTAAGTAGTTCTAAGTTCTAGGGAATTGATGATCTCAGAAGTTAAGTCCCATAGTACCCAGAGAGCCTGCACCTGGAGTTATGCTCTGGAGTGCGATTTCGTTTGACAGCAGCAGCACTCTCGTGGTCATTCCACGCACCCTGATCACAAGTTTGTACGTCAGTCTAGTGATTCGACCGCCGTGCTCGATTGGAGTCAGAACGGGTGATCGAGCAGGCCGAGGCAACTTGTCGACATTCTGTAGAGCATGTTGGGTTACAACAGTGGTATGTGGGCGAGCGTTATCCTGCTGAAGAGACATATTCTTCTGGGTTCAATAGAGGGGTGACGGCAGCGGGATCACGCAGAAACGTTTGCGCTGTGTAATGGGATATTGCCATTGGACAGAGTACAGCAAAAAAATTTGGTTTTCTCGTTTTAAGAAGGATCGTTTTGAAATTAGTGACTTTTAGGAAGACCTTCGGGGTTTGATGAAAATCATTTAAAAGCATTATTCCACAATGATCCAAGTCAGTGTACTGGAGAACTGGCGAATGTGATGAAGTGTGATAATTCCATTATCGTGAGACATCTGAATGCAATGGGGAAGGTTTTTTACGGGTACCCTATGCTATAAGTCAAAATCACAGAAATCAGCGGGCGGCCATTTGTGCGTCTCTGCTTGCTCGCCGTCAACTGGCTCGTGAACGACACAGTTATGCCGATACTGTATCATTACTGGTGGCAAGAAATTGTGTATTTATACTTAAGGAAAAGAAGTGAATTGTTGAGGCCAAACAAAGCAGGAATTGCCAGTACAAAGACCTGCGAGCATTCGCGGCAGATAATGTTATGCGTCTGGTGGAACACCCACAGTGTCGTGTACTACGAATTGCTTCCTCATTGTTTAACCATCACTACTGACATTTACTGTGAACAACTGAGACGTCTCGCAGACGCAGCCCAAGAACAATGACCATGCAGACTGCGTGAAGTAATGCTTCTGCATGATAAATCCTGCCCAGATTCTGCTAGACTGACAAAAAACGCTATACTGGAATTGTGGTGGGAAGTCATTCCGCACACACTCTATTCACTTAATCTTGCGTCCTCAGATTTTCACCTTTTCCGCTCTCTGTCGAAAAACCTTCAAAGAACTTCCTTTCCGGATAAAAATGCGCTCCCAACAGATTGTACTTTCATTCCAATTGATCCGTCGTGAGGAGGTCCTCCAGGATGTAGAACATGCCAGAAAAACAATAATACAAGGCAAATATTTTCAACTGAAACAAATAAGCTAATGTACCTTCCATAGGTCCCAAGTGGAATGAGCGTCATTTTTTTAATAAACACTATATGAAAGAATCATTTACAAACACAAGACCGCATTAATGCACTGAATTTAAAATTAAAAAAAAATGTTTTTTTATTTACAAAGTAATAAACATATAACAGAATTACTGCAATACTTATTTACAATGAACAAAAAAAAATGGTTCAAATGGCTCTGAGCACTATCGGACTTAACTACTGAGGTCATCAGTCCCCTAGAACTTAGAACTACTTAAACCTAACTAACCTAAGGACATCACCCACATCCATGCCCGAGGCAGGATTCGAACCTGCGACCGTAGCGGTCGCGCGGTTCCAGACTGTAGCGCCTAGAACCGCTCGGCCACCCCGGCCGGCTTACAATGAACACATTATTGGACTAAATGGTGTAGAAGTTAGATAGTACTATATATATATATATATATATATATATATATCAGCTGCTTCTACTGAGAAATTCATCAATGGAGTAAAGGAGTTGGCCACCAATAAATCCTTTAGGCTTCTCTTAAACTGAATTTCATTGGTTGTTGAGTTTTTTATGGTTGCTGGCAAGTTATTCAAAATGTGTTTTCCTGAATAATGCACACCTTTTTGTACAAGAGTAAGTGACTTTAAATCCTTGTGAAGATTATTCTTATTTCTAGTATTGATTCCATGAATGTTGGTTTGAAAAAGTGATATATTTTTAATGACAAATTTGTTAAGGAATAAATATATTCGGGAGCAGTAGTTAGTATCCCTAGTTCCGTAAACAGGCTTCTGCAGGATGTTCTTGAGTTCACACCACATATTACTCTTATTGCGTGTTTTTGTGCCCGGAAAACTTTAGCTTGGCTTGATGAATTACCCCAAGCTCGGTGAGCTTTCTGCCTCAAACCCACGTGATTTCTACAGTCGCGAAGTTAAAAAGCCAGCGCAGCGTTGACGGACTATTGTAAACAGTGAAGGAGAATATATTATTGATGAGTAAAACCTCTGTTATGTGCGTCTGTTGTGTTTATTAAACTTACAGAGAAACGCTACGAACTTATGAACCACTGAATTGCAATTTCGTGGAAGATATGCTAAATCATTTTACAAAGTAATCGGTAATAGCACTCAAAGATTAGGCCTTAGGCCTGCTCAGACTGGCCGTCTGTTGCCTACAGGGCAGTAGGAAGATTGATCTATAATCGAGCAATAAGTGATCAGCATGTCATCAGTCCGTCCAGCCGTTAATCTGTTAAGTACTAGCGTATAAAATTCCTTATTATTTTGTTAAAATCTTTTATATACTTGGGGCGCTCAAAACGTAAAGCAGAGCGGCGCGTTTCGTCACAGGGCTATTTGGTAACCGTGATAGCGTTACGGAGATGTTTAATAAACTCAAGTGGCAGACTCTGCAAGAGAGGCGCTCTGCATCGCGGTGTAGATTGCTCGCCAGGTTTCGAGAGGGTGCGTTTCTGGATATTGCTTCCCTCTACTTATACCTCCCGAGGAGATCACGAATGTAAAATTAGAGAGCTTAGAGCGCGCATGGTGGCTTTCAGACAGTCGTTCTTCCCGCGAACCATACGCGACTGGAACAGGAAAGGGAGGTAATGACAGTGGCACGTAAAGTACCCTCCGCCACACACCGTTGGGTGGCTTGCGGAGTATAAATGTAGATGTAGATGTAGAACCTCGGCCGGTAAAGTCATGGCGACGTTCTTCTGGGACTCTAAAGGGATTATTCTGTTTGATGTCCTCCTTCATGGTGCCATGATCAACTCTGCAGTGCATTATGCTGCGCAAGGCCGAGAGGAGCTCATAAAACCTCGTTGGCCTGTTCTTCCTCATCAACTCTACAGCCCGGACCTCTCACCTTCCGACTTCCATCTTTTGGTCCAATGAAGGACGCACTCTGCGGGAAGCGGTACCTGGATGATGTGGAGGTTATTGATGCAGCAAGACTTTAGCCCTGTCGTCGATCAGTAGAGTGGTACCATGCAGGCATAAACGCCCTCCCAGTAAGCTGGCGTCAGGCTGTCACATTGAACGAAGATTATGCTGAAAAATTGGGTTTTGTAGCCAAAACAGTGAGCATTAACATGGTATATTGGGGTCCGGAATAAAACCAACTTGTTTTTAGAAAAACAAATGTGTTGCGTTACTTACAGAACGCACCCCATATATTTGGTGGTGAGGAGGGGAGAGGAGTTTCCGCTGTGAAAGGCAGTGATCACTGTTGTTACTGAATATCTTCCCTCATACACACACACACACACATACACACACACACACACACACACACACACACACACACACATACAAAATGGCTCTGAGCACTGTGGGACTTAACTGCTGTGGTCATCAGTCCCCAAGAACTTAGAACTACTTAAACCTAACTAACCTAAGGACATCACACACATCCATGCCCGAAGCAGGATTCGAACATGCGACCGTAGCGGTCGCGCGGCTCCAGTCTGTAGCACCTAGAACCGCTCGCCCACTCGGGCCGGCACACGCACACACACACACACACACACACACACACACACACACACAACTAGTAGGGAAAGGCAGGACAGGTTTAATTTGGATATCAAACTGATATTGCCGATGACATTGTAATTCGGTCAGAGACAGCAAAGGACTTGGAAGAGCAGTTGAATGGAATGGACAGTGTCTTGAAAGGAGGATATAAGATGAATATCAACAAAAGCAAAACGAGGATAATGGAATGTAGTCGAATTAAGTCAGGTGATGCTAAGGGAATTAGATTAGGAAATGAGACACTTAAAGTAGTAAAGGACTTTTGCTATTTGGGGAGCAAAATAACTGATGACAGTCGAAGTAGAGAGGATATAAAAAGTAGACTGGCAACGGCAAGGAAAGTGTTTCTGAAGAAGATAAATTTGTTAACATCGAGTATAGATTTAAGTGTCAGGAAGTCATTTCTGAAAGTATTTGTATGGAGTGCAGCCATGTATGGACGATAAATAGTTTAGACAAGAAGAGAATAGAAGCTTTCGAAATGTGGTGCTACAGAAGAATGCTGAAGATTAGATGGGTAGATCTCATAACTAATGCGGAGCTACTGGATAGGATTGGGGAGAAGAGGAGTTTGTGGCACAACTTAACTAGAAGAAGGGATCGGTTGGTAGGACATATTCTGAGGCATCAAGGGATCACCAATTTAGTATTGGAGGGCAGCGTGGAGGGTAAAAATCGTAGAGGGAGACCAAGAGATGAATGCACTAAGTAGATTCAGAAGGATGTAGGTTGCAGTAGGTACTAGGAGATGAAGAAGCTTGCACAGGATAGAGTAGCATGGATAGCTGCATCAAACCAGTTTCGGGACTGAAGATCACAACAACAACATTCAAATCAATTAAACTGATCAATTAATTATCCCCCCCCCCCTGACACGGCCCACACACCCCACCACTGGGTGACGTCATGTGTTTCCGCAGCTGGCATGTGGGTCGCAGCCGCATCCCCCTACCCAACCCTCCTTGTCTCTCTAGCTACCCTATTCGTAGGGATTTCGAATTTTGGTGGGAATTTGGCCGAAATTTCTTGGTCCCATGGCTGTGCTGACGTCCCAACTCATTCTCCACCCAGGGATTGGCAAGTAATTAAAAATGGTGGTGACTTTTCTGAGACTTGAACCCTGGTCTTCTGAACGTAAAGCTCAAGCGCATGCCTAACACATGTAACTGCCCACATGCAGGGGAAGAAAGTTAAGTTAGTGTACTTTATTTATTTTGATTGGGAAACTGAAGTAAAGATCAGTCCTAATTACGTAATTAATCACAAAGATAGGTCATAATTACACAAATATATGCATAAAGCTACACAAGGAGTGCCTAAAATCGCAATATAACTCAAAAATTTATAATGTCATACAACTGGTATTACCCTGCTGGGAAAAAAAATTCACAATACCACTCGAAACTAGTGGCAGAAGCACTCAAACTCTACCCTTCACTTACAAGCAGGCGAGGAAAAGGATGGAGTGTAAGGTACTATCTTTATTTTTGATGGTAAATGTGTTCAACTGTCACTGGTGTTGGACAGAGAGGAGTATAATAAGTGTATTACCTGTAAGCATACAGCTGAGAACTGCGTCTGTCGCTGTTTTGATGTCAGAGATCGCTACAGACGCCACTGCTACATTGTTCAACAATTACTCTGGGAGCCCAGGTTCTCAAAATCCAGGAACGCCAATATACACTATCGTAACTGATGGAAAATACTTCACTGTTCTAATTACAAAACGAAATTAGCGTAAAAAAATTCAGCATTCGTAAACAATGGGTCATAATGTAATGATTGAACTGAGATTGGGAATAATCATCGTAATAAAACAACTATCGCAAAAACCGAACCCAAAAGATTCCGTCAGGAAAGAGGGGCTGCAGCTGCAGCTGTGTCCTCCTCGATGGGCGGTCATAAACTAACCATCTCAGAGGCAGTCTTACCCCCCCCCCTCCCTCCTACCACCCCTCATCCCACTCTCCTCTGACCGCAGCTAGGGATAGAGGCCAACACTATCTCGTGCTTATGGTCCACAAAGAGATCCTCCTAGTGGCACTGATATACTGTCTCCAATCTGTGGAAATCAATCACAAATAGACAAACGACAAGAACAGGACATTTCATTTAATCTCTGGAACAATATTTTTGGAAAGACTGGCGACCCCTGGAATAACGACGAAATTCTGGAAAACTCTCCAGATCGCTTTTTCAAACCTTCGCTGCTTGGAGAATAGGCAGCTGCTACCATCTATAACTACCGCAACCCCCCCCCCCCCCCCTCCCCCGCCGTTTCTTGGAGGAGAGTCTTCAATCAACTGCGGCATACTGCCCTACCGGCAGTGGACAAGCGCACACGCTCACTGGGCGCACCCAGTACGCCTTGGGGCGATGGTATAGACATTAGCCCTTCGCCAATACAGAACGATATAACGCCAGCTAAACAATGTGAGATAAGTGATGTTAAAATGTAGCCACGCCCTAGTCAGAACACAGCTGCGTCGGCCGAGCACACACACAGTAGGCCCGCCCCCAACAACAGCCGTTCCGCTAGGAAGACACATCACTGTAACAACTGCATTTCACGTCAATGCATCTCTTATCAGCGAGCATCTATGAAAAAAAAAAAAAGAAAACACATGCCGACAATAAATATCCTCGTTCCACGAAAATAGGCGCAATTCCATTTTCTTTTAGTTTTATGAACAAAATCACTACAGTGTGAGACCATTCACCGTGTCCGAATTATAGCCTGCAGCAGTAACCGAGCGGTTCTAGGCGCTTCAGTCTGGAACCGCGCGACCGCTACGGTCGCAGGTTCGAATCCTGCCTCGCGCATGGATGTGTGTGATGTCCTTAGGTTAGTTAAGTTTAAGTAGTTCTAAGTTCTAGGGGACTGATGACCTCAGATGTTAAGTTCCATAGTGCTCAGAGCCATTTGAACTATTTGTTGGAAAAACACCATTTTACGTTCGACAATAACAAGCTATAATTCAAGAGGATATTGCTGTTTTGGAAACTATGGTGGGTCCCGGTTTACCAGTGCTATGCTATATCACTCTGGCGTTTACAAAATAAATCGTGAGGGCCTGTCTTGTCATAGTACCTCCTATAATATTTTACCGTATCTCTCTCTTCCGATACACTGAAAACAAATACTGTCTACATGTTCACATTTGACAGTTTTGCTCCATAACGTTCCTCTATCGTTCTGCCTGTAAAGTTTCTGTCATCCACCAGACAATCATTCTCAATAGCAGCATATTCTTGCATTCTAGTTCTGCAAGCAATTTGATCAACACAGCCTGTTTCACCCAATCTACTCACATGTTGGAAAAAACACTATGATTTCTAGGTTCCACATCGAGCTATAATTCAAGTGGGGTCTACTTTATAATTAGAGGTTATGAAGCGTGAAATAACACTGGACTTGTTGAAACACCTATTTTTAAACACGCAGTCGCGACGATAATAATAAAAATAGTCGTGATTCTACGAGAACAGATACAACCGATTTGTATTAGTTTTACGAGCAAAATCGGTTTAGTTTTGAGAGAACTATCTGCAAATTATCAGTTATACTACTCCTTGTAATAGAACCTCCTATAATATTTCACTGTCTCTCACTCTTTCGATATGTCGAAAAATAAATACCATCTTTTTGTTGATATCGAGTGTATTCCATATACACGTATCGCTCCATTGCAGCAGGTGGCCAATGGTCGAAGCCACTTGCAGAGACTTGCGTCAGGTTTTTTTGACTGTACTGGAGGAATACCATATCCAGCAGACTATCAATCACATGAGAGGGGTCCTGTATTGTTCATTCATAAGCAGTTTAGTACATTGTTTTTCAGCTGTAAGACATGTGAGCAGCGTATGACAACAACTTTGTACAGCGACATACAGTATGTTTTTCTAACATTTCTTCGAGGTTTGTGTCAGGTGATAAACTGAAATTAACATATTTTAATCCATTGGCTCTCAAAGAAAGCTGAACATTGCATGGTATGAACCATGCTGCTTACACAACAAACAGGATGGTAGAAGTAAAACACAGAACGTCGTTGAAGGTTTCCTAGGGAATACTAGAGCAGAAAACAGTGACATATTAGTGGGAACTCTTTTAGAGAACTATAAAAATCTTGGATGCAGAATGTCACGAAAAATGCACTTCCTTCATTCTCATTTAGATTTCTTCGCTACCAGTTTGAGAGCGGTTAGTGACGAATACGGAGAAAGGTTCCATCAGGACATTTCATGACTGGAAAGCCGCTATAAAGGTAGATGGAACCCTTCAATGTTAAGTGACTTCTGTTGGCTTTTGAAGCGTGAAGGATATATATCCCACAGAAGGAAGTTGTCATCAAAAAGACTCAACCCCCCCCCCCCCCCAACCATCAACATCATCATCGAGCAAATGAATGTTGCAATTTTTCTTGTAAAAATGTACACTAGAGTGATGTAGTTTTATGGCATTAAGTATGTTATATATTGTCTAAATTTAGTGTCGACCACCCTAGTCCCCGTTTTTAAATGTAGGCATTTAAAAACATCCGTAAAAAAATTGGAGGGTGATGGCGAAAATCTAACTGCGTTTTCAGATTCAGCAAGTCCAATTTAGTTAGGTTCACCATGTTTTATCGATTTACCTGAAAAAAAGTTTTTTTTGTTGTATAGTGTAATAGATGAGTTTTGCTACTTGAGCAGTAAAATAACTGTTGATGGCCGAAGTAGAAAGGACATAAGATATACAGAGACACAGACACTGGTAGATATGTTTTGCTGTTTGTGTAGTAATATAAGTGATGATACCCAAAGTGGAGAGGATATAAAATGTAGACTGGCAATGGTGAGAAAAGCGTATCTGAAGTAGAGAAATTTAATGTCATCGAATTTAGATTTAAGTGTTACAAAGTCTTTGTCTGGAGTGTAGCCTTGTACGGAAGTGGAATGTGGGCAATAAACAGTTTAGACAAGAAGAGAATAAGAGAATAGAAAGAGATTTTCACTCTGCAGCGGAGTGTGCGCTGATATGAAACTTCCTGGCAGATTAAAACTGTGTGCCGGTCCGAGACTCGATATCGGGACCTTTGCCTGTCGCAGGCAAGTCCTCTCCCAGCTGAGCTGCCCAAGCACGACTCACGCCCCGTCCTCACAGCTTTACTTCTGCCAGTACCTCGTCTCCTACCTTCCAAACTTAACAGAAGCTCTCCTGCGATCCTTGCAGAACTAGCACTCCTGAAAGAAAGGATAATGCGGAGATATGGCTTAGCTACAGCCTAAGGGATGTTTCCAGAATGATATTTTCACTCTGCAGCAGTGTGTGCGCTGATATGAAACTTCCTGGCAGATTAAAACTGTGTGCCGGTCCGAGACTCGATCACGGGACCTTTGCCTGCCGCAGGCAAGTGCTCTACCTACTGAGCTACCCAAGCACGACTCACGCCCCGTCCTCACAGCTTTACCTCTGCCAGGACCTCGTCTCCTACCTTCCAAACTTTACAGAAGCTCTCCTGCGGAACTTGCAGAACTGGCACCCCTGAAAGAAAGGATATTGCGGAGACATGGCTTAGCCACAGCCTAGGGGATGTTTCCAGAATGAGATTTTCACTCTGCGGCTTCAAAATAATGGTTGCAGTAGTTATTCGGAGATTAAGAGGCTTGCACGGTATAGACTGGCATGGAGAGCTGTATCAAGCCACTCTTCAGACTGAAGACCAGAACAACAAAAACAAACTCAAGTTTCATTTCCTGTGTCTCTTGAATATTAGTCGACCACAACGGCGAACTGTTACGTTTCGTGATATTTCAGGAGAACACTCTGATGCATATGCACAACTATCTTGCAGTAATTCACAGTACAATGCATTTTTCGTAGTTACCATTGCACTTGTTTACTGTAAGGTTGCCGCATGTTTCCGATAACAGATACGGGAAGGCAAGTGCAGTAATATCGTGATAGGATACTTACCAGTCGAGCACGCGATGCCTCAGCAGCACAGCATGTTTACGTGCGCAGTCGAGGCACCTCGCTCGACTGCGCGGTAGTCGGCCGATTGTCCACCTGCGGGGCTTACCCCGCCACCGGCTGCGTCGGTCGCCTCGCTGACGACGAACCTGGACTCGGAAATGGACTATGATAGGTCTCGTACTTCGGGCGAATCGACGGATGCTTGTGAGGAAGAGTGCACGGACCCGGGACCAATCCAGAGCAGCCACAAGCGTGTTTTTCTTCAGCTGCGAGTGAGGGTGGGTGGCTTCCTCAAACGGCTGCGGAAGAGGATTGCAAAACGGCAGACAGTTCAACCGCCTCAGCGCATAGAGATGCAGAACAGCTACAGTATTGTTGCTCCTGCACAAGATCAGCATGCTGCAGTAGCGGCACAGTGTAACGTTACAAGTATCATTACCACCTTGTATAGACTGTTTCATGTCAATAATAAATATTTTTTTCGTATTAGCCGTGCGTAGATGGATAACATTATATAGAAGGCAGTGAGATGTCAGAGCAGGCAGAATACACTTCTGCCCTCTAGCAGCAATGCTGATAAACTGAGCTCACCTAGCACTGTACGGTGCAACCACCAGACAGATAAATGTGCAATCTTAACTTGTAGATATACTACTTTTATCATTGTAATTGTCGTGGACTTACGTAAATACTTGTACAAATGTACAAGGTCATGTCTTTAGTTTTAAGGCATAATCAGTAGAGGCTTCCCCGCAGAAGGGTTTTGGCGGTAAAATTACAGCCATTTTACTCACTACAACATTCCCTAAACAGAAGTGAAATACAGTCTCAAGTTATGTTATATTACGCTGTGGTGGCAAAATTGAGCAACATTGATATAAAAACCTCAGATGGATGAGATAAAGTTTGCAACTATTAATTCCGCAGTGTTTTCAAGCAGATCCAAGAAAGAAAACGTGGCTATTTACACAGAGTTATAAAAAGGTACGGCCAAACTTTCAGGAAACATTCCTCACGCACAAGGAAAGAAAATATGTTATGTGGACATGTGTCCGCAAACGCTTACTTTCCATGTTAGAGCTCATTTTATTACTTCTCTTCAAATCACATTAATCATGGAATGGAAACACACAGCAACAGCACGTACCAGCGTGACTTCAAACACTTTGTTACAGGAAATGTTCAAAATGTCCTCCGTTAGCGAGGATACATGGACCCACCCTCCGTCGTATGGAATCCCTGATGCGCTGATGCAGCCCTGGAGAATGGCGTATTGTATCACAGCCATACACAATACGAGCACGAAGAGTCTCTACATTTGGTACCGGGGTTGCGTAGACAAGAGCTTTCAAATGCCCCCAGAAATGAAAATCAAGAGTGTTGAGGTCAGGAGAGCGTGGAGGCCATGGAATTGGTCCGCCTCTACCAATCCATCAGTCACCGAATCTGTTGTTGAGAAGCGTACGAACACTTCGACTGAAATGTGCAGGAGCTCCATCGTGCATGAACCACATGTTTTGTCGTGCTTGTAAAGGCACATGTTCTAGCAGCACAGGTAGAGTATCCCGTATGAAATCATGATAACGTGTTCCATTGAGCGTAGGTGGAAGAACATGGGGCCCAATCAAGACATCACCAACAATGCCTGCCCAAACGTTCACAGAAATTCTGTGTTGATGACGCGATTGCACAATTGTGTGCGGATTCTCGTCAGCCCACACATGCCGATTGTGAACATTTACAATTTGATCACGTTGGAATGAAGCCTCATCCGTAAAGAGAACATTTGCACTGAAATGAGGATTGACACATTGTTGGATGAACCATTCGCAGAAGTGTACCCGTGGAGGCCAATCAGCTGCTGATAGTGCCTGCACACGCTGTACATGGTACGGAAACAACTGGTTCTCCCGTAGCACTCTCCATATAGTGACGTGGTCAACGTTACCTTGTACAGCAGCAACTTCTCTGACGCTGACATTATGGTTATCGTCAACTGCACGAAGAATTGCCTCGTCCATTGCAGGTGTCCTCGTCGTTCTAGGTCTTCCCCAGTCGCGAGTCATAGGGTGGAATGTTCCGTGCTCCCTAAGACTCCGATCAATTGCTTCCAACGTCTTCCTGTCGAGACACCTTCGTTCTGGAAATCTGTCTCGATACAATCGACCGCGCCACGGCTATTGCCCCGTGCTAATCCATACATCAAATGGGCATCTGCCAACTCCGCATTTGTAAACATTGTACTGACTGCAAAACCACGTTCGTGATGAACACTAACCTGTTGATGCTACGTACTGATGTGCTTGTACTGTAGAGCAATGAGTCGCATGTCAACACAAGCACCGAAGTCAACATTACCTTCCTTCAATTGGGCCAATTGGCGGTGAATCGAGGAAGTACAGTACACACTGACGAAACTAAAATGAGCTCTAACATGGAAATTAAGCGTTTCCTGACACATGTCCACATAACATCTTTTCTTTCTTTGTGTGTGTGGAATGTTTCCTGAAAGTTTGGCCGTACCTTTTTGTAACACCCTGTATTTTGTGGGTCAGTATGAAGTTGCAGTATGCTAGTTAATGGCATGTATAATGTTGCAGCATGATCTGTTGTGCTGGCCAGGTATGACGATGGAAACTACTACGGCATCTAAGCCATAATTAAAAGCTGCAAATTCATCGTACTGTAGCAATTCTCGTAAGAGGCTATATAAGCAGTGCTCATCCCCTGTGAAAAGACTAAAACATATTTTTTATTGGTGCAGTTCAGTGGCTAATAGTTTTCGTAGTAGGATGACATACTGTAAAAGTATGACCTTTCTCTTTTCGTGAAGATATTTGAGCTGCCTACAAATATAACACATTTTAAATGTCTATTAGTCGCATAACTGAGTAAAAAATTGCAGTGTTGCCAAAGAATCTTTACCAGCTATTTTGCTATAAATATTTCATCAAATTAGAAGCAGTGTTGCAGAAGAAGACACCTAAAACGTGTTGTGGAATTTTAATTACTTACAACAGAAAAATACTGTGTTAGCATTTCAGTCTACACGATTCCATAAATTTGTTTGCATGTGACAAAAGTAACTTCCAGTTTGATAAAGAACAGGATACAGTGTTTTTTGTTAATGAAAGTGTAATCACATCATTCTAGGCTTGTTTCGACATAAATTGTACGTTTTAATAATAAGTACGAAGCACATTTCTCTACAGAGTGACCAGATATTGTAAAGTAATACGAAAGTAATGATTACTAGGTACACTACTAATAGAAGGACCACCACAGCTTCTTCAATGCTTAACAGATAATTTTCACTGAATATTCCACTGTACACTCATTTATAAGTGTGTAATGTTTACAATACAGGTGTTTTGTGCAGATGAAAGTATTTTTACGCCCACTAATTAACTCAGTACATGTTTGGTGTTCATGTTAGTCATTTGTAGTGTAACATCGTCACCTCAAAGTGTTCCCCATTGATGTTTGTAGCCTCCTCTTCAGTATTTTTAATAGTGTTACTTTGTCGATTCCTTTAATGAAAATACTATTTGTGTGGTAAGATACAAGCTTTCCATTCTAGACAGAGATCAGTAAAGTGAATGCTGATTACTTACTACATGTGAGTGTCTGACCACAAACATTTGTGTGTCCAATCACCTCTCGTGGTCAATTATAGGCGAATACATATCCATACTAGGATAAATTGGGTGGGGCATCGCAACTGCCACAACAAGAAGCGAAGCATAGGCTACAGCCCATCATCCTCCAGTATCCCGAGTTGTGTAAGAAGTTATACAAATGGCTCAAGAACCACTGTAAGATGTCTTTTACAGCGAAGTACTTCAGTGGGGACTGCATTAAATTGATGCTTACTTGTAAAGAGGAATATGTTATAGTTATGAACATGGTGTGGGAACAGAATGTTTTCTATTACACTTTGCCTACTGTTGTACCGAAGCTGATCAGAGCAGTTATCCACAAGATTCCTCTGAAGATGACGGCACATGAAGTTAAGGAAGAACTCCAAAGTACTGGCTTTATAGCCACCACGGTTGTCCAGAAGAAGTACACAGGGACTCAGCGCCAGATGAACGAGATCACTATCATTCTCAATGATACACCAGAGCTTCGCGCTATCTTCCAAGTGAAGCGATTTCACTCACTCATCGTTAGTGTCAAGAAACTTAGCGCCAGCCACGGTATAGCTCAATTTTTTATTTTCAGGGAGTCAAAACATGTCGCTAGGCACAGTGTGTCAAGTGTGGGGGCAATCACGACAGTTGAAGATGCGAACTTTCGTGGGACAAACCTGTTACGTGTGCTGTTTGTGGACAAGCTCATCCGGCGAGCTCCAGAGGCTCCGTGAATCAAAAAATATTCAAGCGAGGCCTCCCACTGCTTTCCAATAAATCGACACCCACTGAGCACTCAGTGACGACTTGTTGTCGCCTGGAACGCGCTTCACGAGTACCTACTGCTCCCCCTATGAGACAGCTTCTGCAGCAACACATGCAGACTCTTTGATGTACATTACAGTACCCTGTAGTTGCTGGTTGCACCTTGGATAGTGCCCCAGCAGCAAGAAACCTAGCCATCACAAACACACCCTCGCCCAGCGCCATTTACTTTGAAGCAGCAGCCAACTCTCTCTGCCCTTCCTCCTGTGCCTGAGACGACTGTCATCACAGCCCTGCTTTACGCAGTAGCAGAAATGCATACCATCATCAACGAGATACTGAGGACCCTTCCACATGCCATCACTGCTGCAGTCGCTGCAGCCTTTAGATGCTATACCATGACCGAGCTAGTACTGATACTATCTGCTAATGGATTTGGCCCAGCAGAAAGATTTCATTTAAGTTATGTAATAATGGGTGAGATCACCAACAAGTTTAATTTTCTTACAGTTCTCAATACTTTTAACCCACAATGACACAGACTCAGATTCATCTATTTTACGATGATTCTTGGTCCTTAGAACGAAAGACGTGGTCGACAGGTAATTTGATTTACCCATATCTCTATTGTAGACCTCTGCGATGTGAAATGTCCGATAAGTGATGACGTCCCAGCTGCTAAAATTTTCTGGCCCTGGAACTTTTTCGACTTTGGGTCCACGGACGAGGGCTATGGTTACCCAACCGTTACCATGCTGCGAGTATCAATGTTGCCAAAAGTAAGATTCAGAACTCCACCACAGAACACTGATGGACCATGTAGGACGACTTGTGCACCTTCATAGTTCTCAGTATTAATAGCAATATTGTCTATTGCTTTATAAATTGTAAGGCGCGTACGCCTTCTTCTCCTATAATATCGTGGCATCTGCTGTGTGAGCGGTCCAATGCTGTTACTAGCGCGGCTGCACGAAGACTGACGCCTTTCGTTCTGAGGACCAAGAATCATCGTAAAATAAATGAATATGAATCTGTGTCAGTGTGGGTTAAAGGTGTTGAGAACTGTAAGAAAATTAAACTCGTTGTTGATCTCGCCCATTTTTATAGAAATTAAATGAAATCTTTCCTTTCCCTTATCCTTACCAAATAAAATATATTAAACAAAGAAAAATAATAAATTAGCCTATTGCATCACCCACATGGGAGATACTCTGTGTGAGCATTGACCTTGATCATTACGCAACCGGTTATCTCTCCAGGCATACAAACATGACAAACCAAAGGAGACGCGTTCTCCTAGTTCTACTACAGCACGCATACGGGATTGCAACCCAACATCGGACTTAGAAAATTTCTTATCACTAGCGTCAGCCGAGAACCGATAAGTGTACATCTAGAACCAGTGGCTCCAGGATGCAACAGTTCTGTCTACATAAGTAAGGAATCTTGGAAGATACGCAGCAGATGCCACGATATTATAGGAGAAGAAGGCGTACGCGCCTTACAATTTATAAAGCAATAGACAATATTGCTATTAATACTGAGAACTATGTAGGTACACAAGTCGTCTTGCATGGTCCATCAGTGTTCTGTGGTGGAGTTCTGAATTTTAATTTAGCAACAGTGATATCTTGCAGCATGGTAACAGCTGGGTAACTGTTGCCCTCGTCCGTGGACCCAAAGTCGACAAATTTCCAGGGCTAGAAAGTTTTAACAGCCGGAACATCATCGCTTATCGGACATTTCATCATATTACCTGTCGACCATGCCTTTCGTTCTCAGGACCAATAGCATTTTTCCATCTGTATTGGCGTTGAGGTAACTTCTCCATAAGGGAAGGATTAAAATTTGCGTGGGCAATGAAACTCAGCTCAAGCAGGGAATTAATGCAAATACACAGCTGGGGATGGTATGACGATATACACTGCAGCGCAAAAAAACTGGTATAGGCATGCGTTTTCAAATACAGAGATACGTAAACAGGCATAATACGGCAGTGCAGTCGGCAAAGCCTATATAAGACAACAAGTGTCTGGCGCAATTGTTAGATCAGTTACTGCTGCTACAATGGCAGGTTATCAAGATTTAAGAGAGTTTGGACGTGGTGTTTAGTCGGCGCACGAGCGATGGGACACAGCACCTCCGAGGCAGTGATGAAGTGGGGATTTTCCCGTACGACTATTTCACGAATGTACCGTGAACATCAGGAATCCGGTAAAACATCAAATCTTCGACATTTCTGCAGCCAGAAAAATATCCTGCTAGATTGGGACCAAAGACGACTGAAGAGAATCTTTCAACGTGATAGAAGTGCAATTCTTCCGCAAATTGCTGCACATGTCAATGCTGGGCCATCAACAAGTGTCAGCATGCGAAACATTCAACGAAACATCATCGATATGGGCTTTCAGGGCAGAAGGCCCACTCATGTACCATTGATGACTGCATGACACAAAGCTTTTCACCTAGCCTGAGTCCATCAACACCGCCATTGGACTGTCGATGACTGGAAACATGTTGCATGGTCGAACGAATCTCATTTCAAATTGCATCAAGCTGATTTACGTGTACGGGTACGGGGATAAACTCATGAATCCATGGACCCTGCATGTCAGCAGGGGAGTGTTCAAGCTGATGGAAGCTCCATAATGGTGTGGAACATGTGCAGTTGGAGTGATATGAGACCCCTGATATACCTAGATACGACTCTGACAGATGACAGGTGTGTAACCATCCTGCCTGATCATCTGCATCCATTCACGTCCATTGTGCATTCCGACGGACTTGAGCAATTGCAGCATGACAATGCGACACCTCACAGGACCAGAATTGCTACAGAGTGACTCCAGGAATACTCTTCCGAGTTTAAACACTTCGGTTGGCCACCAAACTCCCCAGACATGAACATTATTGAGCATATCTGGGATGCCTTGCGACGTGTTGTTCAGAAGAGATCTCCACCCCCTCGTACTCTTACGGATTTGTGGACAGCCGTGCGGGACTCATGGTGTCAATTCCTTCCAGCACTACTTCAGACATTAGCCAAGTGCATGGCGCGTCGTGTTGCAACACTTATGCGTGCTCTCGGGGGCCTTACACGATATTAGGCAGGTGTACCAGCTTCTTTGGCTCTTCAGTGTATATCTAGACTTCGATTCGCCATTATCAAGTCCCCAGTCCATGACTCGCCATCACAGACAATATTGCTGTGGCGGTGGAATCTTCTGAGGACTTGTTACATTTGTAGCAGCCTATCGACCACCCAGGAGACATATCAGCATCGAAGACTTCATGCTGTGCCCCAGTTACAAGGAAGGTGGTGAACTCAGTGTGAAGAAACGAGCATGGAACTCATGAATCACAAATATCAGTGACTGACACTGCACTATGGAAAGAGTTCATGGACAAGTCTGTGGACCAGCAGAGTGCACAATGTACCCAAACTCGAGAGTCCTTGATGTCATTGACATTGGGATAGCTAAAGCATTCAACTGATTCGTTGCTGTGAAGGTCATGCAAGCTCTGATCGCTGGCCAGTTTCCTTCCACCTATCCACTCAGCTAATTACAACACGACCAGCCCTTAATAAGAGGAGAAACAGATTGCCAGCAATATCAGGGGTCCAACTTGACACCATTACCAGTATCAATAATGCTGCACTGCTCTTCCAAGAAGTGGTCTTTGAGGTGCTGTATTCAGTAACACCATTTCAGCATTCTTCAGGGCAGCTCCACCGCCGTTGTCTCTAAAGATATCACAGCTCATCCGTGAACATATCATCTTAACTGGCACTTAACCAGAAACCAAGCCACCAAGAGGTGGATCAATCTTTTGTATCGACAAGTGCAAGCTTATTTAACAGAGCATCACATCCAGCACTGGCAGTACAAACTCGCTACAACTGAACTGATACTCAAAATTGGGGGGGGGGTTCATCACTTCACCAAACAACATCCCCGATTTCCTCCTTTGGATATGCACCAACGCACCACATATACCCCAGATACCATAGCTAATGCATTGGCTGATCTTTTCCAACGCTATTTTCAATCTCTAGAGCGACCAATTAACTTTTGACATGTGCAGTTGGCTGAAGACATACTTCAGGTCTTCTTTGCCGATGATTCTCCCGAATACACAATTAGGCCAGTCATTAAGAGAAAGGTGCAGGGTTATCTGCGACGTCTTGCAAAAGTGAAACCACCTGGGCTTGATAACACTGGACCCCGAGCTCTCAAAGCACTGCTGGCAGTAGCGATTATTTATGTCACAGCGTTGTTCCAACGTCATCCTCACCCAGAAACACTATCCTCAAGCTTGGAAACATGTGGTTGTGATGGTGATCGCAAAGCAGGAGGAAGACAGAAAGAATCCTATCATTTATAGGCCCATCTATCTCCTCCCAGTGATAACAGGGTATTCGAACGTAACCTCATTTCATGACTCAGCCTGCATATGGACCAAGGCGGCACGTTATCTAACGAGCAATTTGGCTTCTGCCTGCAGCACTTGACCACTAAGTAGCTGTTATGCATTTTTGAGGAGGCTACCCTGTCTTTCAACAATAAATAATATTGTGGAGCCGTATTTTTGGATTGTCAAAGGCTTTTGATATCGTCTGGCACCATGCCCTGTTGTAAAAGTGCATCATGTAGGACTCTTGCCAGCATTTGTAAAACTCATCCACAGGTATCTTGAATACTGCACTTTCATCATTTGTGTTGGAGAGGATATGTCTGCCAAATGGGGTATTAAGATGGGGGACCTACAGCACTCTGTTTTAGGTCCATTGCTGTATATAGTCTACGCAGCAGACCATCCAAAGTTTCCAAGAGTCATCAACGACATTTACGCCAATGACACAGTGCTTCTAACGCGCAACATGGTCGGTTGCTGTGCATCGCTGACTGCAAGATGCTTGCCATCAGCTTAAGGAATGCTCTGTGGACTGGGGGTTTGGTTTCAATGTTGCCAAAAGCCAAGGTATGACCCTGACCAAGTGTCATGCACCAGCGGTCGATAATGTAGTGTTATTTGGGCGCCCAACTGAATGGACCAAAACTTAAAAGTACCTGGAGATCTTCTTAGACCAGAAACTCAACTAGAAGGAGCACAGTCTTCATGTGCATAAGGAAACAATGCAGAGTCTTGGTATGCTATAACCACTGCCCAATCAGAGGAATTCACTGTTGGTCAGTGGTGGTCTCTATGTCATGAACTACACCAGCGAAGTATGGGGAATGCAGCTCGTAGTTACATCAGTATGGGGTATCCAGAACAAAATTCTGAACTGACTTTCTGGCACACTACAAGCATGACATGACTGGCGAGCCCTGTCCTTGATAGCTACCAATGCCCCTTGAAAAGACTCTATGCCATATCGCGACTTTCCCGGAACCCCTCATCCTACAACTTGGGAGGAGGAACGACGCTCCTGACCGCTGCATCCAGCCAGTGCTGCAACTTCATCGGCATCGGTAGGTAGCACCCACCGACTTTGAGTTAACCTCAGATAAGGACACCAAACACATGAAACCAAAACATGTATTACACCTCAAGATTACAATAGGCTAAGCCCTAAGATTAATACTATGATAAGTTCGTTATGGATTTACTGGCCCAGACCAAAGACACATGCCTATTTGCCTCTTGAGTACCGTATGTTAAGTAGTTCTGTCACTCAGTTTCGTTACTCATAGTGACATATACAGCGTGTTACAATAAGGTACGGCCAGACTTTCAGGAAACATTACTCACACACAAAGAAAGAAAATATGTTATGTGGACATGTGTCCGCAAATGCTTACTTTCCATGTTAGAGCCCATTTTATTACTTCTCTTCAAATCACATTAATCATGGAATGGAAACACACAGCAACAGAACGTACCAGCGTGACTTCAAACACTTTGTTACAGGAAATGTTCAAAATGTCCTCCGTTAGCGAGGATACATGGATCCACCCTCCGTCGCATGCAATCCCTGATGCGCTGATGCGGCCCTGGAGAATGGAGTATTGTATCACAGCCGTCCACAATACGAGCACGAAGAGTCTCCACATTTGGTACCAGGGTTGCGTACACAAGACCTCTCAAATGCCCCCAGAAATGAAAATCAAGAGGGTTGAGGTCAGGAGAGCGTGGAGGCCATGGAATTGGTCCGCCTCTACCAATCCATCGGTCACCGAATCTGTTGTTGAGAAGCGTACGAACACTTCGACTGAAATGTGCAAGAGCTCCATCGTGCATGAACCACATGTTGTGTAGTACTTGTAAAGGCACATGATCTAGCAGCACAGGTAGAGTATCCCGTATGAAATTATGATAACGTGCTCCATTGAGCGTAGGTGGAAGAACATGGGGCCTAATCAAGACGTCACCAACAATGCCTGCCCAAACGTTCACAGAAAATCTGTGTTGATGACGTGATTGCACAATTGCGTGCGGATTCTCGTCAGCCCACACATGTTGATAGTGAAAGTTTACAATTTGATCACGTTGGAATGAAGCCTCATCCGTAAAGAGAACATTTGCACTGAAATGAGGATTGACACATTGTTGGATGAACCACTCGCAGAAGTGTACCCGTGGAGGCCAATCACCTGCTGATAGTGCCTGCACACGCTGTACATGGTACGGAAACAACTGGTTCTCCCGTAGCACTCTCCATACAGTGACGTGGTCAACGTCACCTTGTACAGCAGCAACTTCTCTGACGCTGACATTAGGGTTATCGTCAACTGCACGAAGAATTGCCTCGTATTGCAGGTGTCCTCGTCGTTCTAGGTCTACCCCAGTCGTGAGTCATAGGGTGGAATGTTCCGTGCACCCTAAGACGCCGATCAATTGCTTCAACGTCTTCCTGTCGCGACACCTTTGTTCTGGAAATCTGTCTCGATACAAACGTACCGCGCCACGGCTATTGCCCCGTGCTAATCCATATATCAAATGGGCATCTGCCAACTCCGCATTTGTAAACATTGTACTGACTACAAAACCACGTTCGTGATGAACACTAACGTGTTGATGCTACGTACTGACGTGCTTGATGTTAGTACTGTAGAGCAATGAGTCGCATGTCAACACAAGCACCGAAGTCAACATTACCTTCATTCAATTGGGTTAACTGGCGGTGAATCGAGGAAGTACAGTACATACTGACGAAACTAAAATGAGCTCTAACAATGAAATTAAACGTTTCCGGACGCATGTCCACATAACATCTTTTCTTTCTTTGTGTGTGAGGAATGTTTCCTGAAAGTTTGGTCGTACCTTTTTGTAACACCCTGTAGTGCTGCAGTTTGCAACTGGACATGTCATCCTGTCTCAGTCTGTCAAGCTCTGCTGTGAGCTAAATGCATTATATCTTGCCATTTGATGTAACCTGGGGTCCTGATATACACTTTGAGTGGATGTAAGGGGAGGACAATGAGTCCTCTTGCGCTATACACTCAAAACTTAAGCGTGCAAACACAGGAACAAGAGGCATATAAGTGAACAAGTGTGTACAGATTTGGATCTCTAATTTTTGATTCATTGTCTGTTCTGTTCCACATTACTACATTATCTGACTTTCTCGCTTCATTTCTGGCCTTACAGCATGATAGTCCTTTAATGGGTGCCTAATTTTTCTGTTTTCACTTGTGTCAGCAGTTGCATTGTGCCAAGCATCTGGATGTGAAGCGCACAGTAGTGATGTAGATGTAGATGGTGTTACTGTCCTCTTGCATATCACTATACACAAGGTGTTCTCAAACTTTTCGACTGATAGAACACTTTGATATTACTGTTACTTTGACTTTCTGGAAAAGTCGGGATATGGCGTAGAGTCTTCCCAAGGCGCGTTGGTAGCTTGATTTGAAGGTTGACAAAATTATTAAAAATGTTGTTGTATTAAGTGATTATTTCAGTTTTAAATCATAACCAGTAACATAGAGGTCATGCCAAAATTTTAAAAAATAACTTTTATTCTTGAAATGAATGGTTCAAATGGCTCTGAGCACTATGGGACTTAACTTCTGAGGTCAACAGTCCCCTAGAACCGTAGCGGTCACGCGGTTCCAGACTGTAGCGCCTAGAACCGCTCTGCCACTTCGGCCGGCTATCCTTGAAATGACGAAAACGTTTTTCAATGAGCACTTCTTCGCTTTCTGCGGACCATCAGCGTTCCGCAGAACACACGTTTGGGAAACCCTGCAGTATATAGAGTATTACACATGACCAAATATTTTGCCTGCTCTTTGGAATTTAGATTTCAATCTTCACCTACAATTAAATTTACAATGTCATTATTATTAGTGACTGCAATATCATTACTGTTACTAAAGCAGACAACTTCCAATTTTAACAACTTTCTCCAACAATAATGCAATTACTGTCGTTAGACTTAGCTATTGTAGACCCTTGACATCTTTTATTTATTTAGCTGCTTGGGATATACGTATATGGATCAGATCATATGCACAAACATAGAAAGTAAATGCTTCTTCAAGCATGAAATGAGAAGTCACAGTTTAGAGCTCTATCCAAAGAAACATCGTTTTATTGGATTGTGATATACTGCTTAAAATTTTGAAATACTCTCATTCTACTAGTAGTGCGATAAGACTGCTCCATGTTGTTACATGCTGCGTTCTTGCTATGGTTTCACCAAATTCGATGTCCCCTATGGTCCGTTGTATCTCTCCTCCCACTGTTCCTTGGCGGATCAATTATTTTTGTTGTAAAGGCAGTCTATTCATTCACGAGGGCAGTTTGAAAAGTTCGCGGAATCATCACCAGATGTCAGCGCTAGCACAAGGTTCCCGCACAGTAACAGGTCATCCATCCTTTATGAGTAAACACATGGTGTGTCAGTGTCCTGGGCAGAGAGTATGAAGAGTGAGGAGATTAGTGTTTAACGTCCCGCCGATAACGAGGTCATTAAAGATGGAACACAAGCTTGGGTCAGGGAAGGATGGAGAAGCATTTTAGGGAAATCAAGGAAACCCTAAATCAGGATGCCGGATACGTGGTTGGGCCGTCCCCCCCCCCCCCTACCCCAAATGCAAGTACAGTGTGCTAATCACCACGCCACCTCGCATGGTTTCTGGGTTGAAATCTGTGGTGTGGAAGTCTCTCTGTTGTTGTTCCCGTGTAGTGATTTGTGAAGATGGGCAAATTCGAGATACGAGCAATATTCCGTAAAGAAAGGCATGAAAGCAAAGGGAATTAATGCCAGTTTTCAGAACACACTGGGAGAATTTGCTTCTTCACATTCAACTGTTGTCAAGTGGGCAAACACGTTTAAATTTGGTTGTGGCAACCTAGATAATGACTTGGATAGCGGTTGGTCAAGATGTACCACTGCCACAGAAATTATTGCAGATATGAGCGAAACGGTCGTGCCGGCCGGAGTGGCCGAGCGGTTCTAGGCGTTACAGTCTGGAACCGCGCGACCGCTACGGTCGCAGGTTCGAATCCTGCCTTGGGCATGGATGTGTGTGATGTCCTTAGGTTAGTTAGGTTTAAGTAGTTCTAAGTTCTAGGGGACTTATGACCACAGCAGTTGAGTCCCATAGTGCTCAGAGCCATTTGAACCATTTTTGAAACGGTCGTGGAGGATTGCCGACTGAAAGTGCGAGAAATTGCCGAAGGTGTAGGCATGTCACTTCAGATAGAGTATATAATTTTAACAGTGGAACTGGATATATGAAAAATTAACTGGTTGTTGTGTGCCACGAGTCTTAACGCAGGATCGAAAACGCTCAGGGTGATAGTGTCCGAAAAATTAGTTGCCCATTTTGAGAGCATCAGAGAAGTTTTTTGCGCCGATCTGTGGCCACAGATGGAACTTGGATCCACTACTATATTCCAGAGCCAAAACAATAGTCAAAGCAGTGAAAATATGTTGATTCAGCACCACCAAAGAGAGGAAGGGCAATACGGCCAGAAAGGTCATAGTCAGTTTTCTTGGATGCAAAAGGGATTCTGATGATAGATTATCTAGCCACTGGTCAAACAATCAGGGACAATGCTATGTTAACATGATGTACCAACTACAGCAAAATATAGGCAAAGAAAGGCCATGTCTGGCAAGGAAGAATATAATCTTTGAACAAGACAACGCATGCACAAACACAAGTGTCGTTCCCATGGCGAAAATACGAGCACATGAACTAAGGAACGAATAGTCGACAAACTCACCTTATTCTCTTTATTTGGCTCCATCAGACTTCCACCTCTTCCCAAGCTCAAAATTTTCCTCGGTGGAAGGAGATTCTCTTCATACGAGGAACTTACAGCCGAGGTTGGCAGGTATTTTGCAGGCCTGGAGGAATCAAATTTTCGAGATGGGATCAAGGCAATGGAATATTACTGGGTCAAGTGCATTAGTGTACAGGGAGAATACACTGAAAAATGAAAGAGTTTCCCTGAGAACAATCATTTCTTTCTATTCCATTCGGAAAACTTTTCAAACTACCCTCATGAGAATGGATAATGACAATTATGATACATGTATAGTATCACTTAGAGTCACGAATTCATTCGTCATCCAGCGCCCAACAAAGATTCACGGTAAGGCCCAATGGACTGCAAATTGCCCTTTGTGGCGGATTAAGTTGGGTTGCAGTGGTGCTGCTAACTGGTTAACATTCATGATGTCATAAAAAACGCAGCTTGGTCGTTAAGCAAAAAACTGACAGACATCTCTGCAGTCGTCGAAGTTTTCTCACGGTACTGTGGCCCTTCGTAGCTGTAATATTCAAAATGAATTTCGTAGCCAAGGGTTCATCTGCATCTACATGGAAACTCTGCAAATCACACTTATGTGCCTGGAACAGGGTTCATCGAACAACCTTCACAATAATTCTTTATTATTCCGGTCTCGAACACTCGCGGGAAAAACGAGCACCTATACCTTTCCGTGAGCGCTCTGATTTCCCTTATTTTATATAGATGGTCGTTTTTCCCTATATAGGTCGGCGTCAACAAAATATTTTCGCATTCGGAAAGAGTTTGTCCAATTTCGCATACGAAACTTCTTGTTGCCACCAGAGCTTTGTTCTTCATAAAAGTTTATTGATGCACTTGGTTCGAGATGTCATATTTTTTCGGTGGAAGAGAAAGACAATGCCTCTGAAAAAGGTGTGACCAGTTTGCAAATGCGAAATAGATAAGAAAAACACTCCATTACATTGCCAGTTACATGTAATTAATATGAAGGCATAGACTTTGAGATTAGCAGTACAATTTTCGAAACCATTGAAGACCCAAAGCAAAAATGAAACTAATTCTATGTTTGCAAACCGGCATATTACAAGAACAATTAAAGAGGTTGTCTCCAAAGGATCAGTAATATGGGAATGTAGGCAACAGGAGTGGGCTGGGGTAAAGATGGATGGTGATGTCAGTTGCCTCACATATGCAAAAGACAAAGTGTTACTAAGTGAATAAAAACATTAGTTGAAAGAAATGTGTCAGAAAATGGACAAGTAAACGCAGAAAGTTGCGTTAAAGCTGACTCAAGAAAAAACAGAGTTTGTGCACTTAGGAAGAAGACAAGAATAGGAGGAATTTATTGAGATAGATGACATGATGTGCAAGAGTGTTCATCAGTTCAAATATTTGGAATCTTGATTTACAATGTGTCTTAGTTGGTACTCATGTCTCTGCTACACACTGCAATGCATATTTCTTTACTGACCTACAACTATCCTCTAGTCTTCAGATTTATTATTCCGTCACACAACACAGGTCATGACCTTTTACAGTTCATCTAACCTATCTACATTCTATGGGATGACACCATATCTCAGTTTCTATCACTAGACTTTGTTGATTCCAAGTAGTTAAAACTATCTACTTGCTTCAAGTTTCTGTTGATCCATTGTGGACATGGGACAGCGGCTGGTCAAGTATTTAACAATGAGAATCGCCAACAGCCGTGTAGTTGAGATGTTATTTTATTTTGTTCTTACTACCAGTTTCGATATTCGATTATGACATCTTCAGGCCCTGCATCCATTGCAGTACGAACGAAATGTGTGTATTCCCTCAGGGAGACGCTCAGCTTAAACTTAATATCAGTAAACACTAAGATGAGAATCTATAATACAGTGATATGCCCTGCCGTCATTTAGGATTCAGAAACCTGGACCAGGACTAAACGAGAAAAGGAAAAACTATTAATATTTGAAAGAAGAGTAATGAGAAAGATATGGGAACCACTCTTAGGTAAAGGAGTAAGGAGGAGGAGGAGGAAGAAATCTACCTCTAGATGCAACAACCAACAATCCTACAGAGGCTGAAGAGTGGAAAAATCCAGTGGGCTGGCCAGGTAGCCCATATGCCAGAAGAAAGACAGGTGAAGGAGGCACTTGAGGGGAAACCAAACACCAGACGCCCCATACAACGACCAAGACAGCGCTGGATGGTCGACCTGCGAAGGACCTGGGAACCCTGAGGATTGAAGACACCTGGAGGAACCGAGCACAAAACAGAAACTAATGTGAAAGTACTGCGTGGTCTGCAGAGCCTGTGATCGTTGTATATGAATATCAGTCATACCAAATAAGGCTAACAGGGAATACTAACCAAACCTTAGGACTGGCTTACCCAGTTTAAAGTAGACTCTATATCATGGCGCAACTTTATCTCTCACGTAAGTAAATCATTGCCGAAGTGAAAGTAGCGATGAATGAAATAAATCATAGGATCCATATGACACTGAATACCAGGCATGTATGTTCGTAGTTCAGTATTTACTGAATGAGCCTCTGATCCTGACAGGTACTACCAGTTACACATAGACATACATAGCCATTTACTATTGGGAACTCATTTCTTTCTATAAACTTCATGTTACTTGGAAGTATGAAGTTGGCAGGGTCTCAGTTACGACATGAGGGAAGGGAGCAACAGCGTCCAAATTTTGCAATGAAAATGCCACTTGAAGATGTAACGAGCTGCTTTACCTCGCTGATGTGTTTTTAGACCTTTCCTTTTCATTATTTATGTAAACGGTTTACCCACAGTTGTTCCATGTGATGCATTGCTATAGGCAGGTAACATAACCCTCATCGCATTTGATACCAATCTTTAAAATATGCAACACAGCATGGTGGTAGCGGTGGAGAAGTGTACTACCTGATTTGAGGAACATTTACTGCAAAACAGCAACAATAAAACTGAAAACATTGTGTTCAATGCGAATACTCCCAGTCATGATAAGAAGAATTAAGACTTCACACAGAGCAAAAGCTCAGTTTGGATACCCACAGAGGTAGACTAACAGATGTCACCTATACAAGCTGACGAGCATAACTTCTATTACATGAGTATTTTATTTTCTTCTACTCCCACAAGAGGAGTGGAATACTTTCCTAGGGTAATTCTGTAGGCTCAACGATAGTGTTTAAAAGGCAAAAGAAGCTATTAGGTACGTTGCAAGACTTTGGTCATGCGAGTCATATAGAGATTGTTTCCAATAACTAAGTGGTTTGTACACTGGATGACAAAAAAAAATAAAGACGCAGGAAGGGAGGAGGAAACTAAATGAAACCTCATTGGTGGAGAGGGCATGTGATATTATTTCAGTGATTACAAAATAGATTCAAATTTATAAAGAATATGGTAGTATGAGCCCACTTATAAGAATGTAGCTGCACTGATTCGGTGAGAAGGATATCATAAAGCCATTGTATCCTCTCCTGAGGCTATCTGGCCCACAACTTTTATAACTGCTCCTTGATATCCTGGATACTGCCTGTGGGATGGAATGATGGAACTGGCATCTGAGCTGGCCCCATACATTTTCTATCAGGGACAGATCTGGCGATCTTGCTGGCCATGGGAGTACCTCAACAGAAAGCAAGCAGTTCATAGAGACACATGAAAAGAGTGGACGCGCATTGTCCTGCTGAAAAATGGCTCCATAACACCTCATAGATAACACATGACAACGCTGGATGTTGTAACGTACCACTGTGCCACTGGAGGTCCCTCGATCACTACCAGCCATGACTTGAAGTCATATCTGATGGCTCCCCACACCATGTTGCCAAGAGTAACACGACTGTGCCTCTCCGAAATATTGGAAGAATGAGACCTCTCACCAGGACGCCGCCATACTCACCAACGATGGTCATCCCGGTCAGTGCAGAACCGCAATTCATCGCTGAATACAATGTGATGCCATTCATTGCAGTCTGTGGTTCCCAGTCACATCACCACTCTAAACATATTCAGTTGCGTTTTTGCGTTAATGGGAGTCTATGCATGGGGCGGTAATTCCTTAGTCTGACTGCTACTAGTCTATGGGATGACACAGAATGTTGTATGGAGTCCATTATTTGTTCTCGGATGGCGATGTAGATAAGAAAGACTATAATGTGCTTGGTGCACAGCATAGCGATCCTCTCTTGTGGTTACACGTCATCGATTGGAACCTTGACGACGAATATGCTTGTCCTCACATTTCCATGCAGTCCAGCTTTGGGTTACTGTCACATCTGAATGCTCCAAAAGTCTGGATACTGCTTGATAAAACCAGCCGGTCAAATATAGGTCTATAATGACGTCCCTTTCAAACTCTACCAGGTGCTGATAACGCTGCCTCATACGAGTATGTGCATCTCCGTGTCCTTCAGGTGGTCACTCGACATCTCACGTTGTTCACGCTCCTTACATACCCTTGCAGGCCTGGTGACAGTGTACTAACACACTGTGGTGGCCGTCTTACCTGTCACAGAGAATTGCAATTCTAATCGTTTACATACTTGCTAGCCAACGGCCTTGCCGCAGTGGTAACACTGGTTCCCGTCAGATCACCGCAATTAAGCGCTGTTTGGCTGGGCTAGCACCTGACCTGGATGGGTGACCATCCGGTCTGCCGAGCGCTGTTGGCAAGCGGGGTGCACTCAGCCCTTGTGAGGCAAACTGAGGAATTACTTGATTGAATAGTAGCGGCTCCGATCTCGGAAACTGACATACGGCCGGGAGAGCAGTGTGCTGACCACATGCCCCTCCATATCCGCATCCAGTGACGCCTGTGGGCTGAGGATGACATGGCGGCCAGTCGGTACCTTTGGGCCTTCATGGCGTGTGTGGGAGGAGACATACCTGCTGCTGGTCTGTATGTGTACAAAGTTACATTGACCTCTGACCATGTCTTCTGGGTGCTTCGTCTTTCTTGTCAAGGAACGTGAATCTGTAACTGCCTTACCATAACAGCTAACGGATTGCAAGCAAATAAATTGAAAACTAGTATTGTGAAATGGATGAATAGTAAAAGGATTTAATTCTTCTCTAGAGTAACCTGAGTGTGCGGCAGATTTCTTAAGAGAATGAACTACAAATGAACAACAGGCCATATACATTACTGGCCATTAAAATTGCTACACCAAGAAGAAATGCAGATGATAAACGAGTATTCATTGGGCAACTATATTATACTAGAACTGACATGTGATTACATTTTCACGCAATTTGGGTGCATAGATCCTGAGAAATCAGTACCCAGAACAACCACCTCTGGCCGTAATAACGGCCTTGATACGCCTGGACATTGAGTCAAACACAGCTTGGATGGCATGTACAGGTACAGCTGCCCATGCAGCTTCAACACGATACCACAGTTCATCAAGAGTAGTGACTGGCGTATTGTGACGAGCCAGCTGCTCGGCCACCATTCACCAGACGTTTCAATTGGTGAGAGATCTGGAGAATGTGGTGGCCAGGGCAGCAGTCGAACATTTTCTGTACCCAGAAAGGCCCATACAGGACCTGCAACGTGCGGTCGTGCATTATCATGCGGAAATGTAGGGTTTCGCAGGGATCGAATGAAGGGTAGAGCCACGGGTCGTAACACATCTGAAATGTAACGTCCACTGTTCAAAGTGCCGTCAGTGCGAACAAGAGGTGACCGAGACGTGTGACCAATGCCACCCCATACCATCACGCCGGGTGATGCGCCATTATGGCGATGACGAATACACGCTTCCAATGTGCGTTCACCGCGATGTCGCCAAACACGGATGCGACCATCATGATGCTGTAATCAGCACCTGGATTCATCCGAAAAAATGACATATTGCCATTCGTGCACCCAGCTTCGTCGTTGAGCACACCATCGCAGGCGCTCCTGTCTGTGATGCAGTGTCAAGGGTAACCACAACCATGGTCTCCGAGCTGATAGTCCATACGGCTGCAAACGTCGTCGAACTGTTCGTGCAGATGGTTGTTGTCTTGCAAACATCCCCATCTGTTGACTCAGGGATCGAGACGTGGCTGCACGACCCGTTACAGCCATGCGGTTAAGATGCCTGTCATCTCGACTGCTAATGATACGAGGCCGTTGGGATCCAGCACGGCGTTCCGTATTACCCTCCTGAACCCACCGATTCCATATTCTGCTAACAGTGATTGGATCTCGACCAACGCGAGCAGCAATGTTGCGATACGGTAAATCGCAATCGCGATAGGCTACAGTCCGACCTTTATCAAAGTCGGATAGGTGATGGTACGCATTTCTCCTCCTTGCACGAGGCATCACAACAACGTTTCACCAGGCAATGGCGGTCAACTGCTGTTTCTGTATGAGAAATCGGTTGGAAACTTTCCTCATGTCAGCACGTTGTAGGTGTCGCCACCGTTCCAACCTTGTGTGAATGCTCTGAAAAGCTAATCATTTGCATATCACAGCATCTTCTTCCTGTCGGTTAAATTTCGCGTCTGTAGCACGTTATCTTCGTGGTGTAGCAATTTTAATGGCCAGTAGTGTATATGTGTCATTATGTGTAACTGTATTATTAATGCCTTGTACTTATTGTCAATTAACTGTGTAATTACCTACTTACTATGTCGTATATATATATTGTAATTGTTCTAGAATGTAATTAGTCATTGTTATTGTCATTTACTTAATTATATAGTATACCTATTTTGTACTTCGTGACATTTGCCTAAGATTTGCTATTATTGACTTTTGATGTCACCAGTTGCCTTTAAATCTGGGCAGAGATTGATAAAGCATTTAGAGAATCCGCACAAAATATGAAATACCATCGGAAATGCACGCTTGAAAATAAATGTAGACGTTAGCCGTGCCTGCAGGTTGCGCTGTTGTATTTGACCATGAACAGCACTTGTGTAATGTCCTCAGTACATTGCAAGTGTCAGTCATGGTCAGAACAGGGTTCTGGGTTATACCATCGCTAAGTGAATTCGAACTTGGGAAACTTGTTGGTGCTCGTGTGGTGGGTGTTTCCGTAACCAAGGTAGCCAAAGTGTTTGATGTTTCAAAAGGAACCGTATCGAAGATTTATACCGCGTGCAGGGAAAGTGGAAAAACATCACCCGCTAAACCACTATGCGGACGAAAGTGTTTGTTGAGTGTTAGTGACAGACGGTAATTGAACAGGCTTGTGCGGAAAAATAAGAGGACGACCAGTGCAGAACTGAATGTAGCGCTGGCGAACCTTGTCAGTATCAAAACAACACGAAGGGAGCTCCATAAGCAGGGAATTGCAGGGTGAGTTGTAATTCCAAAACCACTCATCAGTGATGGAAATGCTCCTAACAGCAAAATATGCTGCCGAAGCTGTAAAACCTGGACTATAGAGCAATGGAAGATAGTTATTTGGTCAGAGAAGTTTTTTTTTTCACACTGCTCTAACTTCTGGCCGAGTTTACATCCCAAGAGTGAATCATGGCAGCAGTTCAGTGATGATCTGGGTAACCATATTGTGGTATTACATGGGCCCCATATTACTCTGGAAGCTCACCTTACTGCCAAGGATTGCGCGATGATTTCAGCTGATCAGGTGCATCTACTGACAATGTATGTTCCCATAGTGATGCTGTGTTATCGGGTTGACATACTAGCACAACTCTAACCTGCAGCTACGCAGAATAGCTACCGCTGTATGTGTTGCATCAACGATATGGGGCCGCCAGGCTACACGGGGCCCGACGTGTATTAGCAAAAATTCGTAAAATACTTTCCACAATCTCTCTTAAGGTGAACGCTTAATTGAGTCTTATGACGTACCCTAAACGCTTAATTAACTGGGCGTCTAAATGTTGGCAACACTGAACGTCTCAGATTTCCCGTGGCGCACGTCAGCAGGTAACAATGATTACGGTATTTCTCCTTTTCACTTTAATGAGAACAATCTGATGCTTTTTTATTTCAATCTTCGCACGCGGTTCACGACGTTCAGACGCTGTAAATCTAGTGACTATCGTTAATAAATTTAATTGTGAAAGAAATGAGTGAAAGAAAGAGAAATTACCCCAGCGGAACTATGAATGGAAGAAATAAACAGTAGAAGGAGGAAGTTATAAAGAAAATGTCCATAATTTCTTAATTTACTCTGCAATGGCAAGTATTAAAAAATACTTTTGTTTATGGTTTAGGTCACGTTATGTAGCGTTCTACGCTGTGTAACGTGGGATTCGTAAGTATCATTAGACGTCGTCGCGGAAATGTACAACACATTTAATTTTATTTGAATTATGGTAACAAACCGTAGGCTTAGATCAAGGGCGCGCATGTGATGCATGTCACTCGGGAGCAGCGACTTGTGGAAAGTTGCATCTAGGTTTGTCGTCTAGGCGGACAAATTGCACTAGGTAAATATATGCGAGCAGCGCGTTCGTTAGATTTATACACACGCAGTAAGCATCTTTATAAGAAAATACATTCCATAATTTTATATACACAAGTTTTCCCACATTAGGTGTACGTACATGGATGTTTAATTTTACGCGCTTCGTGCAGACTGTGTTAATTAAATACATTTTTTATCATGCGCAGTTAATAAGATTTTGATACATTAAATTTGTTTATAATAGTAAGTTTTGTATCAGGAAGAGATCTCTTAAAGCCAACACATCTGGTGTGGAAATGGCGATGAAAAATAAAATCAGTCAATTTAGATTTTCAGAAGAACACATTTAATACAATAAAATTTTAATCAATATAATACGGCATTACTGTTTAACATCGTTAGCACGAAATCGCTCTAGACGAACTCATGGTTAAAGCGAAAAAAATTTGGTCCAGGCAGGAATACATTAGTTCTAATATTGAATTTTATCGGTCAACATGAATTTCGATTAAAGCGAATTACGAACTCTTTTTCAGTCCCAAGCGCAACTAAATTTCAACATAAACTTCCAACTTTACAGTCAATTATTTCCGAAATGATTGCAAGAAATGTAACTACAGAGTTAGCAACCCTTTGTTGACTCGTTTATAACGTATCATTGCTCGGGAGTCGCAATTATCAGCCTGCCCCGGATCTATGATATTTCCGAACGGGGTCAAAAACTTGATAGTGGCGCTCCCAACCCCTCGAGCGTTGTAGACAGGACTTCAAAAATTTGAAAAAAATATTTGTTAAACATATGTTAGTTTTGTGGAGCACATCTTTCTGAAGAGTTTCATATATAAAATATATACACTATGTGATCAAAAGTATCCGGACACCTGGCTGAAAATGACTTGCAAGTTCGTGGCACCCTCCAACAGTAATGTTGGAATTCAATGTGGTGTTATCCCACCCTTAGCCTTGATGACAGCTTCCACTCTCACAGGCATACGTTCAATCAGGTGCTGGAAGGTTTCTTGGGGAATAGCAGCTCACTCTTAATGGAGTGCTGCACTGAGGAGAGGTATCGATGTCGGTCAGCGAGGCGTGACACGAAGTCGGTGTTCCAAAACATCCCAACTGTGTTCTGTAGGATTCAGGTCAGGACTCTGTGCAGGACAGTCCATTACTGGGATGTTATTGTCGTGTAACTACTCCACCACAGGCCGTACCTTATGAACAGGTGGCGATCGTGTTGAAAGATGCAGTCGCCGTCCCCGAATTGCTCTTCAGCAGTGGGAAGCAATAAGGTGCTTAAAACATCAATGTAGGCTTGTACTGTGATAGTGCCACGCAAAACAACAATGGGTGCAAGCTCCCTCCATGGAAAACACGACCACACCATAACACCACAGCCTCCGAATTTTACTGTTGGCACTACAAAAACTGGCAGACTACGTTCAGCGGGCATTCGCCATATCCACACCCCGCCATCGGATCGCCACATTGTGTACCGTGATCTGTCACCTCACACAACGTTTTTCCACTGTTCAATCGTCCAATGTTTACGCTCCTCACACCAAGGGAGGCGTCGTTTGGCATTTACTGGCGTGATACGTGGCTTATGAGTAGCCGCTCGACCATGAAATCCAACTTTTCTCACTTCCCGCCTAATTTTCATAGTACTTGCAGTGGATCCTGATGCAGTTTGGAATTCTTGTGTGATGGTCTGGATAGATGTCTGCCTCTTACACATTGCGACCCTCTTCAACAGTCAGTGGTCTCTGTCAGTCAACAGATGAGGTCGTCCTGTACGCTTTTTTGCCGTACGTGTTCCTACTCGTTTCCACTTCACTATCACATCGGAAACAGAGGGCCTAGGGATGTTTATGAGTGTGGAAATCTCGCGTACTGAGATAAGACACAAGTGACACCTAGTCACCTGACCATGTTCGAAGTCCGTGAGTTCCGCGGATCGCCCCATTCTGCTCCCTCACGATGTCTAATGACTACTGAGGTCGCTGATGTAGAGTACATGGCAGAAGTTGCAGCACAATGCACATAATATGGAAAACGTATGTTTTTGGGGGTGTCTGGATACTTTTGATCACATAGTGTAAGTTCGAGGAAATGTAAGACATGTTACTCGGTCTTAAGTGTACCAAAGTGCAGTGCCCCGCCTCTTCAAAAAGCATTCTTCTATCGCACGTCACTGTATTTCGCTCTGTAGGATTCATATGTGTGTGATTTGTAATGGAAGCCATCAAGCCTATTTTCAGGACAGTGGAAATTAAAATTTCCTGTGGTGCCTCCCCTGCTCGCAGTCGGCTGGTTTGACATCCTAGCCCCCTTTAAAGAAACTCACAATTAATACTGGGTGGGATTATTTGTAACCGGAGAATAAAAAGTCTTCAGAAAATTTGCACTCTTTATTGTCTATTAGCCAATAACTTTCTCTTATGTGCGACATAAAATTAAATATAGTAAACATAAAACCAGGAAAAATATGAGACAAGCAAGACAGTACACATTTCTTCAATCCTTAGTTCCCAGCATTTATTCTCTCTAATCTTCTTGTAGTTTTACACGGCGTGCTTTCCTTTCTGCGAATGAATCCATTACCTCATCAAAGTTCGTGAAATGTTTCGCCAAATGAAAACTCAAAATATCGTTGTCTAATACTGAAAAAGGCTGTTAATTCGAATAGTAGCCAAGATTGCTGTTGTTTCTCGATTTGATTACGTCTGTTTTGTCACTGTCTGCTAGATAAAACGAAATAGGCTTTTCTAATATTGCGGCAGTTGAAACGCACACCAAATAAGCGAGACAGTTTCGGCGCAAATGGTAGTTTTTATCTACCTCATTTACATAAATAACACGACAGAATATAATTCATGAAGTGCCAATATCAAATGTCTTAGAATGACTCATTCATTACAGCAGCAGTGGGTGTTATACAGAAAATATCCTTGCTAAATTATTGAATACTATTTGTGCATACACTCTTGCAGTTCTTGGGCATATATAAATAATGTTTTTGTGATGTGATTATTATTAATTATATTGAAGGTATATATCACAGTCTAACATAACAGTCACGTCACTCACTGCTGTAAAAGTTACCATTTGACAGGAGAGCTTCTGTGAAAGTTGGAAAGTAGGAGACGAGGTACTGGCGGAAGTAAAGCTGTGAGGACGGGGCGTGAGTCGTGCTTGGGTAGCTCAGATGGTCAGCCGGCAAGGTAGCTCAGCGTGTTCGGTCAGAGGGTTGAGCTACCCTCTGTAATAAAAAAAACTGAGTGAACGGATCAACGAACAACCTGAACGAGTGTCATCGGACGTCCGCCACGAACAGTCAACAAACAATATAGAACAAAATGAGATTTAAAAAAAAAAAGATGGTAGAGCACCTGCCTGCAAAAGGCAAAGGTCACGAGTTCAAGTCTCGGTCCGGCACACAGCTTTAATCTGCCAGGAGGCTTCATATCAGCACACACTCCGCTGCAGAGTGAAAATCTCATTCTGGATACATTTGTTTATTTCATTTTATTTTATCTTAATTACATCAGAGAACTGAAACAATAAAAAAATTGTCTCTTGTGCATGTTGTCCAGTGTCATAAACACCTTTTTAATAATAATGCTGGCTGTTCCCCTGCCAGTACGAATGAAGCCTCCAGTGGACAGAAACAAATCATCAGAGGGAAAATATTTTAGTGTCTGTAGTAGCTGGTTCATTGGTAGAACACAGTCATTTCTGAAAGCAAGAAAAGAATGATGAGACAATTCAAAAGAAATTTAAAAACATAATATGCAGCCACTCCTTCCACTGTTGTGATTTTTGTATACCCAATAACTAAAGATTCCTGTTAACTGAATGAAAAGTACCTATGTTCTTGTCACACAGAGATAATTACTTTATGATAAATAAGTGTGTGGTTATGTGTGTTGCTGAGAAATGCAACAGCTGTCTGCTATAGCTTTCTTTTTTTGAAAAAAACAGAAACACTACTTTCCTATTAATCTTACTGTGTTAAACTTAGTCTGAGTAAGAACAAATAGTTCACTGGCTTCAGTTAATAATGGTACGTGGGAGGTAAACTTCTTACTCTGAAGCATTAATGGGCTAGTAATCCTAACAATTTCAATAAAAGGTGGAAATTTGTTTTGGCAATGCTGTGTTTTTTACAAAAAGGAGCATTCCCAATAGAAAACATAGTGGAACAATATTTTCTGCTGTTGGTGAGCTTGGGACACTATTGTTTTGTCAAAACGTTTTGCAACATTAAAAATCGATGTTTCGTCAAAAACAGAAAAAGGTGTTAATGCAAATTGTACACATAGTAGGTGCGGTTTTTCAATTGGGTTTAAGTCTATAATGGCACTGTCTGGAAAAAAAAAACCGAAGTAGTTCTTTTCGCTACTGCAGCAATTGTAACACACACCAGATAAACAAGACTGTTTTTGTACGAATCCTCATTTTAATGTGGCTGATTACATAAATAACAAGACAGGATTCACGAGATACTGAAATCGAATGCATATTACTACAAATAAACAGTATTATTTAAGAAAACAGAGAAATAGTCTCACCTGTACGTCACATGCTCCAGTTTCTCACAAGACAGACAAGACGAAGTACGGCTTCCTTTGATAAGCAAAGTCTGGATATAAATTCGGAATCGGTGTCTTCACTCCTTCTTTTCCTTCCTCATTCTCATGAACAGTTCAGCCAAAATCTCGGGATTGCTGACTGTATCTGTCACTATCCCTGCCATCTAGAAAAATTATTCCCCAGTTAATCTCTCTAACCAGCCAGAAATCGCCGGTTAAGTTATCTCGACTTTATTCTCCGGTTAGGCGTTATTCCGGGTTCGTACAACGCGTCTCTCGCGCTATTCCGAGAATAGAGCTTAACCAGCTGCTAACCGGAGATTGTACAACTGGCGCTCATTGGTGTACCGATACCTGTTATTCCAGTTAGCCGTTTGTTTCAACTCTGGAAGTCTGATGAATCTACGGATTTCGTTAGTAGTCATAACAACGCTGATCATTCGCTCACTCAATCAGCCACATAAACGAACAGCAATGGGCATTCACCCGTTCCGGTTTATTCTGCTCAGCTATTACACCCCTGTCCCCGTTTGTCTGCGGGAAAGTTTTTTTTATTTCTAGATGCAAGGATTCCCTGGTAGAGACATCATGTACACTATGCAGGCACTCAAAAATTAACTAATGGTTCGTTCAGAAATCAGCTTTTAATGTTTTCAAAAATGTTTTCAAACAGGGGTATGTTTCAAAATCATATTGATAATCGATAGACGAACGTGCACTGGATGCTAGGCGCTTTGTGAAATAAGGTTTTCTTCTTCAAGAATATGAATTTGGCGCACTCTGAAATTGCCGCCCTGGGCAGGTACCCCGGTTTGCACTTCACCCCCCCCCCCCAAAGATCCGGGCCTGTTATCAGCTTGTACGGTACATTTAACGAAATACTATAAAAGTATGTTTTACCAGATATTTGCGCTTGTCAAGAGCAATGAAAAAAAAAGCTGATACCTCCAAAAGCAAAAGTACCTTGTGAGAACTGGCCCGATGGAAAATTCGTGATAAGTAAGGACGATAATCGAATTTTTCGAGTAAGATCGACGAATATATGGATTATAGGTTAGATGGAAACGGCTGAGTCTGCGATTTAAATTCCAGGATGGTATGTTCGATGTGTTGACTTTGCTGGTTACATATTCCCCAAGGCCATTAATTTCGTCTTAGAGCTGCGACAAATATTTGTTTCTTCTCTTGACGCGCCTTGGACATCATAGGTCAACATGCTTACATAGTATTTATTACAACATTCATTTACCACGAATGGAAAATACGAAAAATTTACTCACCAAAGAAAAGAAAGGCACATCTTATATCGAAAAAGAACAGGAACACTACAGTATACGTACATAAGTAACACTTCGCAAAAGTGTATCATGAATGAACAGAAATATTTCTCGATATACACCAAACTCACAGAGGATTACAAATGCGAAGAGCGCAAGTACCACAGTCTAACACAACAGTTGCCACACTTCGCCTCGATTTTGTTGCCTACTGCACCAGCAGCGCGCCAAGCGGCCAGTAAGTAAAACTGTTCAGTTCCGTGCGATCGTGAAAGCGAATAGTAGTCGTTTATTTTGGTTCGTACAACGGGTTCTACAGACCGGAACGTCCGTAGCGCAATAAATTGCTGCAACAACAACAAGAAGAAAGACATCATATGTCCTTTTTTAAGTTTCTTAAGGACCCTCAGAGGTATATATCCCATGTTACTAAACTGTTTTGTCAGGAGTCGCTTGCAAACTATATGTATATTAATGATTAATGCTGCGTTTTAGTAGCAGAAAATAGCTAGTGAATAGCAAAGGAAAAGATCTTATAAAAAAAGACCCTGTTTACCTTTATAATAATGTTAAGTTTTGTTCGCTACAATTCGAAGTAAACCAATTCATGAAAGCAAACAAAAGTAAACTCGTGTGAAATGCAGTACCCACACTGTTTGACGTCCCAAATAAGCCACTTCAACTGACGATGAAGAGGAAATTGCCACAAAGGTTCTACAATCCGTCTAGAGCTGTAAAACAGTCCTATGGCACAGAAGCTTTCCGTATGTCAGTGCCAGATTCATCTGAATTGTCAACACACACCTGCTTTGAGGATGAAGTGGTTAGATTAAGTGCAGTTATTTGTGTCTTGCAAAACCGCGTGAAATGTTAGAGTGTGCAAATCGCTAGACTTCGTGCAAAACTATTATCGCACAAGGAAAGTGCATATCATTTTGAGTACAGACAGCAACAGAAGCTGTATCAGAAGGATCAAATGAAGACGGACAAACAACTTTTGAAGACTATACGATCCCGATATTTAAAAAAAAAATGCCTTTCACTTGTTGTTAAGCCAGATTAGCATGCAACTGAAGGAGAAATCTGTTGCAAGATGGAAGACGTAAATAAGATATTTGCTCTAAATTTATTATATTATAGCACTCAGGCATACACGTTTTGTCAGAATGTTTTATGCTCTCATCAGTGCGTACATTACAGAGGTATGTGGAAGGCATACAAATAAAATGTGAGGTAAGTGACAGTATATTCCACCTTTTAAAGTAGAAGGCACAGCATTTCTCCGATACTGATAAAATAGTGATTATGTCATTGGATAAAATGTCTCTAATGGCAAATTTAACTCGTGACAACGCTTCTGACGCTGAGGACTTGAGGTTTACACGCACAGCATATTTCTCCCAACATTTGGTAGTTGATTGTCCCACTTAGAATAATATAAAAATGAGGTCGTACTTGTGACAACAGTCGACAATGGCTAAAACACGGTAGGACTTCGGAATGACAAAAGGGGCATCCATCTCTTTTGCACGTAGAAATATATGTCTGTGCTTCTTACATGTAAATCAATATGGTAAGCTGCAGTTCTATCCAGCATCACAAGTGTTTCTTCACGAACGAGTTGTAGCTTGCCACTGGATTCAAGATTTTTTATCCCTACTTGCAGTTATTTTAGAATCATTTTTAAAAACATTACATCTTCTGATATTACACAAACTCTTGGAGGCAAAAAAATAATTCAAATATTTCGTAAATCACCTCGGAAAGGGATGAAAAACAAACATTATGCTTACGACGCATCTGAAGTTCTACTTTCTCGCCACTTGGAACGCTAGTGTCGCTCCGGCTGCCAAAAGGTAATAACTTTTACAGCAGTGAGTGTCACGACTGTCACGTCAGACTTAGACAAATACAGAGAGGTTAGTCGAGGCACATTGCAGTTTTGCAGCTATCGCAAATTGATATTTGTGTAGAACATTTTTTGCAAACAAATCACTAACAGTCTTTCGTAACTCACAGGCCAACCACTATTAACGTGCACTGGTGCCTGTGCAGCGGCGAATTCTATTTTACATTACGTTTTAAAGTAAGTGTACTACTTTAAGTGTCTGGTACAGACTTGGACCACTCGGTCCCAGAAAGCCCGGTATGCAATTATTTTATTCACTTTTTGATGATCTCCCTATGTTCTGAAGGAATCTCCCTGTGGTGCTTAGAACTCTTCGTGCTGCTTTGAAACAGAAGCCAATGTATGCAGTGATCATTTGTGTTGTGCTACAGTATCGGTTACGCCATGTATGTTTTATTGTTGTTATTATCGCTTTGTTGAGCGCTAAGTTGAATTTCTAATATTTCTAGATGGCTGAGGAACGATTCCCTGGCACATTATCTATTACTTTTTCAATGCCTCAAGGGCACGTAACAGGATTGTGTAAGTTTAATAAGTGCTGCATTTCATATGTAAGTCTTCTGTTACTCATGAGGTCTCTGTATCACAATTGGGTTACTTTAATGGCATATTCTGTGGTAGAAAAATGTACCACATACGAGTATCAATGATTATGCAAAGAAAGTGCTTCCACGAAATATCATTTGCATTCGTTGAGTCTCCATCATAACAGTCGTGCGGAACCCAGGAAAATGGTGTATATGTTTTGCTTGCACTGAATAAGATGGCGCAAATTGGACCTATGTATTTCAGTCCTTCCACCGCACTATTGTTCATCCGCCTTCTACACCTGCCCCACCCCCCACCGCAGCACTTTTAACCACCTCAGTCCGTGGATCCACATATGTGGACTTCAAGGTTTGATTTCATAAAGCTTATGAACAGTTTCTATCGACTAAAGACCTCTAGTACACGTTTGTGGAAGTTTTGTAGTTTCAGTCCATGCCACTAAATGGAACCATAGTCTGCTTGCAGTCCCCACTGTGATGTTATGAAGATACGGTCAGCGAAATGGCTACACACAGTGCGCGCTCTGGATGTAATTGAATATAATACCTTATTCTATATGCTAAATTTACTTTCTTTTTTGTTTTAGTAAAAATAGTCACAAATGTGACTGATATATGTTTTTTTCCAGAATTATCTCTTATTGTGAATACAGTGGACATCGAGAGTCGAAGTACACGTACATTATGTGATCAAAAGTATCCAGACACCACCGAAAACATACGTTTTTCATATTAGATGCATTGTGCTGCCACCTACTGCCAAGTACTCCATATCAGAGACCTCAGTAATCGTTAGACATCGTGAGAGAGCAGAATGGGGCGCTCTGCAGAACTCATGGTCTTCGAACTTGACCAGGTGTCACTTGTGTCATACCTCTGTACGCGATATTTCCACACTCCTAAACATCTCTAGGTCTACTGTTTCCGATGTGATAGTGAAGCGGAAACGTGAAGGGACACATACAGTTGTCTGTTGACTGACCGAGACCACCGACACTTGAAGAGGGTCGTAATGTGTAATAGGCAGACATCTGTCCAGACCATCATACAGGAATTCCAAACTGCATCAGGACCCACTAAAACTACTATGACAGTTAGATGGGAGGTGAGAAAACTTGGATTTCATGGTCGAGCGGCTCCTCATAAGCCACACATCACGCCTGTAAATGCCAAACAACACCTCGCTTGGTGTAAGGAGAGTAAACATTGGATAACTGAATAGTGGACAACCGTTGTGTAGAGTGACGAATCATAGTATTTAATGTGGCGATCCGATGGCAGAGTGTGGGTAAGGCGAATGCCTGGTGAACATTATCTGCCAACGTGTGTAGTGCCAAACAGTAAAATTTGGAGCCGGTGATGTTATGGTGTGGTCGTGTTTTTCATGGAGGGGCCTTGCACCCCTTGTTGTTTTGCATGGCGCTGTCACAGTACAAGCCTACATTGATGTTTTAAGGACCTTCTTGTTTCCCACTGTTGAAGAGCAATTCAGGGATGGCGATTGCATCTTCCAACACAATCGAGCACCTGTTCATAAGGCACGGCCTGTGGCGGAGTGGTTACACAACAATAACATCCCTGTAATGGACTGGGCTGCACAGAGTCCTGACCTGTATCCTATAGAACACCTTTGGGATGTTTTGGAACGCCGACTTTGTGCCAGGCCTCACCGTCCAACATCGGTACCTCTCCTCAGTGCAGCATTCTGTGAAGAACGGGCTGTCATTCCCCGAGAAACCTTCCAGCACCTGACTGAACGTATGCCTGCAGTAGTGGAACCTGTCATCAAGACTAAGGGTGGTCCAACACCATATTGAATTCCAGCATTACCAAAGGAGGGTGCCACGAACTTGTAAGTCATTTTCAGCCAGGTGTCCAGAAACTTTTGATCACATAGTGTATGTGTACTTCAGGTCTCAACCTCAAAGTTTTTCTGTTTACCTTATTCATTATGAAGTTTTAGTTGAATGTAATTAAGTGTGGAAATCCTCATAATTCTCATATTGTTGTGGCAAAATGTTATATAAATTTTAGGATCTCCATTGTTTAAACATCAACAATTAATTTATGGCGTTATTTTCAGTAACCAACGATGAAGAGTTACTTTGGGTGCTCGAGGAGAGTGACTTCAGTTCACTTTCAGACGATGAGAGTCAACAACTTTCCGATGAGGAGGCTGTCCCTGAATATGCTGTCACTACTGAACATGCATGAATCGAAATAGAAGGCCCTACCCCTGACAGGTCGCAGGACAGTGGACATAAGCGTAAGTTATAATGGACTTGATCAAAAATGGAAAACAAGGAACCCGGTGAAGATAATTTCGCAGATCTGGCGGATGGTGTGTTAAGGGATCCTGCTGAATACCTTTTTTGAATATTATGATAAGAATTTTCGAAATGTTGTTGCAGAACAAACAAATATATGCCATGTGCAAAGTAATAGTAAGAATTTAAACACAAATTTGAACGAAATTCTTTCCTTTGTTGGAATTGAGATTCTAATGGGTACCACAAGCCAAGATGTACTGGAGTAGGCTACTTGATCTGCCTCTCATCAGTGATATTACAACTCAGAACAGGTATTGCAAGTCACGAAATAATTTACAGTTCGCCGGTCGCGGTGGTCTAGCGGTTCTAGGCGCTCAGTCCGGAACCGCGTGACTGCTACGGTCGCAGGTTCGAATCCTGCCTAGGGCATGGATGTGTGTGATGTCTTTAGGTTAGTTAGGTTTAAGTAGTTCTAAGTTCTAGGGGACTGATGACCACAGATGTTAAGTCCCATAGTGCTCAGAGCCATTTGAACCATTTACAGTTCGTAAATAATTTACACGAGCCTGATAGGAGTGACAAACTTTGGAAAGTGAGGCCTGTGAGTAATTCTTTTTCAGGAATCAGTGTCTCAATTTGCCACGATCTAAACATCTCACAGTTGGTGAGCAGATGATTCCATTCTCTGGCAGATGAGCGATGAGAACTTAAGTGGCATCTAAGCCTAATCCTCTTGGGTTGAAGAACTTTATTTTGGCAGCTTCAGATGGCTTAGTTCTTGACTTCATAGTATATACTGGCAAAGGAACAATTCCTGACACCGAATTAAAAGAAACAGGTTTAGGTGCAAGTGTAATTAAGCTTTTGACAGTGATAGTTCCAAAAAATAGACAGCATGTAATATATAGTGACAGATTTTTTACAGGCATTAAGTCCATTGAGCTTCTCTTAGGCAACAATATATATCAAAGAGGAACTGCAATGAAAAAAAGAATTTCTGTCAAAGCTTCAAAATTAAAAACTGTTTGTGATCTAAGCAGAGGTGAATGGGCTGAATATGTGAGGGATCTTGCATATAAATGGAAAGATAACAAGTTTATTATTTTGGTATCATCTTGTGTTGGGAGTGAGCCACACGTTACTTGTAAGCGATGCTCTAAGGCTCAGAAGAAAGTATTGATGTACCGCAACCAGCAACCAGCTGTTGTGAAGAGTTACAATCGTAACATCGGTGGTATTGACCTATGTGACAGATTCATGGCCTATTACAGGTCAAATACCAGAACAAGAAAATGGAGAATCAGACTATTTAACCATTTTATTGATTTAGCTACTATTTAACCATTTTATTGATTTAGCTATTATTGATTGCTGGATTATGTACAAAAGAACCTGTGCAAAAGAAGAAGAACCAAAGTGTAACAGACTGTCCTTAATAAACTTCAGACTGAATTTGGCTAATGTACTGATGAAGTGTTCTCATGTCAGAAGTTCCTCACAACTCTCCAAAGAAATAACCTTGGAGGAACAGGAGATCACAGACAGTTCTGAATAAAACGATTACAATACACCAAAAAGAAGAAAAGTTGTTTCCATGCCAAGGAATACAACTTGATGTGACCAGACTGATCATCTTCCCCAATATGTAGAGGCAAAAAATGCTTATAAATGTCGCTTTGAAGGTTGCAAATCCCGCACAATAACTTGTGCAAGAAGTGTAATGTTTAATTTATGTGTGACTAAAAACAACTGTTTCGCAAAGCTTCATCATCAAAAACTTTAATTTTTTTTTCAATGTATTATTTATTTACTGGTTAACACCTGAAGTTCACATATGTGTACCTCAAATATGTTAGGCTGTACAAAAAATAAAAATGCAAATAATGTAATCCTGAATGTATTTATGTGTAATACTAATAAAAAAATCACTAAAACAATTTTCCCTTCTTATTTCATTTTCGGGACTCAAGAGGTTAAGACTGAACAACCTATAAAATATGGCTTGCTTGATGTTGCACATCATCAAGGAGGCCCATGAAACAATTGGGTTTGCTGAGCCTGGTTTAAAGATTAATTTAAAAAAATTAAAGATTTTAATGAACATTTTAAACCCACAATTTTGAATAATTTTGAAAAATTCTCAATATTAATTTTACTTCATTTTGTTTTTAGATTCATCTGGAACACATTGTCTGTCAAAGGTTCGAGAAATAGAAGAAACCCATACTGAAGAATTTATAAGTCTAAGAAATTTTATAATGTATCTTCGTCAGGTAGAGGAAATTTTGGCGACTGATTTACTGAATGAGAACGAAAAATAATTTTTAAATTGCGCCCATTTAAAACACAAGGACAATTTCCAAAGGATCCAGAAACAAGGCGATCTTTTTAGCCTATCATAGCCCCTTAATTCAGTAAGACTGGCATAAAAATTTCAAGGCGATGGCTATGTTATTCTAATGTTTTAAACAAAGCATATTGTCACTTCTGTTGGTTGTTTGCAGATGGTCAAAGCAAATCATACTCCTCCACATGGGTTAACGGTGTTTCAGTTAGAAGCAATTTTACACAATGTGTATCTGACCATGAAAACTTGCAACAGCATATTAACGTGGCTCTATCTTTTAATGATCGGTTATAAGGGAATACCATCGATACTTACCTGCAAAGTGAAATCAATTATAAAATTACTTTCTGGCGAGATGTATTGTATTGTGGTATTAGTGTCATAATTACTTTAACTTCATGCAATTTACCTTTAAGAGGCCATAATTCTGACTCTGAAATTTTTATGTCAATTTTATGTTTACTGTCGAATTATGGTCCCATTTTAAAAGAACTTTTAAAGTCAAAAAGTGAAATAAATTACGTAAGCCCCACGATTCAAAATGAGATTGTTAATTTACTTGCTGCACAGTTAGAGAAAATATTGCTTTATAAATTAAAAAGGCTCGACTTCTGGCAAATATTTCGGATACAAGTCAAGACCTGTCAAAAGCTGACCAATTTCGTGTAGTCTTTCGATACATCTCAATTGCAGAAAACCATGATCGTGTGCCTAAAGAAATAAACATCTAAGAGTGCTTTTCGGGATTTATATCAGTAGCTGTTTGTAGCGCAGAAGTGCTTAAAATTGAAATGTTTAATACTATAAAAGAATATGGAATTGATCCATCCAAATGAAGAGGGCGGGGTTACGATGGAGAAAATGTTATGTCTGGTGTGTCTGGAGAATTACAAGCCCTTATAAAAGAACATGCGCCAAATGCCCATTATATTCATTGTGCGGCACATGCATTAAATTTAATTTTAAATGATGCTGTGAAAAGTGTTCCTTGAAGTGTCAGTTTTTTCGATAATTTGGAAAAAGTATACACCTTTTTTGGCGAAAATATAAAACGCCGAGTAAAATATTTAAAATATAAAATTACTCTTAAGAAGGTATGTTCTACTAGATGGTCTTGAAGATGTGACGCTTTATCGGTTACAAAGAAAAACTGTTTACTAATAATGAAAACATTGTATCAGAAAAATTTAATTTTCTCTAATAAAGACGACCATGAAGAATGTAAAAGTATAATTAACATTTTTGAAAACTACAATTTTATAGTGCTTGTCGCCTTTTTAATTCATTATTTGAAATTATTAATCCAGTTTCTAAGAATCTACAGCATAAAAACGATGATTTACAGAAATCTAGTATTTTACTAAGTAATGTGTTGAATAAACTGAGCTAAATAAGAAAGTCATTCTATGGTTTGCTAAACGAGTCCAAAGACCTAGCAAAAGAGTGGGGGTAACAACTGTTTTCAAAAATAAAAGACCGGAAATGACGAAGCGATATTTTGATGAGTTATCAGCAGATGAGAGAATTTCAGACCCGGAATCGTACCTCAGAGTCAATGTGTACTATTTCTGTTTGGATATATTAATTTCTCAAACTAAACAAAGATTTCAAAGCCCCTGACATTAGTAACCCATTGATACGACTGGAGAAACTATTTATCATTTTCAAATGAAATAATAAAAAAAGAAGTGGGAAAACTGAGTGCTAAATGCAGTAAAGGCATGTCATCTGTCTGTATGAACAATTAATTTCTTTGAAAACGTGCTTAAAAACTGAAATTCATGAAATCTATTGAATTAAGGAACTCACTAAATTATTACTGACTACATTCAATAGCCTTGCATCCAGTTTTCCAGAGGTAATAACAACATGTTTCCTATCTTTTACCCACCCTGTAAAAACTACAACAGCTAAAAGAAGCTTTTCGAAATTAAAACTGATCAAAAACTATCTTAGGATTTCTACGAGCCAATAATAGCTTTCAGACTTGTCAGTGCTGTCTGTAGAGTCAGAACATATCGAAAAACTAAAATCGTCTTGAGTTATGCAAACTAACTTTGCCGAAAAATGGCGAGAAAAGTATATATTTGAATTGTTTGGCTAACCTGGGTTCTAGGAGCATTAATTGTAAATAATTACTTACCTGAGTAACCCATACTTAATCAATAAATATTTATTTTATTCAAAATGAGAGTTTTTGTTTCTTTGTGAAAAGTTTTTCCCCTCCATTTGAGCTTCGCCACAGTCGAGTAAAAGGGCCCCATGAAAAATTTTGGTACAAGGTCCATCTACGGCAACAAACGTCACTGATGCAGTACCATATTTTAGCAACATTGCTACTTAGTTAAGTGTTTCCTATGAAACCAGAGCGAAAATCAATAATTTTGCTATTAGAAAATAAGCGTGTTGTGTAAGTAACATAAAAAATGTGTACATAAAGATCGAGATCAGCTCATTAGTTACAGAACTCTCATGTTTTTTGTTCTTTTAATGTTGAGAAAGGAATGTAAAATTAATGATTTTCCAACACTCACTTGGCCATATTGTAGTGATGAGATACGAAAAATGTGTGTCTTTCATGAACATAAATCAATATTTAGGCTGTAGTAGTGTAATCTTTCAACGAACGCTGTATTACAAATCTGTGAGCGTACTTGTAAAAATACAGGATGCCTATAAAAGAATACCCCAGTTATAAATTTTAATAGTACCACCTGTAAGCGTTGCAGAACATTGAGTCAAGATTACAGAGGATAACTCAGTTTTATGTAAGTGCATGCGCGATCACTACTTTGTTGTTTTCCCCACTTGCAGCGCCACACACGCAAAATAACTACTCCGGAGCATAAAGCGTTCTTTGTTGAGCAGATTGCTAAGAGTGAATGCGTAATTTCAGTTGAGCGTGTGTTTCGTTTAAACTTGAATTGTGATTCCGCTTCTGGCAGAACATTCCGTCAATTCTAAACGACCAAAAGTGTCTAAAGAGGATGTTGACCATGTCAGAGCATCTTACCCTCGTAGTCCTAAGAAGTCTCTTTGGCAACCAAGTCTGGATGTTCAGTTGCGAAAGCGGCAGTGTCGGACGTTTGATGAAAACGTTCACACATGCGTTCATACTGATTACAGTAGCCGCGCGGTCTAGGGCGCCTTGTCACGGTCCATGCGGCTCCCCCCGTCGGAGGTTCGAGTTCTCCCTCGGGCATGGGTGTGTGTGTTGTCCTTAGCGTAAGTTAGTTTAGGTTAGATTGAGTAGTGTGTAAGCTTAGGGACGATAATCACAGCAGTTTGGTCCCATAAGACCTTACCACAAACTTTTTTTATTACAGTTGGTGCATGCTTTAAAACCAGATGATTATGATGAACATACGTTATAACTTTGCAAGTGAAGTGTTCGAGCGGGAAGATAACTTTCTTGGACGTGTGGTGCTCGGTGATGAGACTGGTTTTCATCTAAGTGGGAAGGTAAATACCCATAATGTTTGTGTCTGGGGATCAGAACATCCTCATGAATTTGTACACTTTCATGGAGATTCCTCCCCCCCCCCCCCCGCTCTCCCCTCCCAAAAAAGAAGGTTTCTACATTTTGTCTCGACTTCAACTGTACAGACCAGTTTTCCCCACAGAAACTACCATAACACGGATGGTTTATCTGGATAGGCTGAAAGAATGGCTTCTTCCCCAATCAGAAGGTGAATCTGGAAACTTCACTTGGCAGTGAATGGAACCCCTTCCCATTGGCATCTCTTTGTACAAGAGTGGTTGGAACTTGAAGACCTTGGCCGATGGATTGATCGCAATGGTCAATTAGGCAGTGCTCTTTTCCGCTGGTCTCCGTATTCACCTGACCTCACGCCAAGTGATTTTTGTCTATGGGGCAATGATCTGCCAGGGCTGTGACACAGAAATGGAGAGGCTATCAATTCCGTTACTCTGTACTTGGTAACTGAAGCGTTGGAATAATTGGATTTTAAGTTAGATGTGTGCTGCATAACTAAAGATGAACATTTGTAAGAAAAATTAG